>NW_026889832.1:505000-972500 GCF_033153115.1 Saccostrea echinata | reverse complement strand
CTCAAATTAGGGGCTCAGAGGGGCCAAAAGTCTTTCATCTTTAACTCTTTAACGATCAATAATTTGTAGTACATTACTGAAGCAAACATGCTTATCTTAACGATTTACAACAATTTATGATAAGATACTGATCATACGTTACGTAACAAGGGGTCAAAAGGGGCCAGAATGCTGAATCTTTGACGCTTTATATCTCTTAAAGGGGGAATATTTTGATAAGCAATACAGACCAAAGATAGTCAGAATTATAATCTTAACAATATGCACCTTTTCAATTTTTGTCAAACGGCCCCAATAAGGACTTGGAGGGGCAGCCCCTAAATATTTCAATTCAGCATATCTCCACAACGAAAAGAAATATCTGAATAATTGTTGAACAAAAATTCTTCAAAATCACAAGACCTTTTATTTGATATGAAGAAAAAGGGGCTGACTCCTCAAATTAGGGGCCCAGAGGGGCCAAAAGTCTTTCATCTATAACTCTTTAACGATCAATAATTTGTAATACATTACTGAAGCAAACATGCTTATCTTAACGATTTACAACAATATATGATAAGATTCTGATCATATGTTACGTATAAGGGGTCACAAGGGGCCAGAATGCTAAATCTTTGACGCTTTATATCTCGAAAAGGTGGAATATTTTGATAAGCAATACTGAACAAAAGATGGTCAGAATAATGTTCTAAACAATATGCACCCTTTCAATTTTTGTAAAACGGCCCCATTTAGGACTTTTAGGGATGGCCCTTAAATATTTCTATTCAGCATATCTCCACAACGAATAGAAATCTCTGAATATTTCTTGAAGAAAACGTTTTTAAAATCACAAGACCTTTCAATTGATATCAAGAAAAAGGGGCTGACCCCTAAAACTAGGGGCTCAGAGGGGCCAAAAGCATGTCATCTATAGCTCTTTGATAATGTTATATAAATCAAAAGAATGAAATCTAATTAGGGAAGTCTATAAATTATTATCTTTTGACAAAGATCATAGTCAAAATCATATCTCATCTTTTCGAAAAATCGGACGGAAGACCTACTCGTTGCTCGCAACTAGATCTCATCTAGTTATTATTAGGGTCTTCCGTCTTCAGCGGAAGACCCTTCTATTATTCTTCGGTTTCTTTTTCACCTTTATTATTATTATTTTTATTCTTTTTTCTTCTTACAAATTTTGTGCAGACGATTTCTCGGAGATGGCTTGTTCAATTTCATTCAAATTTTCATGGCAGATGCGTTGACATCTGAAGTTAATTCCGGCAATTCCGTTAAGGGATATTTACTTCCGGTCGGAAGTTATCGCCCTTTTATCAAAATTTAGAGGACCTACTTGTCTGTGATGGAACTCAAAAACCGCTTAAGCTAGAGCGCTGAAATTTTCAGTGATGATAGAGGAGATGTTGCCATTTTGCACCTGGGTTTGGATATTTTCCGGAAGTGCCTAGTATGGAAGCTCGGTAGGGGTCAAAATTTAGGACACGAATCATGAGTGAATTTTTGATACATTTCGTATCATATCTTATAAAGTATAATTATTTTGTTAAAACATACTGAACAACATTTGTGCAGAATGACAAGATCTTTTATATGATATCAAGGAAAAAGGGCTGACTCATCATATTAGGGGCCGAGAGGGGCCAAAAGTATTTAATCAATAACTCTTCAATGATTAATATTTTGGTATACATTACTGAAGCAAAATTATTTATCTTAACAAACTACAACTATAAATTATTATTTTTACGTCATATGTTACATAAATAAGGGCCACAAGGGGCCAGAATGCTTAATCTTTAAAGCTTTATATCTCGAAAAGGAGAAACATTTTGAAAAGCAATATTGAACAAAAGTTGTTTAGAATGATGTTCTCAACAATGTGCATCCTTTGAATTTTTCCTAAACAGCCCCTATAAGGACTTAAAGGGACGGCCCCTAAATATTTCAAGTCTACATATCTCGAAAACGAAACGAAACTTCTGAATAGTTATTGAACAGAAAGTCTTCAAAATTACAAGACCTTTCATGTGATATCAAGAAAAAGGGGCTGACCCTTCAAATTAGGGGCTCAGAGGGGCCAAAAGTCTTTCATCTATAACTCCTTAACGTTAAATATTTTGATATTAATTATTGAAGCAAAAATGTTCATCTTCACAATCTACAACTATATATCTTAAAATTTTCTTCAAATATTACGTAATAAGGGGCCATAAGGGGCCAGAATGCTTAATCTTTTACGCTTTATATCTCCAAAAGGGGAAATATTTTGAAAAGCAATATTGAACAAAAGTTGTTTAGAATGATGATCTTAACACTGTGCGTCCTTTGATTTTTTCCTAAACAGCCCCTATAAGGACTTAAAGGGACGGCCCCTAAATATTTCAAGTCTACATATCTCGAAAACGAAACGAAACTTCTGAATAGTTGTTGAACAAAAAGTCTTCAGAATTACAAGACCTTTCATGTGATATCAAGAAAAAAGGGCTGATCCCTCAAATTAGGGGCTCAGAGGGGCCAAAAGTCTTTCATCTATAACTCCTTAACGTTAAATATTTTGATATTAATTATTGAAGCAAAAATGTTCATCTTCAGAATCTGCAACTATATATCTTAAAATTTTCTTCAAATATTACGTAATTAGGGGCCATAAGGGGCCAGAATACTTAATCTTTACCGCTTATATCTCGTTATTAGGGTCTTCCGTCTTCAGCGGAAGACCCTTCTATTATTCTATTGTTTCTTTTTCACTTTTCTTATTATTCTTCTTCTTTTTTTTTTCTTTACAAATTTTGTGCAGAAGATTTCTCGAAGATGGTTCGATCGATTTGCTTCAAATTTTCAGGATTGACACCTTTCTATCTGAAGTTAATTCCGGCAATTCCGTTTCTAGAAAATAACTTCCGGTCGGAAGTTATCGCCCTTTTATGAAAATTCAGAGGACCTCCTTGTCTGCGATGGAACTCAAAAACGGTTTAAGCTAGAGCGCTGAAATTTTCAGCGATGATAGAAGACATATTGCCATTGTGCACCTGGGTTTAGATATTTTCCGGAAGTGCCTAGTATGGAAGCTCGGTAGAGGTCGAAATTTAGGACACAAATCATGAGTGAATTTTAGAGACATTTCTTATGATAACTTTTTAACTATGAGTATTTTGTTAAAACATATTGTACAGAAATTGTGTAGAATTACAAGATCTTCAATATGATATCAAAGAAAAAGGGCTGAGTCATCACATTAGGGGCTGAGAAGGGCCGAAAGTCTTTAATCAATAAATCTTTAACGATCAATATTTTGTAATACATTACTGAAGCAAAAATGTTTATCTTAACAATTCACAACTATAAACTGTGATATTCACATCATATGTTACATAATTAGGGGCCATAAGGGGCCAGAATGCTAAATCTTTGACGCTTTATATCCCAAAAGTGGGAAATATTTTGATAAGCAATATTGAACAAAAGATGTTCAAAATAATGTTCTACAATATGCAACCTTTCATTTTTTGCTTAACGTCCCCATTAAGGAGTTGAAGGGCTGGCCCCTTAATTCTTCCTTTGCAAATATCTCAGAAACAAAAAAGAATTTCTGACTAGTTGTTGAACAAAAAGTGTTCAAAATCACGAGAGCTTTAAAGTGATATGAAGAAAAAGGGGCTGGCCCCTCAAAATAGGGGCTGAGAGGGGCCGAAAGTCTTTGAACAATAACTCTTTAACGATCAAGATTTTGTAATGGATTACTGAACAAAAATGTTTATCTCAACAATTTACAACTATATATTATGATATTCATATCATATGTTACATAATTAGGGGCCATAAGGGGCCAGAATGCTAAATCTTTGACGCTTTATATCTCAAAAGTGGGAAATAATTTGATAAGCAATATTGAATAAAAGATGTTCAAAATAATGTTCTAAACAATATGCAACCTTTCATTTTTTGCTTAACGTCCCCATTAAGGAGTTGAAGGGACGGCCCCTAAATACTTCTTTTGCAAATATCTCAGAAATGAAAAAGAATTTCTGACTAGTTGTTGAACAAAAAGTGTTCAAAATCATGAGAGCTTTAAAGTGATATGAAGAAAAAGGGGCTGGCCCCTCAAAATAGGGGCTGAGAGGGGCCGAAAGTCTTTGAACAATAACTCTTTAACGATCAAGATTTTGTAATGGATTACTGAACAAAAATGTTTATCTCAACAATTTACAACTATATATTATGATAGTCACATCATATGTTACATAATTAGGGGCCATAAGGGGCCAGAATGCTAAATCTTTGACGCTTTAAATCTCGAAAGTGGGAAATAATTTGATAAGCAATATTGAACAAAAGTTATTCAAAATAATGTTCTAAAGAATATGCAACCTTTTGATTTTTGCTAAATGTCCCCATTAAGGAGTTGAAGGGCCGGCCCCTAAATATATCCTTTGCATACTTCTCGGAAACGAAAAAGAATGTTTGAATAATTGTTGAACAAAGTGTTCAAAATCATGAGAGCTTTAAGGTGATATCAAGGAAAAGGGTCTGATCCCTTAAACTAGGTGCTGAGAGGTACCGAAAGTATACAATCAATAACTCTTTTAATGATCAATATTTTGTAATATATTACTGAACCGAAATAGTTCATCTTCACACTCTTTGTTTAAATAACATGATGTTGATATCATATGTTACGCAATAAGAGGTCTTCAGGGGGCCAGATTGCATAATCATTGTATGTACATGTATCTCGAATAGGAAGAATATTTTGATAAACAGTATTGAAGAAAAGACGTTCAAATTAATATTCTGAACAATATGCACTCTTTCATTTTTTGCTAGACGTCCCCATTTAGGACTTGAAGGGCCGGCCCTTAATATTTCTTTTGCATATATCCCGAAAACAAAACAGAATTTCTGAATAGTTGTTGAACAAAAAGTGTTCAAAGTCATGAGACCTTTAAGATGATATCAAGAAAAAAGGGGCTGACCTCTCACATTAGGGGCCAAGAAGGGCCGTAAGTCTCTAATCTATAACCCTTTAATGATCAATATTTTGTTAAACATTACTAAAGCAAAATTGTTCGTCTTAACAATTTATTTATATCATTATATTTGAACGAAAATCTCAGTCAAATTCTTATCAAAAATCGGACGGAAGACCCACTCGTTGCTCGCAACGAGATCGCATCTAGTTATTATTATTATTCCACTTTTTCTTTACAATTTTTGTGCAGAAGATATCTCGCAAACGGTTCGATCGATTTTCATGAAATTTTCAGGGGTAATGCCTTGTGATCTGAAGATGATCCTTTTTTGTTCAAATCCTTAAAATTCACTTCCGGTCGGAAGTTATCGCCCTTTAATCGATTTTCAGATAACCATTTTGTCGACACAAAAACTAAAAAACGGCAAAAGCTAGAGCGCTGAAATTTTCAGCGATTATAGACGACATGTTGAAGTTTTGCACCTGGGTTTTCAAATTTTTCGGAAGTACCTAGTATGGAAGCTCGGTAGGGGTCGAAATTTAGGACATGAATCAGGAGTGAATTTTCGAGACATTTTTTATCATATCTCTAAAACTATGGAGATTTTCTAAAAACATATTGAATAGAAATTGTGTAGAATTACAAGATCTTTTATATGATATCAAAGAAAAAGGACTGACTCATCACATTAGGGGCCGAGAGGGGCCGAAAGTCTTTAGTCAATAGCTCTTTAACGATCAAAATTTTGTAATGCATTACTGAAGCAAAAATGTTTATCTCAACAATTTACAACTATATATTATAATATTCACATCATATATTACATAATTAGGGGCCATTAGGGGCCAGAATGCAAAATCTTTGACGCTTTATATTTCAAAAGTGGGAAATATTTTGATAAGCAATATTGAACAAAGATGTTTAAAATAATGTTCTAAACAATTTGCAACTTTTCATTTTTCTCTAAACGTCCCCATTAAGGAGTTAAAGGGCCGGCCCCTAAATGCGTCTTTTGCTAATATCTCGAACACGAAAAAGAATTTTCGAATAGTTGTTGAACAAAAAGTATTTAAAATCATAAGAGCTTTAAAGTGGTATGAAGAAAAGGGGGCTGGCCCCTCAAAATAAGGGCCGAGAGGGACCGAAAGTCTTTAATCAATAACTCGTTAATTATCAATATTTTGTAATGCACTACTGAAGCAAAAATGTTAATATTAACGATTTACAACTACATATTATGATTTACACATTATATGTTACATAATTAGGGGTCATAAGGGGCCAAAATGCAAAATCTTTAACGCTATATGTCTCAAAAGTTTGAAATATTTTGATATGCAATACTGAACAAAAGATGTTCAAAATAATGTTCTGAACAATATGCAACCTTTTATTTTTTGCTTAACGTCCCCAATAAGGAGTTAAAGGGCCGGCCCCTAAATGCTTCTTATGCAAATATCTGGAAAACGAAAAAGAATTTCTGAATAGTTGTTGAACAAAAAATGTTCAAAATCATAAGAGCTTTAAAGTGATATGAAGAAAAAGGGACTGGCCCCTCAAAATAGGGGCTGAGAGGGGCCGATAGTCTTTGATGAATAACTCTTTAATGCTCAATATTTTATAATTCATTACTGAAGCAAACATGTTTATCTCAACAATTTACAGCTTAATATTATAATATTCACATCATATGTTACATAATTAGGGGCCACAAGGGGCCAGAATGACAAATCTTTGGCACTCTATATCCCGAAATTGGGAAATATTTTGATAAGCAGTGTTGAATAAAAGATGTTCAAAATAAGGTTTTAAACAATATGTAACCTTTTCATTTTTGCTAAACGCCCCCATTAAGGAGTTGAAGGGCCAGCCCCTAAATATTTCTTTTGCATATATCTCGGAAACGAAAAAAAATTCCAGAATAGTTGTTGAACAAAAATGTTCAAAATCATGAGAGCTATAAGACGATACCAAGAAAAAAGGACTGGCCCCTCAAATTAGGGGACAGGACGGGTTGAAAGTCTTTAATCTATAACTCTTTAATGATCAATATTTTAATACACACTAGTACTACTGAAGCAAAATTTTCGTCTTAACAATTTATTTTTATCATTATATTTGAACAAACATCTCAGTCAAATTCTGATCTCATCTTATCAAAAATCGGACGGAAGACCCACTCGTTGCTCGCAACGAGATCGCATCTAGTTATTCTTTTTTTTCTTTACAAAATTTGTGCAGAAGATTTCTCGGAGATGGCTCGTTCGATTTTATTCAAATTTTCACAGTAGATGCGTTGACATCTGAAGTTAATTCCGGCAATATCGTTTTTTGAAAATCACTTCCGGTCGGAAGTTATCGCCCTTTTATTAAAATTCAGAGGACCTCCTTGTCTGCGATGGAACTCAAAAACGGCTTAAGATAGAGCGCTGAAATTTTCAGTGATGATAGAGGACATGTTGCCATTTTGCACCTGGGTTTAGATATTTTCCGGAAGTGCCTAGTATGGAAGCTCGGTAGGGGTCGAAATTTAGGACACGAATCATGAGTGAATTTTTGTGACATTTTGTATCATATCTTTTAAAGTATAATTATTTTGTAAAAACATACTGAACAAAATTTGTGCAGAATGACAAGATCTTCAATATGATATCAAGAAAAAAGGGCTGACTTGTCATGTTAGGGGCCGAGAGGGGCCAAACGTATTAAATCAATAACTCTTTAACGATCAATATTTTGGTATACATTACTGAATCAAAAATGTTTATTTTAACAATTTACAATTATATATTATGATATATACATCATATGTTACATAATTAAGGGCCATAAGGGGCCAGAATGCCAAATCTTTGGCACTCTATATTTCGAAAGTGGGAAATATTTTGATAAGCAATATTGAATAAAAGATGTTCAAAATAATGTTCTAAACAATATTTAACCTTTCAATTTTTGCTAAACTTCCCCATTAAGGAGTTGAAGGGCTGGCCCCTAAATATATCTTTTGCATATAGCTCGGAAACGAAAAAGAATTTTTGAATTATTGTTGAACAAAAAGTGTTCAAAATCATGAGAGCTTTAAAGTGATATGAAGAAAAAGGGGCTGGACCCTCAAAATAGGGGCTGAGAGGGGCCTAAAGTCTTTGAACAATAACTCTTTAACGATCAATATTCTGTAATGCATTACTGAAGCAAAAATGTTCATCTCAACAATTTACAACTATATATTATGATACTCACATCATATGTTACATAATTAGGGGCCATAAGGGGCCAGAATGCTAAATCTTTGACGCTTTATATCTCAAAAGTGGGAAATATTTTGATAAGCAATATTGAACAAAAGATGTTCAAAATAATGTTCTAAACAATATGCAACCTTTCATTTTTTGCTAAATGTTCCCATTTAGGAGTTGAAGGGCCGGCCCCTAAATACTTCCTTTGCAAATATCTCAGAAACGAAAAAGAATTTCTGAGTAGTTGTTGAACAAAAAGTGTTCAAAATCATGAGAGCTTTAACGTGATATGAAGAAAAAGGGGCTGGCCCTTCAAAATAGGGGCTGAGAGGGGCCGAAAGTCTTTGAACAATAACTCTTTAACGATCAATATTTTGTAATGCATTACTGAAGCAAAAATGTTCATCTCAACAATTTACAACTATATATTATGATATTCACATCATATGTTACATAATTAGGGGCCATAAGGGGCCAGAATGTTAAATCTTTGACGCTTTATATCTCAAAAGTGGGAATTATTTTGATAAGCAATATTGAACCAAAAATGTTCAAAATAATGTTCTACACAATATGCAACCTTTCATATTCTGCTAAACGTCCCCATTAAGGAGTTGAAGGGCCGGCCCCTAAATACTTCCTTTGTAAATATCTCAGAAACGAAGAAAAATTTCTGACTATTTGTTGAACAAAAAGTGTTCAAAATCATGAGAGCGTTAAAGTGATATGAAGAAAAAGGGGCTGGCCCCTCAAAATAGGGGCTAAGAGGGGCCGAAAGTCTTTAAACAATAACTCTTTAACGATCAATATTTTGTAATGCATTACTGAAGCAAAAATGTTCATCTCAACAAATTACAACTATATGTTATGATATTCACATCATATGTTACATAATTAGGGGCCATAAGGGGCCAGAATGCTAAATCTTTGACGCTTTATATCTCAAAAGTGGGAAATATTTTGACAAGCAATATTGAACAAAAGTTGTTCAAAATAATGTTCTAAACAATATGCAACCTTTTGATTTTTGCTAAACGTCCCCATTAAGGAGTTGAAGGGCCGGCCCCTACATATATCCTTCGGATATATCTCGGAAACAAAAAAGAATTTCTGAATAATTCTTGAACAAAAAGTGTTCAGAATCATGAGAACTTTAAGGTGATATGAAGGAAAAGGGCCTGACCCATTTAATAAGGGGCTGAGAGGGGCCAAAAGTATACAATCAATAACTTTTTAATGATCAATATTTTGTAATATATAACTGAAGCGAAATAGTACATCTTCACACACTTTATCTAAATAACATGAAGTTGATATCACATATTACGCAGTAAGGGGTCTTTAGGGGGCCAGATTGCATAATATATGGCGCAATATATCTCGAAAAGGAAGAATATTTTGATAAACAGTATTGAACAAAAGACGATCAAAATAATATTCTGAACAATATGCACTCTTTCAATTTTTGCTAGACGTCTCCATTTAGGACTTGAAGGGCCGGCCTTTAATATTTCTTTTGCATATATCCCGAAAACAAAAAAGAATTTCTGACTAGTTGTTGAACAAAAAGTGTTCAAAATCATAAGAGCTTTAAAATGATATCAAGAAAACGTGGCTGACCTCTCACATTAGGGACCAAGAAGGGGCGAAAGTCTTTAATCTATATTCCTTTAATGATCAATATTTTGTAAAACATTATTAAAGCAAAATTGTTCGTCTTAACAATTTATTTATATCATTATATTTGAACGAAAATGTCAGTGAAATTCTTTTCTCATCTTATCAGAAATCGGACGGAAGACCCACTCGTTGCTCGCAACGAGATCTCATCTAGTTATTATTATTATTGTTATTCTTATTATTGTCTTCAGAAACATTTCTTACGGCTTTTGGTAAGAAGTGAAGGTTGCGAACAGTGATCGATCTCATAATTAGAGAGGACAAAACGAAACCTGAATAGGGCAACACCATGGACCCCTTACGCAGCTCAGTTATAAGGCTACAAAAGGAGGCGGGGTCTAATTTATACTGTGCATTATGTTACTTTGACATCACACAAAAGATCTTGTCTGCAATTTACCATGATATAAAATAATTTGCTATTCTGAACTGTTGGATAGCACTAGACTGCATCAAATTTCACTATTACATGCAGTTTTGTTGTTAATTATATTCCCTACGGAAGATACATGTACAAAAAATTCACTGATTGCATTGCACTTGTCAATGTGAAGTCATGTCGTAAAATTTGGCGCAGTTTGTACGCAGTGAGAGGCTGATCAAGTTACATTTTATACAATGAAAAATGTGTTTTGTATTAAAAAAAAAATATTGCAGATATATGAGGCCAATATTGTAGATGCGATGCCTATTTTACAATTTTATTCATATACTTTCCGTACATTCCCTAGACAAGTGATACTGTCGTATATTTGTATTAAGATTCGGGGGGGGGGGGGGGTAATAGAAGGATCCTAACAAATAAATATATTGCAAGGACATACCCTCCATTGATCATGTCATGCTTTTACACATAAACTCAAGAAACAATAAGATATTTGAAAGTTAGAATCAATTATTTCAATGATTATGTTTAAAATGTAAATGTATAGATTTTATATCTGCATGCAACACTCTCTCTCTCCCCTCCCCCCTCTCTCTGTAAAATAAAATTAGACGTTCTGTTGCTTTTTCAAAAATATTTTGTATGATTATGCAGAATGTGTAAAACGAAAATAAAGAATTATTAAAAAAAAAAAAAAAAATGAAAGTGCTACGAACCTGAAGAAGTCTTGCAAATCAATTATATCTATTTTTAATGTAATTGACCGGCAAGATATTCAACATACGCTCTAACAAATGTAATTTAGCAATTAGATAGTAGAATCATTATAAAAATTCATAGCACTTTTTACAAACAACAAAAAATGTTGAAAAGAATTCCAAATTAAACTTTTTAAAAGGATTTTTTACTTTATTATGTCCTTGCAATATTTGAATTTATAGATGATCTCAATTTTCTAGTACTATTTGCTAAAAAATCACGAGATTTCCACATCACGTGACAAGTCTAACTTAAAAATCTACTCATCTTCAACATGTAACTTTTAATTACATTATATTTTTTTGATATCAGTAGAATCCTAAAAAAGAATCATCCAGCCTTGTAAAGAATGTATTTTTTATCTGAAAAATTATTTTCACTTGGCTCCTTAACTGTACTGCAGAAAACACCAGAGAAGGGATCAGGTGCCTAGGAGAAGTAAACATTCCATGTCGACCAATCACACTAACCTTACGATTTTTTTGACGACTTATCCAGGAATGATACGTTTCTTATAAAATAATACACTGTACATATTTTTACTACAGTTGTCAATAACTTTATGATTTTCGCCGTTCATACAAGTATTGAACCACGCTTTCAGTAATTATAGACGTAATTCAAATTTTAACAACGTTATTACAAACTGGGGATTTGATTCGTTATTGGGCGGTACCAGATTCTATTTTCGATTGTGGTGTGGATTTAAATCCACCTGACCAAAGAACGTCTTAATATCTGTCTTTATAGAGGATATGAAAAGGTTTGCAACCGACCATTTTGGCTATTCACTCTGCTATCTGTAATTGACTAGTCTCTCCACTACAACCGCTGTTAATACAGTAGGCGATCATAATAATTACTTAAGAAGTCGATTGTGCGATTTTAATTTGTTTAAAAGTTTTAAAAGCGCACCAATTAACGTTAGTGTTCATCTCATTAGGGTTGAACGTCGTGTATTGCGTCGCATACCTAGTTTTCTAGTATGCTAAACCTTTGCCAATTGTAGCAAAAGATTTTTTTTCAAAACTTTCTAGCAAACAATCACATACCCCATTTGTCTGGAACATGTATTGTTAATCCTTGTCTGCAATTGAACATCTTACGAAAAGACAACTGAAATTTTGGAAGGGTTGAATAATACTAATAATAATATATTAATATAATATATGAGAAAGATAAATGCTTTTGTGAACTCCATACACAGGAAATTCAAGGCTGTGACAGATTCATTAGGGAAGCGTCGTAGATTATGTCACTTTCGATTTTTACTATTTTAGGGGGTTCAATAACTCATGAATAATTAGTCAAAATGAAAATGGGATTTGGGGTACCTGTTGAGGAATCACGTTTTTATATATCAAAGGAAAAATAACATTAAATCACTTAAATGTTAAATGTCCTTTTTTTTTACTTTAAATATATATATATATATATATATATATATATATATATATATATATATATATTAAACAAATATAAAAAGAAAACACAAGAATCCTCCGTAAAGCTTTAGCGCTTTCATTAAAAATCTTCAGAAGCTTTACATTACAAAAATGTATACAACGGTAACATAGTAACAATGATTATGACGTTAAACTAAGCGGAACGTTTAATGTCTATATTGTGACGTCATAGATAAAATACTGCAATGATGATGAAAAAGTTCGGGAAAATCATAGGTAGTTTATAAGAGACTATTAAGTTTTGGCTTTAGAATACAAATAAAATGTTTTTCTTTTTCCCGTCTCTGGATATCACTGGCACATCTGAGTTTATAAAAAGGGAAAATGTTAAATCGTTTTTTTCCACAAGTTTCCAGGTGTGCACTTAACTGGATTTGTCTATATTCAGGTGTACTGATGTGTTGCTTATGTACACGTACACGGGCACGGAGACTGTTGCCAGTTTCACCAATATAATATTCTTTGCATCCAGGACATATGATGGCGTATATGACATCTTTCGTATCACATGACATGTTGGCATTAACTTTAAATTCACGCCCGTTAAAACTATAACTCGTCCCTTCTGTAATGTAGTCACATGTGCCGCAGCGAGGGTCCGTACACTTTGACACTGTATAATTATGGTCAGCGAATTGGGAGGAACAAAGTATTCTCTTAAGGTTTTTGGGCTGACGTTTACTGCTGATAAAACGACAGTTTTTGTATGTAGTTTTCGTTTGTTCATCCTCTCTAAGTAAGCTATTTAATTCATAAACAATTGAATTGATGTTTTTATTTCTCGGATTGTACGTGTGAACAAAGGGTATAGTTTCTCCGTCCTTCGCACGTCGTGTGTTTGAAAGTAATTGTGTTCTATCACACTCCTTGGCTTTCATAATACTATTATCTACCAGTTGCTCTGGGTATTTTTGGCTCAATAAATACAATTTTAATTCATCCAAACGGATATCCCTCGTATTAATATTGCTCACAATGGTACAGATCCTTCCTGCGGGATTATATGGTATAGCCGTTTTAGTATGGTGGGGATGGCACGATCCGAAATGCAGATATTGGTGTGTATCTGTCGGCTTATAGTATATATCCGTATTTAACCTGGTATTATCTTTTGATATAAGAACATCGAGAAATGGCATTTGCGTATCATCTGTTTCCATCGTGAATTTGATATCCGAGTTCATTTGGTTTAGTAGATCGTAAAACTCCGATAATTTGTCGACATCATCATCCCATAAGATAAAACAGTCGTCTAAAAATCTTTTCCATTTAGACTGTATATTATTTGCAGATTCTATTCCCCACAACGAACATAATTGTTCATGTAACTTATGTTCTAAATAACCTAAGGTTAATGTTGCATAGGTAGGTGCGACTTTCGTCCCCATTGCAGTTCCCTTAGTTTGAAGGTAATGATGGTCAGAAAAAGCAAATGAATTGTTTTCTAGAACTAATTTAAGTGCTTCTAAAATAAAATTCTGTTGGAATCTGTCATTTAGTATATCGGGATAACTTTCCATCCAAAATTTTACAGCTTCCAATCCTAATTCTGTAGGAATATTAGTATATAAACTAACGACATCAAAAGTGACAAGTTTTGTGTTACAGGTGATCTGAGTAGGTAAATGATTTATGAAATCCAGATCGTCTCTTACAAAGCTGGGTACTTTTTGACAATATGGTTTTAAAAGTATATCCAATAAGTGACTCAGTCTTTGTGTTGATGAGTTTGGTCCTCCTACAATGGGTCTGAAGCATAAATCACCTGGATCAAGACACGTAATACATACACTATTTTGATTTGCTATGGCGTCCTTAATAATTTTAGACTTGTGAACTTTAGGTAAACCATAGAATTGGCTCTCTCGGAATTCAAAGTTTGTCAGGTAGTCCTGTTCTTTATCTGTTAAACCTTCCGATAGTGGTCCATATACCAGCTTTTTTATTTTAGTAATTGTTTTCTTCTCATGACAATTGTGCAGTCTTTCATAAAAGTTGTTGTCTTGTAATATTTGTAAGATTTTATTTTTGTAAAAATCCTTATTCATTAACACAACTCCACCTCCTTTATCAGCCTCTTTAATAATGATAGTAGGGTCATCGCATAGGCTTTTAAGAGCTTTTTCCTCTTCCTTAGAAAGGTTGGGTTTGATATTTCTGGGTTTGTTTGGAAAATGAATATTTTCTAATGTGTCGCAAACGGCATCCAAAGTTCGATTTCTTCCTCGTTTTGGATTAAACTTAGATTTGTTTCTTACCAGGTCTATTTGTTCTGCTTCTTGAGACTCGGAATCAGATTCATTGGTATCACTTTCATGAAAATATTCATATAGCCTGAGTCGTCGAGTATAGGCTTTAATATCCGTTTTAAGCTCTTGATTATTTACATGAGGTGTAGGGGTGTATTTAAGACCCTTAGACAGTAATTTGATTTCGGAATCCGTCAGATGTCTGTCGGAAAGATTAAATACTTTTGGTTCTATTTTAATTACATTCCTGGGTGCATCCCTGGAATTGTTGTTGTTAACAATTGTGGTAATTGGTTCTTGTATCTTTGGCCTTGGTTCATTTTGCCTCCTCCTAAAAAATAATTGCGTACCCCTCTTCCAATATACGTAGTTCTTTCGTTTCTGTAAAAGTTTGGTGGACGCCTACTTCTAACGTATCCTCGGTAATTTTCATTTTGTCTGTTATTGCCCTGATTCCGTCTTTTTATGCCTTTGTGGTACTTAGGAATCTGTTGATTTTGTGGAAAAGCACTACGAGAAGATTTACTTCTGGATTCAGAATTCTCGTATTGATTCTTATTTGCGGTTTTTCGTTTTCCCGAAAATGATTTTATTCCTTTAGAAAACGATGGTTCAGGCGCATTTTCCGTAGGGAAATCCCCTGTAACTGTAGGATTATTTGCAGAACTGGTTCTTACAGCGGACGCGTAACTTTTCCTAGAAGTTTGTCTTTTATGCAATGACTGTAGTCTTGGTGTATTTTGTTTAATAACTTCTTTACCATAATTCTTTTCATAATCCAAAAGCCAGGCTTCCGTATATCTCCATCTGTTGTATGAAGTTTGTTCCTCCTTAAGGCAATCAGATCTCCACGTATCTTGTAGTATTTCTAATACTCTGCCATATGCCTTAGTTTTCAGTAAGCGATCCATTTCTAGGTCGATCGACAGAACTCTTTTTTGGTTGTTTTCTGCCCTCATTCTTAGTAACTGAATTTCTCCCATCACACGACTCTTAGCTGTCTCAACTCTAACATTTGTTTGTTCAACCGGTTCTCCCCGTATTGGCTTAATTCTAAATTTCCTCGGGATTACGGGATTTTCCAGACTTACCCATTTTTCGTAATATTCTGCGCGGTTGGCATTATTTATTTGTTTATAGTATGTTTGTTTCCTGGAGTTGAGAGTTTGCGTCCAAGTGACCTTGATCCTTTGTTTAATTCTCATGGCTTCTTTTTGTAAAGCGAGCTCATTAACTTCCCTTTGAATTAATTGCGTAGGAGACTGATATGAGGTCATCTCAACATTTTGTGTTGACGCTGTTTTCAAATTTGTTTCCTCTTCATCCATTAAGTGGTTTAAATCCAAATTTGAAGTAAACTGATTATTAGGTAGTAAATTACTACAAACCTCAATTAAATCTTTCAGTATATATAAAGCACATTTTACAACAACTCTTAAACTAACATAACTGCCCTAAGTGAGGATATATTAATATAAAAAGCACAAAGAAATTCACTTTTATAAGGATACCCACTTCCGCCACAGCCCGGGCTTGAACTCTCGACCTACGGAATCTGTCTCCTAGCAGTACAGGAACAGCTCGCTAGACCGCTCGGCTATCTAGGCAAGTCAAAAAACTTGCTTTCGATGACGATGAGATTCTCGCGGCGCTGTCCTACACTACACGGTCATTGAGAATGGAAGTGAGATACAGTTATTTGGACATTAGTTTTATTAGAGGATCGTTACCAATACACGTTGTAATGAAATTAATTTTTATTTATAAAGCAGATTTTACAACAACTCTTAAACTAACATAACTGCCCTAAGTGAAGATATATTAATATAGAAAGCACAAAGAAATTCACTTTTATAAGGATACCCACTTCCGCCCCAGCCCGGGGTTGAACTCTCGACCTACGGAATCTGTCTCCTAGCAGTAAAGGAACAGCTCGCTAGACGCTCGGCTATCTAGGCAAGTCAAAAAACTTGCTTTCGATGACGATGAGATTCTCGCGGCGCTGTCCTACACTACACGGTCATTGAGAATGGAAGTGAGATACAGTTATTTGGACATTAGTTTTATTAGAGGATCGTTACCAATACACGTTGTAATGAAATTAAGTTTTATTTATAAAGCACATTTTACAACAACTCTTAAACTAACATAACTGCCCTAAGTGAAGATATATTAATATAGAAAGCACAAAGAAATTCACTTTTATAAGGATACCCACTTCCGCCACAGCCCGGGGTTGAACTCTCGACCTACGGAATCTGTCTCCTAGCAGTACAGGAACAGCTCGCTAGACCGCTCGGCTTTCTAGGCAAATCAAAAAACTTGCTTTCGATGCCTATGGAATTTTCGCAGCGCTGTCCTACACTACACGGTCATTGAGAAAGTAAATAAAATTCTTTTCACACGTTCGCAAACAAGAGCATACAAAATATGCCCCCAAAAGCACACGAAAACATTGTTGAAAATACAATGTCTCCGTTTCAGTATAAGCGCTTATTACCGATAGTTAAACAAATGTTTTTCTTTAAAAATATCGATTTGTGTAATGTCGAATTTAAGATTATTAATTACGGGTCAAAATATAGAGAAATGAATGAAAGCATACATGCAACTTTTTTGCTTAAAATAAAACACACACACAGGATTGAGATGACAAGAGGCTATTGGTCCTAACACTCATTTTATTTTCCTTGACGTTTTTTTCTTTATTAAACCCATGTTTTTGTTTTTCTACCGGGGATGATTAAAAAAAAGATGTTTAACATACACTTGCTCTTCCGAAGAATAATTTTAGCTGACCAGAGCAAAAACTCTAGTGAAATTTCCTTCGCAAAATTTGCTTGTGACTGTCTGTCAGTCCATTACATTTTTAAACCTCTCTCCAGGTTTCACCGAATAGAAATATGAAAAAAAAAATATATTAATGCTCAGTCGGGAACAATCAACTTTGATTTTACACGCTCTGACATAACGTAGACTCATGTTTGTTCAATTCATGGCTCCTTTGGTAATGAGGGACCATTGTCAATATTTTCAAGTATTATACATATATGTATAGATTTGTGCAATAACTTGAAAGAAAGAAAAAAAAATCAGAAAAATTGATTAATTTACGTTTGGAATGTGAGTGGAATTTATTTTGATTTGTTTAAAACCACAGATGTGGAACAACCTACATTTTCTTCGAAAAAATCGGACATTCTCCCAAAAAGGCAATCGAAAGAAAATATGAAGAAAACAAAACAACTATCTGTCGTATTAGATAACAAAGAAGCAGTGGAGATTGTTGCAGTGATCAGTGACAAACTGGACAAAATGTTGATGGTTATTCGTTACCTTGCTTATGAATCAGAAGAGGTAGAAAGGACGACGAATAACTTTCTTTTGAAGAACCTAAAACTTTGGAAGGAATACGGGAATTCCAATTTATTCTCCATACACTCGTTTTTGGAGGATTCAGGTGAATGGAAGAAAAATGAACCATGTTTAAATGTACCAAAGACGATGGGAATGTTATATTTCCATAGTGTTGAGTTATCTCAGCACAGGATTAGACATCTTTGCTTGAATAAAACAAAGCTTACAGGCAACGGTAAGGTTTTAACAAGTATAGCTTTTTCAAAATGCTTTGCCGTCCTTAGCAATAACCTTTCACAGTAAACTGAAATACACCTTACATACATAAGCCCTACCATCGATCGCAAATTTTCTGGCCTTTCCAACAAGCGGAAAAGCACAAGTGTTTTCCAAGCTTGCCGGAAAGGCCTGAAAAGATGCGATTTGCCCTCCCATGTTAAAGACAGACAAAACAAAGTATAAAAGAATGAAAGTACACAATAATACACAAATTGTAATGTTTACATGCAAAAAAGAGCATTCCTGTTTACAATGAAAATACAGAAACACTTTTTAATAATTGCTGTGGAATTTTCAGAAGTGTTATTATTATTTATTGTATTTTTTCCGTTCATTTTGTCGATTTTTTTAAAGAATGAAAATCTTGAAAAATTGTTAAGTCGTACGAAAATAAGATCACCAGAAAATTATCTCCCTTGTCATGAAAAAAACATTTTAACTGATGAAATGATTGAAAATTTTCACATCACGCATTTTCTACCAATCACAAAAGAGAGGAAGTCCGAAGACTGTAAAAAATTTCTGATTTGTATACCGTCTACCAAGGTAGAGCTGGGCTATATAGATCATCTAGTGAAAAAAACATTATTTCCTTGAAAATCTTCTCTTCTTCAGGGTATTAGTTAAAAAAAAAAACAAGTGCATGGTTATGATAAACAATGATGCCTTTTCTAAAATTGTGAATTTCATGGCCCTGGGTCAGGGGCTCTGGTGTTAGGGCGGGGCTCTATTGATTTTATAGTGAAAATGCAGTAAGTCTTTGAAAATCTTCTTCTCTGCTCCTGAGTATTATTTAAACAAACTATGTACATAGTTATAAAAAGCAATGACGCCTTTTAAAAAAAATGTGAATTTCATGGCCCCTAGGTCAGGGTTTCTGGTGTTAGGACAGGGCTCTATTGATTATATAGTGAAAATTTATTAATTCTTTGAAAATCTTTTTTGCTCCTGGGTATCATTAAAAAAATCTAAGTGCATGGTTATGATGCACAAGAATGTCTTTTCCAAAATTGTGAATTTGGTGCCCCCTGGCCAGGGGTTCTGGTGTTAGGGTGGGACTCTTTTGATTATATACAGAAAATGCATTATTTCTCTGAAAATCTACTCTGCTCTTAAGTATTATTTAAACAAACTAAGTGCGTGGTTATGATGCACAAGGGTGTTTTTTTTTTTTTTAATAAAATTATGAAATTCCTAGCCCAAGGGTCAGGAGCTCTGGTGTTAGGAGGGGCTCTATTGATGATAAAGTGAAAATGCATTAATTCTTTGGAAATCTTTTTCTCTACTACTGGGTTTATTTAAACAAACTAAGTACATGGTTATGACGCAAAAGGATGCTTTAAAAAAAAAACCTGGGAATTTCTTTGCCCTGAGTCAGGGTTCTGGTATTAGGGCCGCGCTCTATTGATTATATAGTGAAAATACATTAATTCTTTGAAAATCTTTTTTTTTCTCTGCTCCTGTGTATTATTTAAACAAACTAAGTGTATGAATATAATGTCTTTTCAAAAATTGTGAAATTCTTGTCCCCAGGGTTTGGAGATGGGCTATATTGATAATATAGTGAAAAAAGCATAATTTCTATGATAAAGTATTGAAAATGCAGTATATCTGTTAAATAATCCTGTCTGCCCCTTCGTGTTGAGCAGATAAACAAAGTGCATAGCTATTATGAACAATTGTGCTTCTTACATTTTTTTTTTAAATTGATGTTCCTGGTTTTGGTGTTTCGCAGGAAAGGGGGGGGGGGCAATATTGATAATTTAGTGAAAATGTTTTAATTCTTTGAAAATCTTAAATTAAGTGCAAAGTTAGTGTACCTCTACTAAATTTGTGAATTTTATGACTCTGGGACATTGATTTCAGTGTTAGGATAGGGGTGTGTTAAATCTGTAGTAAAATGCATTATTTCTTTGAAAATCCACTCTGCTCCTTGGCAAATCGAAGGCAAACAGAATAAAAGTTTTAATAAGCAAGGATATTTTTACAAGATTTTTGAACATCGGGACCATCTGGTCAAGTGTTTTGGTTCTGGCCAGTGCTCTATTAATTTGCATTCTACTAAGAAAAGTTATTCCCCTTTGCCAATGCAAAAAAATTTATTGTATAATACAATAAGTACTTTCATAGTTTTAATGATCAGGTAGACTTGTAATTAATAAATAAATCAACATGAGACAAAAAAAGAAAAAAAAAAAAAAAAAAAAAAAAAAAAAAACTTATTAAATGTTCTTCAAAGACCAAGAGAGGCCAATGTGAGAGGTCACAATATGGGGTTAAAAGTAGTGCGGAAGAACTAATCATTTGTTAATTGTCTGCATTGTGATCGTGATAAATGGGGGATAGATTAGCATTTAATTAATGAGTTGTTACGGAATACTAGAATATTTTTTTAATTGATCTTGATCATCATATTTCTCTTGCTTTTGGGCAACAAAGCTTCATCTATCAGTTGATTTTATACTTTATGCATCCTCTAAATTGTTGTTTTATACCCAGGTGACCGTTAAGGCCCTTACGCCTCTTGTTTTTGAAGTAGTTTCTTGTAACTTTTTTCCCCGTTATTCAACTTAATATTTTTGAAACTTTCTGTACATTATACCTAACTGTATATATCACTAAAATATTATGACGTAATTACATCACAGCTTGTCGTCATAATAGTGTGACCAAGTAATTCCATATATTCTATTTAAGCGAGTATCCAACCCACTTTTTGTAAACTTACTTTTTATTCGACGATTTGAATCAAGTCAGTGAGATTCTAACATTTTGTAAAGTCTTTTGTCGAACACTCTTTTGTAATCTTATACCTGATTGATGTATTCTTTAAATCAACTCAATTCATTTGCGTAGAAGATCCATACATGTCCGAGAATGAATTTTATATATTATTGAATATTTTATATATTATTGAATATTATGTCGGTATCGTATCGATCCTGATCACTACTATTAACGAGGTTGGATCCTGATATTTAAAGTCTTAAACTTTTTTTGTCAAGTATATTTTTAGCTTCTACACACATAGCTTAATTAAAAATCAAAAAAAAAAAAAAAAAAAAAAAAAAAAAAATGAGGGTCAATGTGCTTCTTTTGGCACTACGATACATTTAATATGACCTTTTTGCACTGAAATTTGTGTCTTAATAAAAAATCACATCTTCGACGTTTTCCCTCCAAAGTTTTTATCCAAATGAATCATGGGACAAAATAAACTATTAGTCTATTCAAAAAAAGACAAATTAAAATTGTGACTAAGAAAAAGTTTCAAATTGCTTCGCATAATCATAATAATGACCTTTCTGCACTCAAAAAATGTGATTTTTCTGGCATTAAAAATTTAACAAGCAAGAAAATTATTTCAAAGTCTTAAACTTTTGCTGAATTTAAGCAGATTGATCAAAGTTATCTTATATTCACAGAAGAAAAACAAAAGTGGGGGTCTATGATGTAAATTTTTAGATATTACTAAAAAAGTGTTAATTTTATGTTAAAATTGGCTCAATTTTTTCCTGGACTTTCAGAATATATTTACTATATTTGTCACAATATAATGAAAGAATTCATAAGAACTAATTTAATAGATATTTCAGAGCCAGCATAAAACATTTCACTGCAAAAAAACAGCTCTGTGTGCAACCAGCATGGAAAAATAGGAATCTAAACTTAACAGTACTGTATATATTTCAAAAGGGAGAAATTGATCATTTTCTTCTAAAAAACCTTCCGCCACAAAATATAGTTCCTGGCTTAATCCTATTTGAATGGAATTTCATCGCGGTTTTTTCATTGGATATAGTTTAATTATTGTTGCAATTAGTTGCATTGTAGAATCCAGATTTAATGTTAGAACTTAAAAATGATGCCGAATTTTAGAAATAAAGGTCCAGACCAAAATGTGCTCAAAAGCGCAGGATCGAACCTCCTTAATTGAAAATACTTGATACCATATATAAGACTAGGTGCTATGTCGATGTCGTCGATATCGACAATACCACGACGATATCATATTGATATCGATCTTAATTGTGCAATTCATTTTCAAGTGAGGTTAACATAGTTTTACAAGGTCACATGCGATGTAGATATTGATTGATGAAAAAAAAATAAGGATGACATATAAAGGGTCAGAGGTTGTTATTGTCTTGGGTTAGATTTAGAGTAAGGTGTTGGGTTAAAGTGAAAGTTGGTAAACATGTTTTTAACAATCATGATTCGATATCAATACGATATCGTCGATATTGACGATATCGACAATAGGGTCAACCTATTAATCAGAAAATTTATATGTAAGTATCGCATTATATACATTATATACATATCGGTAGGATATTGTAGATATTGACAGTAAGAAAAAAATCGTACGTAAACAGCAAGTATTCAAATATATACCCAAAACTAATGATACATTATAGCAAACTATATAAAAATGATTTGTCGATATCGTAGCTATATCGTGTCTTGGACATAAATCAAAAGTGATGGTTTTTACTTGGTTTTACTCCCAATGAAAACCATTAATTAAAACCATTGGTTCATCATCTAGGTATAAATACACAGGTTCAATTAGAATTACCTGTCCCGTCAGCCAATTTCAAGGTCACACCGCAGCTATGTTAAGGCTTCCCGAAGCTTTAAAATGTGCTCAAAACATGATATGTCATTGTGAGGTCGGTTTTGGTTTTAATTTATAAGTATTGAACTTTTGTTCTTCCAATTTATATAGAGGGTTTCCTCGGCTATATATTAACATATTTGTTATGATATCACATGACTTTGTTGATCACGTGACGTCATTTATAATTTTTTGAAGTGTTTCATATAAATCGCTTCGGCGCAGCTGATTAACACAATAATTATTAACATTTTGTTATATAAATAAACTCATCCTATCATTGTGTATCCGAAATGTGCTTGGGAAAAGTCATAGTATTACTTGGGTACAAAATATTTCGTGAGAAATTCAACTTACCTACAAATTTGAGGGTATTTTCCACACAATATTGTAATCTGCATTAAAACAAAGCCAACACACATTTTTCGCAAGCAAGATTCAGTTAGAGAACAACCTCTTCTTACAGATTTTCACAAAAATTCTTAAATTAATCCTCATTAATCACCTGCGCCAGACTCTTTAATACACACAATATAAATTCTACCTCCAACCACGGGTATAAAACAGAGTACATTTCAAAAGTATATTTTTCATAAGCATATTGAACATGCGGAATTTCAATCAAGGGTAGGTAAGCGGTGTATTTTTAAAATAATCGGACATAATAGACTTAAAAAACCTTTAACGACCCGTGAATTTTGCAATAGCTATCTAGCATTTTACATGCAGTTTGAAATAAAATGTAAAGTTCATGACACTCTCCCCGTCATAAAACCTCAAGTTTGCAGTGACTTGACATTTTCCATTATGACGTCATATTTTGGTAGTTCAGAGATGTGAAGGCACAGAGTGCACTGTGATATTTCTTCGGGAAGCCTTAACACTGCTTGAAAAACACCTTTACAAAACTTTACCAAAGTAAATCTCATTAAAGGTGCTCCAAAAAGCAAGGTCATCTTTGTATTAACGAAGCTTTTGTTGTATAAACATATTTGTAAAAGTCATGAAACAATCGGAAATGGCCATTGGAAAAAATATCGTTTTCATACAACAGTCAGCATAATAATAAAGATAGTGTTGTGCTTTGCATGTACTATGCATAAATAGTATTCAGGGTTTGACATAGTGTACTCGCCTCCGGCTAGTGCACCATGTGTCAAATCCTGACCTCTATTTAGGCATAGCGCATACAAATCACAACACTTTTATATTATTATTAAATAATAAAACTAAATTTTTATATCACAAAAGAGCTTCGGTAGACAGTGCTCGTTTATAATTATAAGTATGTCGTCGATTGTAAAAGTCAGCGCTTCAAGCAAAAGTCTAACAGCGGAGCCATTAGCAATGCGTAGGAATTCAGGTAGTGTAGACTGAAGTTTGATAAGATCATGTCCAACCCCTCCCAAAGCAAGGGGTTGGGTTGCTTTTTTTTGGGGGGGGGGGGATCATACGCAGTAATATAGGGTCGAACACATACAAAGGAATATAAAGAAAACAATGTAATTCTAATAATTTATTTTTAAGATAAAACATGGTTTCGATTAATAATGCAAGGTAGTCTAAATCAAAATGTTTTTTTTTTCCTGGAATAGGGTGGGGCTGCTATGAAGAATCATGTACCGGTAAATATATAGGTGGAGAAAAATGCTAAAAAGGATGGTCACTCATGCAAATTAGTAAGCAAATGAAACACTTTTTTGGGATTCATTGAAGAATAACACTTAGAATATGGCGGCAGTTCTGTAAAATCAAAGAAAGAATATTTCCTTTAACGGTTAAACCAGTTTCAGACAATTTTAGATTAAAAAGCATCTATGAAGAAAGGATAACAGAAATTGTGATTTTCATAGGTTTCTGGAGAATAATGCCAGCTGACCAGAGCAAATACTTGTGTCTGTATGTCTGTCAGCCCAATACCTGTACATTTTTAAAACTCCCTCCTGAAACGTTTGGCCAGTTTCAACTAAGGTTAACAGAGAGTATTCTTGGAAAATGTATATTTGAATTTGTTCCATGAAGGGTTGTAAACTAAAATTTTCTTAGTAACAACTGGATCAGAAAAAAAGAATGAAAATTATATTAAGAGTTCCTTACATAGTGAACATTCAGGTTTCTTCGAATTATGATATCCCAGAAGTAGGATAAGGACGCAATAAGGGAATAACGCATTTTATATGATTTCACTAAAGAAAAGTATGAAAAATGCTCTGTCATGAACGATTAACCCTGAGATTTTTTTTTTTATAAAAATCTCTAACATAGCATAGACTCAAGTTTGTTCAATTCATGGTCCGTTTGGTAATAAGGGGCATGGTCAATATTAAAAGTAAAGTTCATGTTTATTTTGTTTTGATTTAAATTACAGATGAGGAACGACCTTCTTCAGAGAAATTGGATATACTTATTAGCTTTTTTGAGAATCCTAATTTATCCTCAAATAGGCAATCGGAAGAACATATGGAGAAAGCAAAACAACTATTTTTTATATTACATAACAATGATGCACTGGTGGTTAAGGCAGTGATCAATGACAAACTTGACAAAATGTTGATAACGTTCGGGAATAATTACCTTGATTATGAATCAGAAGAGTCAGAAAAGATGATGATTTACTTTCTACCAAAGTGTCCCAAAATTGTCAAGGAATACAAGGATTATTCCAATTTATTCTCCCTGCACTCGTTATATGAGGATTTAGATGAATGGAAGGAAAACGAACCATGTTTAAAGGCTCCAAAGACGATGGGGCAGTTATATTTTCATAGTGACGAGATATTTCTATTTAGTATACACAGGACTGGACATCTTTCTTTGAATATAGAAAAGATTACAATCAACGGTAAGATTTTAATTACCAAGATGCATGTTTCTCTTGAAAAAAAAATGAAGTTGACAAAAATCATTGTTTTTTGTACGTAAAAAAAAAACTACATAAGTATTGAAAAAAGCTACATATGAATTAAATAAAATAAAACAATATACTGTGATACGTGTATAAGAAACTTAAAATTTCAACAGAAAGTAGGACCTTTGTTGCTCGTCCAACCAAAGGTTAACCGAGGTTTTCTTCTCAAAGTTTGTCCGTTGTCCGTCTCGTCTAGCCGCCGTTCTGTCCACTTTTCAGATTTTCGACTTTTGAAGAATACAATGGAGAAATTTGAGCCCAATACAACATAGCACACCCTTTGGGGAGGAAATTTGTTTCGTCCAAAGAAATGGCAAGTTCCTTTTGAAGATTAAAAAAAAATATTGTGCGTATCTTTCAAAGAAAATCCTTAAAAATCACATTTAGCCAAAGAAACATAAATGAAAATTTGTGACATAGTGTTAATTTAAATTTGTATACACGTAGCTCCAGATTTTAGGCTTGGGGCGAAATAAGAAATTAAAATTTTAACATTGGAATTATCGGGACAAAAATATCTAAAACATAATCCTTTCAATAACGGTAGGAATCATAATTATTGAAACTATTATGCAAGTAACCTTAGATAATGTAATACAACTATTTTTTAATATCATAGTCCCAGGACGTAGGGTGGAGCCGAAATGCGAGATCATTTTTTAAGGGAATTATATCGGAAATTTCTTTAAAATTGTTTTCTAAAGAACTACATGGTAATGAGTTATATCACTAACTTAGTATCTCTAGGATGTTGCCTTTTCACTTGTTTAAATCATGACCCCCACATGGAAGTGTAAAAAGAAAACAGAGAATATAACATTAAATACAGTGTATTCAAACATTATACCTTTGAACTCATTTATATGCATGTATCTTTAACAATTGAAGATTTAGTTTTGATTCTATTACCCCCTTCTCCCCATTCGTCATGGGAAGGGGATAGAATGGGGATGAATTTTACCTAAGGTATATATTAATGTTTTAAGAAGCTTTTTATAAAGAAGACAAACAATATCATTAGTCATTGTAATATGCAGGTATTCTCAGATATGTTCTTTATTTTTCGAATCCTGGCCCCTGATAGTTTGATTGGATCATAGAAGAGGAAAAATTTTGCTTAAAGATTTATGTATGTAGGGGAAAAATCTTTTATAATCTCTTTTTTGAAAGAATCAAGTAAAGTTGGAAGGGGGTTGAGGGTAGAGTGGTTGTCGTTCCTTTCTTGACAACGAAATATGTGTTTTGAAATGGCCCATAATTATCGTTTATTTAACTATAAATATTTATATCACAAAAGAGCTTTGGAACACAGAGCTCGGTGAAAGTAAGCCCTCGATTGTAAAAACTAGCACTCTGGTTAAAACTTCGAAAGATAAAAACTTCAATAGCTTAGTCATTACTAATGTGCAGAAATTCAGGAAGTGCAGATTGAAATTTATTAAAATCATATTCAACCTCTTTCCAACCAATATATAGGCGGGAAAAAAATTCAAGAGCATGGTTACTAAAGCACAATATTAAGCAAACAAATACACTTGTTTGGATTCATGAAAAACTAGTCACTTAGAATTGAACGAATGCTCTGTAAAATCGAAGAAAGGTTCCTTCCTTTAATGGATAAACCAGTTTCACCACTTGTGTAAGATGATAACTCTGACTCGACACGTTGTTTCCTTAAGCTTAAATTCGCAAACGAAGCAAAAATAGGTCAAAAAATATATTCTTGTCAAAATGATTATAAAAATAGTTTATGTTTGTTTTATTTTGAATGAAATAAAAGATTGTGACTAATTGCATTAAAATTATCAAAAGAAATGGTCAACTTGGACAACAAATCACGGCGAGAACACGTCGAAGAAATATTCCAAGAAGAAAAAAGAGAACATACTAACATAATTAGGTATGCTGAAGCTGGGAAAAGAGCGTTTTTTCATCTTCTTGATTCAAATGGAATAAAGTCTAGAGTAAGACCCGATATTGATGACATCAGTTTTAGTATTATTGCAGACATCGATAACTTAAAAGGTTTGTATAATCAGCAATCATTATTGTATTATTTATAGGTGAATTTAAAAAAAACATTGCAAGTAATTAAGGAGTTTTTTAGAGACACATATGAGTATTTCTCTTTGACAAACTGATAAAGGGAAAAGTAAGATTATTTAAAAAAACTAATTTTATAATAATTTGTGTGCCCCTTATATCTTGCTTTTGATAAAGCATCTCAAACACAGCTGAAAAATGTATTTTCAAACAAACGTACTATATAAAGTCGGTTGGGATAAATTGCTCCTAAGATCCTTGTACTTTCGGACCCTTGGGATAGGACCGTAAAGCAAAAGAAAGAACGAAAGATATCATCTCCCTTGCACATCGAACGGCCTTTTTAATAATCCTATAAAAAGTTTCAGACTTTAGAGTTGAATAAAGTTTTTGTTCAATTTTTTGAGAAAGCTTTTTTAGCGTTCTTTATTTTTTGCGTAGCTAACAAACAAACCGTTATCATTATCATTCAAGAGCTGATTTTAACTAGATTGTCATTTTCATTTGATTTATTTAGTAAACATTTTACCAGTGTCATTAGTTTAATAGTTTAGCTCCCGCTTCTTGATTCGGAAGCCAATATTACTTGCACGTCGTCAAACCAAGAACGTTTATCATAGGTAGTAACTGCTCCTACACAAACGCCGGGCATAAAAAGTGAAAGTCACAATTTTTTTAAAATAAGAATTGAAGAGCACAAGTCCTGTGTCTATTTTATGCGCTGGTAATATAAGAAACCCTCACCTGCAAAGGAGATTTTTTTATATATTTTATCTAAATCATATGACGTCTCTATGTGATTGAAAAATTTTAAATGGTACGTTAAAATACAACCAATCAATTATCACACATTAAAGAAAATATGTGAATTTAATGTGAATTTCTCATCGTTCCATGGTGGAGAAAAAACATGTGCTGTGCATTCAAGTGCGCGCGAAATGACATTCCTTTCGCACATCTACACAACATGTGTTTTAACACAAAAGAGGTTTCATCTCAATCGGATGAGTAGTTTCGGAGAAAAATCGCGGACAAAAAAGTACCGGAGAAGAAATTTAAAAAAAAAAATGTAAAAACAATACGTTCCCAAACTTTGCAGATTTTACATAAATTGTGCAAATTGAATTCTTTTTCAATATATAATAAGTTACACAAGTAGTTTTAAAATTGATTTAATGTATACGTAATATATTATACTTAATGATTGACTGCAAACAAAATGTTTAAAATAATACAGCTTAACTTTTTTTTCTATTTTGAAAGTCCCTTATTTATGTAGCAACATACAATTCTTAACCTCCCTGTGGTGTTCATGTCGCCATGATTATCGACACAGAGGCTAGTTTTAAAAAACACTTATTTCTAAACCAATGCATGCTACTGAAAAATATGTTGCTGTTAGAAGGGTATCAATAGCCTCGTCTGATGTCAATGGTACGCAAATTCCATGACCTAGTTAAAAGATCACTCCATTTACCTATTAAGGAGTTCATGGCAGGGCTACATTCTCCTATAAGGCATTTGTTCAAACTTCCGTTGATTTCATGATCAGTGATAAATTGTTACCTCAATACGTTATATTTAGTTGGACTTTTTTAACCAATACTGTTCGTTGTTGTCGTATTTTTTAATCATATTTTGGAAATGACACACTTTTAATTTAAAAAAAATTAACATTCTCTCTATTAGAACAATTTTACGATGAATAAATTTTGTATGTTTAAAACCTTCTTTAGTTTAACTTATTTGAAAACAAACAAAAACTTTAAGGTTAGTAAAAGCTTATTCAATAAAAATAAATTTGAAAAAAGTGATTGATATAAGGATAACTAGATGAAGTCCCGCGCAAGCGCAGGAAATTGAATTTATACCACTACCTACAGAAAAATTCCAATAATATATGTTGTAGTTTCTACTGACAGTCTACAGGGCTTATAGCAGGAAGGAAATACTTTGTTAAAAATCCAGCATTTAGCTTTGGAGCAGACGTGGATGTACATCACCCTCCCCCCATGTAAAAACCTGAAAAATAACATTAAATGACGTTTATTGTGAAACCTGGTATGCTATGTTATGGGTATTGTACTTCAAGTGCACTTATTTAATTTCTGTCAAGGATAAAAGCAGCGAATATGCACATTTTAATGATATATTAATTTTTTTCTTTTCTTATCATTTTATTTATTTATGTTTTTTTTTTTTTTTGAATACATTAGCTTTTAACGCCCTATGAACAGGCTGAGCATTTGATACAAAAGACTGTATTCAGAAAAAAATGAAATGTATTGATTAAAGCACAAAATTTTTACAGCTTTAATTGTATTTGAACAATACAGCATTCATTAAATTTCTCTTCATGTACTTTGGATTCGATTCCACTATGTTCTCAGTGAGGAATATACAAATTTTACCGATAAATTTATTAGGAAAACCTACTAATCTTCTTTCGATGTATAAATATATTCACAACTCATAGTGTTATCAATGGATTTCCATTATTTCAAAAACCATTTACACAAAAGCTTTTTTTTTTAATTCATGCAGCTATAATCGCCTTTTCGTTTTCACTTCGGGCTCGATGCTTTATTATGTTCTAGAATTTTCCATCGATGAATGACGAAAACAATTTGCACATTTCCCTTTTTAATCGGTTATCACAACTTTTCCTTTTTATATCTTTTAAATCAAGTTTTGATTGAATAATTCAGTGATGATGTTTTATTGAATAAATAAACGATTGCTTGCTGTCAGTTTCATTAAAATTGCCAGTAACTTAGATCAGCCAACTGGAACCGCCACCGTACTCACGTTTTTGCTATTTCATGGCTGTTTATAGAAAAATGAAAGTAGACTTTTAATTTAATGTACGATACTTACTATGTGAGTGAAATCGGAATAAAGTTTACGGACATCATCTTGTATACAGTGTATTCATAGAGGAGTAAGTAAGAACTATGGTGCACCCGTTTCGAATTTTTTCCCAAAATTTATTAATTTATAAGTAATTTATTTCAAAGAATATTTCCCTGCTAAAATATCAAACAACTCTTAAGAAAACTCGAGTCCCGAACTGACGGTATGCATAGGAAGTCTTTGTTGGGCAAATATCATCTTAGCCAATATATTTCATTGATTCTTATCACAAGCGCAAATAGATAAAAGAAACTTAAATGTAAACCATAAATTTACTAAAAAGCAGTTCGGATTATTGCTCATCAAAAATGTACCGGTAAATATCATTGTCACAAAAAAGTACAGTGAGATACGTTGCTATGAAACCCTATTAAGTTTGATGCTTTCCGTGTTTAAATTATATAAATCTTTATTGAAACATATTTCAAAAAATTCATTTTCAGTCTTGCACATAAACAGGACATCGAGAATTTCATATAAAATTCTGAGTTTAAACTGAGTTTAAACTTTTTGTGAAATACGCTACTTTGTATACTTTAGTAAATTACATATATAAAATTTAAAACACTCTCTTGAAACTATTACTACTGCCATTAATCTGCCATTTATCTTAACAATTTCAGTTTGCTTTAATTGTGTTATTGTGTTAAGGGTCAAATGATCATGATCATCTGCTTTGTGAATTGTGTAAAAGTGAATTACGTTATAATGATATTCATTGTCAATTTTTTCTGTTAGTGATTAATATTCAATAATACCATTCGATAAAATATTTTTTTCATAAAACAATAGAAATAGAAAGATACCACAAATATCCTTCTATTTTTTGTGTGAAAGAAAGTGAATTTTTTATTGTCATTGGCCAACCTAACCGGTTTCTTGGCAAATTACATGTAACCCTCTGAATTTGAATATTTTATCAAATAGTTTTTGGATTGTTCGTTTCATTGTCAGAATGCACTATTTTGTTCGATGATAAATTCTGAAATCAACAATAAATGCACTGAATAAATACATTTACTACACCATTTAAACTGAATCACTATCAAAATTATGAATATGCAATTATTAAGATTGAAAAATCTGAGTTTGAAATTGCTTCAAAAGGAAAAAAACCTTATGTTTTTAAACAAATGCTGAGTCCTTTTCAAGGTATAAGTAAGACGAAACAACAACACAAAATGACATGGTTAATTGAAAATACATTTTGGAACATTGTAAAATGTGGAACGACTAACCTATGCTAAATGGTTTTATTCATATTTTTTATCAATCTTAGAGGGTTTTTGTGTTTCAGGTTACGAAATTTACCCATTGGAATTTTTGGGTATATGGTCTCAGGAAAGCATTCCTGTTATTGCGATCGCAGCTGACTGGACACAAAATAAGGTACTGAGTTATAATTGATTTGAATTGTGAGAACACCACTTTACGTAAATGTGCATGAAAATATGTAGCTTGTAAATTTAGATATGTATCTATGTTTTTTTTGTATTATTACGCTGTTAAGTGGATAAAGAAAAATTCATATTTCGTTTGAAGACATTGAATTCGAGCAAAAATAAAAATAAACTGTATTTAAAGAATGATTTATATTAAGGCCGTCTCTGTTGTTAATTAGTTTCAAAGATCTTTGTCAAAATATTCTGATATTAATTAAATGCATATCTTAGTTCCGAGTTTTTCATTATTCATTTCTTTAACGAAACAAGGCTTATTCAAAATATAATTTTGTTACACTTGAAATAATATTTTAGCTGCATGCGGTCAAATCCTTTTATGATGAAGAAACGGAACTATGGAAACACTTGGATTGTTCACATTGTCTTCATTTTGGATGCCCATTGAATGACGAAAATAATTTCCTCTTGACCAGATTTAATGACCAATGGAAATACACCATTTCAGAAATTCTGACAAAATATGAAGATTTCCTTGGACAAAATATACCAAAAGGAATTGTAGTTTTCACTCTCCCCAAATTAAGACAGCAAGAATCTTATTCAACTTTTAGTGAAAAAGAAGAGCATGGTACTTTATCCATGTTTCTAACTGCTGACACAATCATAAATCTTAACGAACATGTACTGAATTGCAACACAGATATACAATTTTTGAAATGTTCTGAAGATGGTTTTAAACATTATATGACCAATCCAGTGCCTGAAAGCGACTTTTTCGAAAACGATAAAATTTGGCAATTTTTCTATCGATTTCAGTCTTATCATCTTATGAAAGATACCGGCACTACTTGGAAATATGGTAATGTAAATTTCATGCATGTTTATCAATTTATCATTAACATTTTTTTTTTTACAAATTTCCTTAATGACAATCATAAGTAGTTTTGTCAGAAAAAAAAACCAACAATATATATAATGGGTCAGAAATCTTAGATCTTCTCTTAAATAAGTATCATTTTTGAAAGCCTTTTTCCTCACCAATATATCATGTTTTTCTTTAATCAAAAGTTTGAAGTATGTTTGTAGATTTGTCCATTTGTCCATCGTCCGTAAACTTGGCAACAAAACATCCCTATGTGAAGGGCAGGCAAGTCTTCTTTCAAGGAAATATCCATGGATAGGGGTCCATTTTATCAGTTATTTATATGAATATAAAAAAAAATCTTTCAGAATCTTTGTTTCAAGAAGAATAGTTCAAAGTAAGCCTCACTTTAATGCAAACATCCACGGGAATTGAAGATTGAAGATTCAAGCTGGTTCAAATTATAGCACACCCTCGGATAAGGTTTTGCCACGATAAGGGATCAACATGTTTTAATGAAATACCATAAGAAATAAACTTTCTTTATTATTCTTTTCTAGACAAACTTAGTCACGATAAGTCATATTTTAATCATATGAAAATAAAAGCATCTATTGGGTAGGCATTTTCAGGTTTGTCACATTTGTGACACTCAGAACAAAAAAGGAATTTATATTAAATTTTTCCTTCAAACCATGGTCTCTCGGGGATGGGTATGTCCACAAGAGTTTATTAATTTATTACCTTTTTTGTGTGGTTGTTGGCAATCCAGTTATGTATATAACACAAGAAACGATTGTTTAAATAACATAAAAAAGATGACAAAATAAGAAGGCTATAATACTCATGGTTCGACATTTATAAATCTAAAAAAATCAATCTCAGTTTAGATAAGGTTTTATTTGTTTTTCAGTTAATGTTAATGTATACATGTCATTTTATGTAAATCTCCAATATTTGCAACATTATTTTTTAGTTTGTCACAATATTCAAGGATCATATAAAAACAAGATTTGGCTTTCATATTTCACACATGTATTTCTTGTGATAAGACCTTTCGTTGGAACTAACATATTTGACCTCTTTATTTCACCTGGGAGATTGACCCGCTCTTGCAACATTTTACCAGGGTGTTTGAACAGCTAATGCAAGGGCTTTTATATTTCATACATGTATGTTATTTCATTCTTTTGGTATATAAATATGTTGACCTTTTGAACATGGCCTTGGAGTTTGACCCACTTTTAAAAAAACATTATCCTTTGCAAAAACTTCTAAAAGTTTACTACTAGGGCCTTCATATTCCACAAGTGTATTTCTTATGACATGTCATATTACAAATTATGACATTGCTCTCCAACAATTTTAACCAGTTTACCTTGACCTTGGAGTTTGACATACCTTTCAGAAAATTTAACCTTTCTTATACATATATAACCTTTGAGCAGTTGGTGCTAGGGTTTTTATATATAAGACGTGTTTTCCTTTTTGCAAGGCATTTCCTTGGGTACTAACAATAATAACTTGGAGTTTGCCCTTGCCATAATTTTTGAACGGTTGGAGCAAGGATTTTCATATTTCACAAGTGTATTTCATGCGGCAAGACCCTTCCTAGGGTACTATATCTCTTGACCATTTGACCTTGACCTTGACGTTTGACATACTTTTCAAGAAACTTCAACCTTCGCATATCTTTTTCTACGGTTATTTCCATACTTATATTCCCTGAGACGAGACCTTTCTTTGGGTAACAACATTTTTATCTCTTATACTTGGAGTTTGACTTTGCATTTTAGAAAGTTTAACCTTCGCTATAAACTGCCATACGGGGGCATCAGTTTTTCACAAACACATCTTTTTATACAATGTATGCCTTTTTGCCCATCTTTTAAAATGTAGATTTAAGAAGAGCTTTAAATCCTTTGTTTTCAAGAACAATAAATTTATGGATATTCATATTAATATGCAAACATCCCAAGACCCATATATTTCCTTGGGGGATTGTTCTTCACAACTTTGTCAAATTCATCTGTATTTCGTTTGTTTTTCTTGTGGATTTGATAGAAACAATATTTTGGCAGGAATCGATTGTGCAAACAAAATCGAAATTGCTGATTGTGTTCCATGTGATCCGTGTGTTTCACCTGGGATTGATAATATTTACCAAGACAAGGAAGACAAAAATATATATGGTAAGCTTAAGCTTTCCACATATTCTATACATTGTACATGTAACTGTTTCTGTAAAACAATTTTATTTCACTTGGGAGAAAAATTACCGAGTATTGCTGACATTTTTAGCTTACCTGAGCTGAAAAGTCATATGAGATTTTCTGATCAACTGTTGTCCGGCGTCAATCGGTTTGTCTGTCTGTCTAGGTGTCCGTCCGTCTATAAAATTTTAACATTTTTGACTTCTTCTCAAGAACCATCAGGTCAATTTTAACCAACGTTGGCACAAAAAATCCACGGGTAATGGATATTCTATTTTTTTTCAAATGAAGGGCAAAGTTCGTTTCCAAGGACAGATAATCAAAAAAAAAAAAGATAAAAAGTATGGGGTCACTGAACAAACTTCTTCTTAAGAGTCAGTAAGCCATTAAAGATAAAACTTATGTGGAAGCTTTCTGAGGAATTGTAAATTCTATATCGTTTAAATCATGACAACCCTGGATAGGGGTGAAGCCTCAAATGGGGATAAATTTTACATTGAAATATATTAATTTTTTTTTTTGAAAATCTTCTTGTCAAGAACCACAGGGCAAGTAAAGGAGAAACTTACGTTGGAGCTTCCTGGTAAAAAGTGTAGTATCAAAATTGTTAAATTCATGATCCCAGGGATAGGGTGACACCAAATTTGGGATGAAAGTTATACTTTTTTCTCTTCTCAAGAACAACAAAGAGACAATTAGTCATATTTATAGGAATCATTCTTGGGTTGTGTGGAGTAACTTAACCTTAGGAGGTAGAGGGGAGGACAATATGTGGTCAATGTTTTAAATCGGGATGAATATCGGGGCCAAAGTGACTAAGTTGAGCGTTGTGGCCCATGGACCTACTGTTCAAACTTGCTAATATTTATATTCGCAGAAAGTTCCTAACATTGTGTGTTTTTACGGAATGCTTTCTCGTTCTGGAAAAAAAAGTCAGAAGTCCTGACAAAAAAATGCGTAAAAAAATGCATTTTTGCTTACATTAGTTGATATATATACTCATTTTTTATCTATTTTTTTACGCAAAAGTATTTATACTAAAATATCATGAGACATCGGTGTAATTGGTTTCAAAGATTTGAAAAAGGTTTTATTTTTATTTTTTTATTGGGAGATTGAATCTAGGTTATGGTCTTAAAGGAATCGTGTGTAAGTCTTTTATATACTTCGACTTCCTCCAAATTTGATCAGATTTGATCGTGAATATTTTACTTTTAACGATATAGAAAGAAAATAAATATCATTTACATTTCATATCGCAGTTGATAATATTAAAAAAAAGGGAAAATGTGGCATAAAATACAACTGGATAAAGAAGGGGAGATGAGGGGGCTTCAAATTTGACATTTTTTTGCCTTAAATTTTGCAAAAATTATCACATAAGTTAACTTCACTAAGGTAAAGAAAAAAAAAATACTTGAAAAGCAAAATGCATCCAGCTAAGTATATGGAACACAAAAGAAATAAAAATCAATCTTAAAGTATTTAAAATACAATGTATATTTGTTCTTTCTTGATAAACCTATGAAAACAAGTTTATTGATGAAAAATAACAAAAGAAAGAAAAACAAATGATTTTGAAATTCTTTAATTGTTGTTGTATATACTTTCTCTCTTCATAAACCTATGACATGCTTGTTTTTTGATGCAAAATAAAAAAAAAATGATTTTAAAATTCTTTAATTATTGTGTGCTATAAGGTTCCTTTTTCGGTCGCAAAAGACACTTTCCTAAAAATTTAATTTTTAAGGTAGGTCGCGGGTTTACTGCATAAAATTTTTTACGAGTAAACTTATCCTGAAAATCTGATATACGAGGGTTGTCCGTAAAGTCCGAGGACAACCTTGATAATAGCTGACAAACATAGATAAAATATATGAAACTATTATTTTCATTAAATTCATGTTTCATTCCGTTAATATGCAAGTTTTCATCACAAACAGACATAAATAGTTATATTTTTATCAGATAAAACAAAGACACACACTCATACCCGAAGGACTAAAATGAAAATCATTAACATTACCCGACATCAAAAGCTAAATACATTTAACTTATCTCAACGTAGTCACCGTTTAACACATTACTTATGTCGCTTTAACCAGTCATCAAAAATGTGGACAAACTGTTTTCGTTTCAAAGGTGAAATAATATTTAACACTTCCTGTCTCAGATCCTGAAAATCATAATACCTCTGTCAGCGTAGAAACGACTTTATGTATGGAAATAGAACTGTTGGTCGCTGGTCATTGTCAATCAGGTCACGAACGTCATTTTTTACAGACTGCAAACTCGGAAAGATGGTCTCCCTGCACGCAGGTCATCCTGAAAACTGTCCCTTCCGTTCTAAAATCTTCTGTGCCACTTAAACACTAAAGAACGGCTTACTTTAGTTACTATGTTTTCCCGACTGTGTAAGGAATTTATGGGTCTCTGTTGGTGTTTTTCCGATGTCTACACAAAATTTTATCACTGCTCTCTGCTCCACTTTTTCCGAAAACATCCCTTTTTCGAACAACGATATCCTGTCTTGATAGATTCTAACCTCGATTTCTCTGCCATTTCGAAACTTTGAACATTCAAATTTTGCAGGTTTGATGCTAAAACTTTTGTCAACGTCAAATTGCGAAAGTCATCCAAATTTTTACGGAATTTTACAAAATACAAATGAAATGTATAAAGTGATAAATAACTTTTTAATTAAAACTTTGAGTGCTCCGAGTCACCATCCCAAGTCTAATAATGAAGTCATAACTGTAATTATACATTTAAATTTGAATGAAATTTTACGTTTTATAAATCACACATAGTAAAGGATTATAAATATGCTAATAATAAATATCTATAACACAACTTTTATTTGTATTTTAGCTTGTCCACGAACTTTACGGATAACCCTCGTAATGTTCCTTAGAATTTGCAGCATATTACATGTATCTGTAATTTTTATCAAATTTGTCTACGTGGTTCACTGTTATATTACTGTAAACATGGTTTAGTTTTGGGTACTATTTTTACGCTTTATTATTGAAATATATTGAAAAATTTAAGAAATGAATTTAATATTGAGAATTCATGAGAACATGAACTAGGACGCTTCACGCCGGCATATATATTTCATGAGGCGCGATAGCACTCCATGATAAATATGCAGGCATGAACCGTTCTAGTTCATATAGCTCATGAATTCGCAAAAATTAAATTCATAGCTTACATTTACATTATTTTTATGGTGACCTGCCACATATTTACGTCATTCAACGATCATTTTTGACAAAAAAAATTGCACTATTTTTTGGCTTCAGTTATGTCGCAATGGAAATATTTTTACTAATCCCATGAGAGTTCATGAGAACGTGAACTTTTATTTAATTTGGAAAGAATCTTAAGGAAAAATATATGGAAACGTAAATGTAACGTTATTAAACCAATTTTACGGAAGGAGTTTCTGTAAACAAAGGTCGGATAGCTTTTTAAAGACGTAGACAAATTATCAGGAATTTCAAAATGTGATAAAAATTCAGTATGTCTACTCGTTAGTTTTTATGCTTAATAATTTCAAAATGTGCTAATATATTGCCAAAATGTTGCGTTCTTGGCGTTATTTATGACTACAATGTAATCGCGTTTACATACTCGTATAAATATCTTTACATCTGAAATATGCAAAATCTAAAAGGTGACATGAACGCACACTGTAATTTTATTTATTATTTTACTTATTGCGGAAACATGTTAGGAATTAAGACCAGCAACATATCTACACTAGTACTGTGAAAGTCATCTTCGGCCCACAAAGTAGGAATTAACGGTACATTGATATAAACATTCTTCATGCATTAGAATTAATATACAGTGACAACACCGCGAGTGATATTATATTAATTCATGTATTATAGGATGTTCATGTTCATTAAAGATGTCAGGCATAACATATTAATTTGATCCCTTGATTGGAAAACGGTGAGGAAAAAAATAACCCTTTACTGAGGGGGGGGGGGGGGGTTACCAGCACTTTTCTTTTTATATCAGTCGCTAGCCAGTATATCGCCCTAACTCACAAACATTTCTTTTTTTTATCAAATTTTTATTGGCAAAATGTAAAATGCTTGCATTCAGCTTATACACAGACAGCTTTTTTTATATAGAAAAAATTGTACTTGATAAGTTATATTTCGTACATGTAATAGTATATTATTATCTATTTATTTTGTCATATACGTTTGATAGACCGGGTGTTTGTATTAATGCATTTCACTATAATGAATCAATTACTTGATAGCCCGCATATACATGTACAAAGCGAATCTACGGGATTACGGGATTCAAAATAAAAAATGAAAAAACAACAACAACCAAAAAAAAAAAAAAAAAAAAAAAAAAAAAAAAAAAAACAAACAAACAAACAAACAAACAAACAAACAATTACAAAATAAGAAGAAGAAAATCCATGAAAATACATGTATTTAAATTTCACCCATTTTTAGTGTTTAGGATTGATTTTATCCCAAAAATATACAAATATGTTTTTCCCCGGCTTTGGTCGGCCAATATGGTGTAAAATGTATGTTCCCTTTGTACTGCAAATTACGTATGCAGGTACAACCTTTGAAGTTTTTGCTAAGCAATTTATGGTTATTTTCTTTTTGCTTTCCATAATTTTTACAATGACTCATTTCGACTTGCCTTTAGCAGTGAAGTATTACTTTCGATATAAATTATTCTTTGCATTGCGTATTGTATTTACTTTGTTTTATTAGTTTGTAATAAAACATTACACATAATCATAGCAGAATTCAGACCCGTAATACGTGTATGAAATTTACGAAAAATAACAGGTAGTGTGTATTAATCTATGTCTCGTAGGACTATTGCTATTTAAAGTAAAATTCAGAGAATTAAGAGCCATTCTCTGTAATGACTTGAACTTTAATATAGGAGCTGTGGCACGCATAGTCTCAGAATTTCTCCAATCTCTCTATGATAAAAGTCTTTGTTACTGTAAACTTAAGTCAGGCAAAAATTGGTTGCTATGTGTCATGGTTACCATAGCAACAGGTCCTATAAGTTTAAAAAATGGCATTTTTCAACATGTTCAGAGTCCTACAGTTAACGTTTGCAGCAAAGCAAACAAGTGGCAATGACTGTTTCTGAAAGTTGAGGGCCTGATGTCTTAAATGCATGATAAACATGTTTGGTAAATCAACTATTATACACGTTACTATGGAAACAAAGTATTCAAAAGTAATAATTTGAAAAAGTCATGCACTTAAGAATAAAAACAATTTTGTGTTGAAATGCAAGCAAATAATAGACAAAAGATTTTTGTAACATAAACAAAGGACGAAATATGATATTTCTTATAGGTTGGCAATAGTTGTCATGGTTTTAATACCACGAAGGGATTTTAAATTGACTCTTTTAGTTTTTAATCATATCCTATCTTTTTATAAAGCATATTTCTATATAACTGATGATCAATTTTTAAAGGCATTGGTGTGACCCTAATTTTCACATTTCAAAAAATTCAATTCTTTAAATCGAGCTTTGCTATGGAAATTAGCCGAAAAATTTGTGTAAAAATTTGAAAATATTCTGTTTCCTTGGATACATACCCTTGAATGTAGATTCCAAAAGCTTTTATGATTGATATGTATGAACAACTAACCTGACTTAAAATTTTGACTACCACCTAATCTTTAACTGGATGCAAAAAGTTGGCATATAGGGTTTAATATCAATATAAAATTAACAAAATCGAAGATTTTCACTTCTTGATAACCATAGCAACAGTGTTGAATTTTTCACCAAACTTTATCATTGTATGATATTCAACCTTAGTTCTACCAGATAAGTACTATTCAAGGTGAGTCAAATAATATGTTTCTTGATTTAAAAGTAAATTCCTAAGGCAGTAAAAAATATCCCTTTAAACAACTGGTACGTTGTTTCCATGGTTACACTGCAAAGTTACAATTAATCCCAATTTTTCTAATGTTGTGGTATTGTAAGGTCCTAAGGATGTATATGTGCCAGTCATGAATTTTGTTGTTTTTCCTCAAGATAGTAGCATTAACCCAATCTTAGCAACAAGTTTTGCATGGTTACACTGTGTTACCATGGCAACCATGAAAATTATTTTTAGAATAATTTTGCAAATACCAAATTACTTAAGGTCAAAATTTTTTTATTGTTTTTCTTAGGCTTTTGATTGGGAAAATGTTTCATCATGTAACACCTATCATAAGTGAATATTGAGCGTTTTTAGGCATTTATCAGCATCTAAAATGTATTCCAAATGTACCCATGGTTACCATTTACTAAGAGACAAATTCTAAATAGTTTCTTTATAGCATAAGTGCATCAAGATGTCATGTTTCTGAGAGAATGATTTGTTTGTTTTTCTTAGTCTTTATTAAGGCTTAATAAAGATTCAAAGTAGCTGAAAATCTCAATTTTTCCAACTTTTCTGGCTGTTACCATGGCAACCAAGACACATAGCAGCGAAATTTCATTTGATATATGTTATGGTGTCAAGTTGTAATAATAGGCAAAGTTTCATCAAAATCGGTGACCATGCGTGGCAAAGACGTTTAAGTGGTTACAGAGAATCGCTATTAAATAGGATGCAAAGTAACGTCACCTTTGTGACGTAAACGACGTCATAATCAAATACGCAGCTCTGTTAAGGCTGCATAAAGGGGGCGGGGCCTAATTTATACGGGAAAAGTTTACTGTGACATCACACAAATATAGCAATTCCTAACAATAACAGAAAATGAAATAATTTGCGAATCTAAACTGCATAAGAGTAATGAACTACATCAAAACTTACCACTGCATTCATTTTTGTCGCTAGTTAAATCCCACACAGCAAGATATAAACAAGTCACTGATCGCAATGCACTTGTCGACATGACGTCATCATGGTAAAGTTTGACGCATTTTATGTGCAGTGAGAGGCGGATCAAGTAATTTTTTCACAGTGAAAAATGCTTTTTATTATTAAACAGAATATTATTTGAAAATCTTAGGTAGACCATTAATACAAATCTCAAACATTTGTTTAGCGTCATAATTTAAAAACTATCGAGAGAATGTATTGAAATCATTCTACCGTGTTTCTGTCTACAGGGTGTGCATGTTTCACGCCGAGGTGCCTCATTAAATCGCCTTTTCGCAAGGGCATACACTTAATAGATCTTGACCATTTTTTGAATACACATAATGGACATATTCCTTAACTTGAAAAGTGCTGCTGCTTTCCTGAAATCGATAGCATAACTTAATAAATACATAAAATATTTGGTAAAGGTCACTCATATTTCGACATTAGCAAGATAACATAAAATTTAAACTAATAAAATGCGAATTCTATTTAAAGCAGCAGCACTTTCCATAAACTACAAGTTATGTAGAAACAATCTATTACTTTAATTTTTAATTTTAACTAGGGTATGCCCTTGCGATATTGAAATTTGTTTGTGACCTACATACAGTACACATTACATGCATTTATCACGTGACTATCAAATAACGTGACCAAACCAAATTCGGTCAGAGCGAGGTATATTTTGTTATTTCAAAGAATGTTAAAGTCATAAGATAATATAGTACCTTTACGAAATTAAAATTCATTTTAAAAAAGTATGTATTTATACACTTTTATATTCTGTTGATTTCTTTGAAGTACGCCTTAACAGTGCTGCGTATGCACAAAAAAACCGCTCGACTCGTCTAAATTGTGTACCGAAATTGATGGCAAAAGAAAACTCGCGACCTACCTTAACATATTGCGAATTATGATGTCGGCTCGTTGGGTCTACCTCAATATCATATTATTCCTAAATAATGAACATTTTTGCGAAAATAAAAAAAAATCATAGAAATTTTTTAAAACTTTTTAACATACGTGTAGATCAAATATAGAAACATTAATTAAATTAAAGTACAACAATACATGTACTCAATTTCGAGTAGACTTAAACTTTAAGAAAATGGTTTCGTATACCAACTGTCAAAACTGAAGTGATACATGTATATGTTACTTATATAGGCTTAATTTTACAATTCTTCCAAATTAATTATGCTAACTTCGATATCATTTTTAAACTTAAGATTGTAACATTTACTGTTACTTTAATTAGGTAAAATTGCTCATTCTAACTGGATTTTACATGAACAACCGTTATTAAATCATTTAAAATTTAACCATTTTTTTTTACCCTCTACTTTGTTCAATAAGCAACATATTTCTATTTTTGGTCTGTCAGAAATAATATGTAGGTGAAACTATTATGACATTGAAATAGGGGAAAAATTGATAATATCATATGTTACCTTTATAAAGCTAATGAGTTATTTACTGGTTAGGAAACACTTTTACTTTTGACTAACACGTATCTGTGTTATTAATTATTTTAGATCTTCAGATATATGGTACAAGATTATGTATGGAATCAAGATTAAAAAGACAATGGTGCACTTCCATTCCAAATCTACTGGTGGAATTAATTATGAAATTCCTTTTCATGTACATCTTTTTTTCAACTATTGGATCAAAAGTGAGTGATTGAGTTCGAATCATAAGATTTTTGACATCCATATATTTATATAATTACGAGGGCTGTCCCAGAAAAATGCGAATATTTACAATAATTTGTATTACAAATTTTATAAAGTTGAAAATTGGCATGTATCATATAGAGTTTATCAAAATGTCTCAAAAAAATTAAAGTTTCGTCTGAGTTGAATTGATCTTACAAAATAGCTGTCGGTGCAATGCTGACGACGTCAAAACGTATTTCGTATCGTTTACAAAAAAAAAAAAAAAAAAAAAAAAAAAAAAAAAAAAAATTAAAAAAAAAAAAAAAAAATTCAGAAAACAATTGCTTCGTCGTTTGAAGTACAAATTGGGTTCATTCTTTAAATAGACAATTTTTCAAGGCAGATCTTGATTTTAACTTCTCGAGAAGTTGGTCTCCAAGTATGTCGTTTTGCTACTTATCTATCAATTTGTCTTCCTTATTGTTGCTCTACAAGACTCGAAGTTAAAACGGATTAGCAGTCAAGGCGTCCTTGATCCTCTTTTAAAAGGTTTCAACCAATCTCTAAGATACCTTAAGACCATTCCAGCGTACAACTCTTTTCCTTTATAGACAAGAGTCTGGCCCCCGCTGAACAAGGCACTATTTGATAATTTAGAAGACAGCATAATAACCTGACCTCGCCAATTTTGGCGACATCGAACGAAAATTGCTTGGGCATTTATCGCTTTAAAATTGTCATTTTTGATTTCAAACAAATGAATTTTGCACATTAGTACCAAAGACCACAGAGATTTTTTCAATGTAAATTTACTCGTATTATATTTTCGTATATGGTGATATACAAAACAACCCTGACAATGATATTCTTGAAAAAAAAAATCAAAACTGCGGTGAGCTGACCTCCTATTTTTGAATTTTTTAAAATGCCATATTCAAATACATATGAAAAGATAGCCAAATAAGTATTTTGTCAAAATTACAAAAATATCATTTCCCATCATTTTGCTAAAAAAGACAATTTTTGCCGGGTACTCTGTAAGATATCTAGAAAGTTACCGTTTTTCTTGGACATCCCTAGTAGCTATAAAGACAAAAAACTATGACTCGTACACTCCTTTTTCTAAGTCATTCAACCCTTATCATATATTGTGTTTTTGTTTATTAGTTTATTGGTATACCTCTTATCCAATGCATATATTAGAAGAGTTAACGTTGTGTTTATATTTCTTCTCTGTTATATATATATATATATATATATATATATATATATATATATATATATATATATATATATATATATATATATATATATATATATATATATATATATATATATATATATATAATACAATGTCCGATGATCATTTTTTTTTTTCATTTATACATGTGAAAATCTACCTGTAACATGTTAGAATGATTGGTTGGATTAGATAAACATATTTGATAACTTATCCTTATATCATTATTCTTTTCATACAATGTGTTTTGCTGTTTCGCTTATATGTTTGAAACATTGCATTTGTACGCTAAGAATTTTCTTTTGTGTCTAGTTTTTTCCAATACAACTTATCAGTGCTGAGTACTGTGAAATATCGAGTATTTCTATGGAGATAGTGGAATTGTGCCCTATTAACTTAGAAGATTGGACACTCCGATCAAAACTGAAGAACTGCAGCAACTTATATAAACACAGCATTTGTTCCTCGCCTGAGAATTATGTGTACCATTGTGTCATTGACCATTTTATGAGTGTAAAAATGGAAATGTGCGCAGTGGAAGCTTACATAAATCTAGGTAAAGAGTTTCTAATTTTTTTTTTTCCTTTTTCGAAAGAGGTACATTCACATGTTACATTGAACCCAATGTCTTACTTCAAATTTCGTTGCCTCCTCCTTTTATGCAAACTTCAGAATATAAGAACGTTTCTACCAAATCTGAAGAACGAAATTCATATAGATTTCAATTTTTAGGATATTGTGCCGAATATAATACCAAAGGAGAATTAATACAAGCCAATTATGACGCCAAATGTCACGATTGCCCAGAAAGATACTTGTCATCAGAGGCGTACAAATGTAGGTTCATTTTCTCTCGGTGAATGAAGATCCATAGATTATTGAGTACATTGTGACTGTTCATTTCATCAATACATTCACATATTATTTCAATTTTAGTATTCGTTGTACTTTTCAAAGTTGGGGAATCATACGTCTTTTTGTGTGTCAGATTATATTGCAATCTTTCTACCCATGGATTATTTTATGCAAACGCGTGAACTATAATGCTAGAAGGAAATAAATAAATATCATTCTTACATTTTTTTTTTTTTAATTTTTTTTTTTTACAAATTTTTAGTTTTAAAGCAGTTTTACGCTTCTTGGAACACTCTGACTTAATGGTGTTGTGTATGTTACAGACCAAGAATGTTATAATATGACCCAAAGTCAAGAAATGACAACAGTAAAGCATTTACACACGTCTGAAGACAAGATCACAACAAGTTTTACAACAATTGACAGAACAACTCCTCAAAAAAAGTAAGACATCAATAAAGTTGATAGAAAGTAAGGAGATAAAAAAAGAAAAAAAAGAAGATTTTTATTAAAAAGATACATGTATCTAAAACATGTTTCTGTTTCACAATGGAAGCAAAGGATGTGTAAAGCCAAATTACTGTGTACAATCCAAAGCCAAGTTTCCGTATGACAGACTGACGTTTATTAGGTAAATTACCTCTCAAGATTTAAGGGGACCAAAATTTGAATCCTGGTCTTGTCTTCCCTTCTTCCCTTCATGCTGCACATGATTCTCTAATGTCATTTTTGAATTATTAAAAACATAAATTGCATGTCGGTGAATGTAATAAGAATTTATAGAGCCTTGTGTTGATTCAACAAGAAGAGGAGCCCAAATAAATGCAATAATTATAGAAGGGGTTTAGTTACAACCCTTCATATTAATCTATACAATTTTTTGTCGCTTAAAATTAATTAATTCTTTTGTAAATTTCAAACCTCTTCTCACATATGTTCGAAGACCTTCTGATTTTATGAGAACTGTTTTAAACCCTTGTAGAAGTGTTTTACCTAATTAACATTTTATGTTATTGACTCACTACAATTTGGTTCGCAGCAATGTTAAGGCGTGCTACGAGGAAATCAACGGAGTATGAAGGTGCATAAATACATACCTTTTTAAATCGAATTTATTTTTGCTACTAGATCATCACATAAATTTAATATTAATTGAAATGACATTGTATACCCTGCTCTGTACTGAATTTGGTTTGGTCATGTTATTTGATAGTCACGTGATAAATGTATGTAATGTGTACTGTATGTAGGTCATGAACAGATTTCAACATCGCAAGGGCATACCCTAGTTCAAATTAAAAATTTAAGTAATGAATTGTTTCTACATACCTTGTAGTTTTTGAAAAGTGCTGCTGCTGTAAATAAAAATCGCATTTTTATTAGTTTAAATTTCAAGTTATTTAGCTCTAGTCAAAATATGTGTGACCTTTATCAAGTATTTTATGAATTAATTAAGTTATGCTCTCGATTTCAGGGAAGCAGCAGCACTTTTCAAGTTGAGGAATGTTTCCGTTATGTATATCTAAAAAATGGTCAAGATCCATAAACTATATGTCCTTGAGAAAACGCGATTTAATGAGGCACCTCAGCGTGAAACATGCAAACCCTGTACAAAAAAAAAAAAAAAAAAAAAAAAAAAAAAAAAAAAGGTGGAATTAGTCAATACATTCTCTCCAAAGTTTTTAAATTATGACAATAAACAAAGGTTCAGATTTGTATTAATGGTCTGCCTAGCATTTGCAAATAATAATCTCTAATAATAAAATGCATTTTTCACTGTGTAAAAATTACTTGATCCGCCTCTCACTGCACATAAAATGCGTCAGTTTTTACCATGATGACGTCATGTTGACAAGTGCATTGCGATCAGTGACTTGTTCATATTTGCTGTGTGGGATTTAACTAGAGATAAAAATGAATGCAGTGATAAGTTTTGATGTAGTTTATTACTCATATCCAGTTTAAAATCGCACATTATTTCATTTTCCGTTATTGTGAGGAATCGTCATTTTAGTGTGATGTAGCAGTAAGCATTTCCCGTATAATTTAGGTCCCGCCCCCTTTTTGCAGCCTTAATAGAGCTGCGTTGTTTGTATGTTTGTTTGTTTTTATTTTGTCATATTTTCTTTGACATTTTTTGACGATTTTGCTTTTAAAGATAACTTTGAATTACCATTTATGTGGCCTTGAATTTGACATTCAGATATATTGACAATAACATTATTTTTTATATGCCGATTTAGTATGTCCAAACAAACTCGAAATAAAAACACCACTGAGTTTCAAATGTGTTTCATGCTTACTTGTTTTATAGAGGATGAGGACCGACTAGAGCTATTATACCTTGTGAAATATGGAGATAACGAACAGTATTCAAGCTAAAATTCAATTTATACAGTACAGATCGGAAGCAGAGCAAACACGGGCGTCCAACAAAGGTGTTATGGATAAGTGCATCCCCTCCGGACTAGTCTCACCCGCCGTGTGCTCCTTGTCATGTCCGGGATAAACGGAAAATTCCGTCGACAATTCAATGTGTAAATAATGGCCCAACAATTTGTGTGTAAAACATCAGTCAGCATTTGACTTAATGATAGGTTGTATTTGCTCGCAAAGTCATTGTATCGACCATAAATCTTGCGAAATGATGACTTTAACGGCGCTGTTCATATCCCTGTTTCATCAAATTGTAAGTCAATAACTTGCCTTGTGTAAGAAATGTATCATGTTCTTGCGTATCCAATCAGTTAAAAGACTCAAACACCATATGCAGGTAATAAAGGTATATTACTACATACATGTAAGTAAGGGAAGTTGAAGATTGAAAAGTTTAAGTCATCACTCTCATCATGAAGATTTTTTGTAAGGTAATCATCAATGTTTTTTCTAGTTAAATATCTTAATATGAAACAGATGTGTCAGACTCTGTGGTATCTACTATTTCATGCTCACTGGGATATATCGAAAATGGAAGTATGTATTGTTAATTGATTATACGTGGTATTATATATAATGTGTCAAGAAGTCGAGTTGAAGGCAACAACAAATGTTTTCTTCTTTTCATGTAGAAGGTTTTGAGTAAATTCAGATTCATATGAATACAAAAATAGTTCTGCAATATGTAGGTCCTTAAAATTTAAATCGTCCTGTGGTTACAGACGAGATTACTACTAGGAAATAATTTCACCAATGACTGAATTATATTTTTTCAGTGATAGAGAAAATAATGCTTTCAATATCATAGGAGTGGTTGTGGGGACCATATCTGCCATATCTGCAGTTTTCATTTCCAGTGCTTTCATAATCTTAACCAAGATATGCTGTCCAAAATATAAAGGTTAGTAAATTTATACATGTTGACACAATAATAAATGTATTATCCATTTGATATACATGTACACGATACATTCATCAAATGTATGCCAGGTACTGAGAACAAAACTTAAAGTTAGATTTATGAAAAAAAGTCAATTTTCTTCTGTTTAGTACATAAAAATACAATGGTTAATGATTTAAAATAAGACATAGTAAAGCTTCTGAGGATCGTTTTTGTAAGCACTAAAAGTTTTTTTGTTTCTCATTCAATAGAACACAATTTCTTTGAAAGAAAGTTAAATCTGTAAAATTACTATATGCCTGATGTCTTAAAAACTACAGTTACTATACCCTTTTATATTAGAAAATTGTATTCGGTAAGTAAGATTTATTTCACATGTAGTTCATTCTGTATGAAATATGTATATACTCAATCCTAATCCGATGAAAAAAAAAATGAGCTTCAGGTGAAGGATGAAATAAGACTTAATATCAGAAAATAAAAAAAGAGATAATTTTAATTCAGAAACAGTATTAGAGCTGATAATATTTCGTGTGAAAAAAATATCTCCCAAATTGTTTTAGGTCTTTGGTTTTTCAATCGATAGTTTTTTGAATTCCTAAATTTTCATAAATCATAATCATAAAATCATAAATCGTGTACATGTTCTTCTTCTTTAAAAAAAAAAAAATGACAGGATTTATTTTTCTTGCTATGATGTATTTTGAATTACAGCATTTAGATCAAAGAAGAATTCAAATTTGTCCCTTCGAATGACATTTCCCATGTCATCAAGAAAGACATCAAGTGCATCGAAGAAGACGTGTGCCAGTAAGTTGTAGACATGAAAATCAATGCTATTGAAAGAAAGGAAGAATGTCATGTAGACATGAAAATCACAGCTATTGAAAGAAAGGAAGAAAGATAATTTTGTATTAAAATTACAATACCTAGGATAGGTGTTATGTTGCATCTACGACTACATAAAACTAAAAAGCTGCGCAAATTCATGCGCACTCGAATTAGACTCGGCCTCGTTAAAGAACATGTTTATGACTATATGTGTGCCAAATTTCATTCTGATCTACTTGTTTTGTAAATATAGAGAAGTTCGCAAACTTTTTGTTCACCCTTTATACTATCGGTGATTTGTGAGGTTTAATTCGAACGAAAATAAATACGATTTTAAGTGACATTAGGGTAAAATAAAAGTAGCTATTAGAGCTGTGGAAAAATTCAATAGACAATGCATTTGCTACTCAAAATGTATCTTTCAAAATTCAAATCCAATCTGAAATAAATAGAAAGAAGATTTTTTTATTACACATCACAAAGAAATATTATACCTCTTCTGATGTTTTCCAACATAAAAATATATTGTTACAGTGAATATGTGAATAATACCCTAGAAATTACTATAAAGGTACATGTACCTATGGCGTACGGAAGATGAGTTTTCTCCTGCTTCGAAAGCTTATTGATAATTACAATAAAATGTGCTCCAAAACAAACATTACATAAATATCGCATAGGACTGGGTTATAAATATATGGTTATTATTTTTTTCTTATTTTATCACAAATATATTTTGAATGTAAAAGAAAAAGAGCCTTCCGTAAGAATGCGAGTTAGAAAGGAAACTTTCGACAATATTCCATCAAACATGTTTTAATGAAGGACGTCATAATGCATTCTTTTTTGAGCTATATAAGTTGTACATACATTAAAACAAATGTTGAAATGAATATATTTTTCATCATTCTTTAAACCCCTAGTTAATAGTACTTAATCCCAAAGAAATTGAATTTCCCTGATAAACAGCGTTTTATCATATTATTCTATTTGTTTGTCAAATAAATTAATTGTCAAAATAAGGTCATTACTTTGCACTGGATTATCTCACCACGCCTCAAAAATAAAACGTTATACGTTTAGAATTCAGTTTTTATTCCGTAGTTGACACTTTTCGACTGTAGTGTTTGTTTGCTAGTTTATTGTTAACCTCCTTCTCGAGAATTTTCCACTCTTATGGAGACGCCATCAATTGCCGGTGGAGAGCTGCAAATTTTGAACCATACTCGGCACTTAGGGCCATTGAGCAGTGAAGTGTCTTTTTCGTTCCAGCACCCACCGCGACATGGAAACTCGGTTTATACAGTCTCATCTGAAGGACCGGTCTCCACGTCCCACAGAGGGATTCGAACCCGCAGTTTAAGGATCAACTCCTTACTCCGCGACTCTACAGCAAATACTCTAATCACTGCGCCACTCGGGCGACTTGACTGTAATGAAAGATAATCTAACGTCAAAAGAAATAATCAAAATGATCAAGAAAATCAATATACATACAGCAAAATGATTTTATTTCATTTCTTTCAGATATCTCACTTGATATTGAAAAGAAGATTGACGAACAAGGCATGTATAAAAACTATAACTTCAAACATGTACATGTAAATATTCAAATTCAATTTGAGAACTAAGTATTTAGAGCAATGTTCTAATCATTGAAATGTGTAAAATTATGACAAAAACAAAATTTTTCTTCGGGTAAAAATTAATCTATGGTGAAAAGAAAAGCAAAGCTCATAAGGCTTTTTAATATATAAAAATATTCAGTATCAGCTACCAAGAAAGTTGACCTAAAAACATCAAAAACCTCATAAAAACTTGTTTTTAATATGACCTTTGAATAACTGGACTTCAAATATTTCTCGAAAAAAAAAATCAAATTTTGTGTCCTAGATGTATATTTATAAGGAACAGTGAGTCCATACTACATCTTTTTTTAAGGATGACGTTTACGCAGGGTTTTAATTAATACGTACTGGTCCCTGCTGACAAGCAGGTAACAACATTGTCTTTGTTTGTAAGGCTCATTATATTAAATGTAATTTAGAGGAACTTGGATTTCATTCTACAAGTGGTAATCCAACTTATACTCGTAGTTCCTTTTCTAAGGAAGAAATTCTTCAAAATCATATATCAATTTTAAATATTTTTAATATTCCAAACAATCATAATGAATTTGAATTACCATATTTATATTGGATTCCGAAACTTCATAAAAATCCGTACAAACAAAGATACTTAGCGGGTTCCAGTAAATGTTCAACCAAGCCTCTTTGTTTACTCCTCACTAAGATATTAACAGTGGTGAAGGAGAAACTTCAAGAGTACTGTGCAACAATATATTCGAGAAGTGGTGTAAATCAGATGTGGATACTTAAAAATTCCAAGGAACTTTTGGAAAATTTGAAATCACAAGATTTTACCAAAATCAACAGCTTAAAAACTTACGACTTTTCTACTTTATACAGAACCATTCCCCAAGATAAATTAAAATCCAGGCTTTTTAATATAATTGACCGCTTCTTTTGCAAAAAAAAAAAAAAAAAAAAAAAAAAAAAAAAAAAATGGAACTCGTAAATATACTTACCTTTTCATTGGTCATTTGCAAAATTATTTTGTTAAAAAACATTCTGATTGTACATGTACACACAAGTACACATAAGTACTCTGAATATCTATGTGGTTTTTGGAGACCAGGTCTTCCAACAATCTATTGGAATTCCCATGGGTACCAATTGCGCCCCGTTATTAGCAGATCTTTTTTTGTATTCATATGAAGTAGAATTTGTCCAAAATCTTGTACGTGAAAAGAAGAAAACACTTGCTGTGGCCTTCAACTCGACATTTAGATATATCGACGATGTATTATCAATTAACAATGGCTATTTCCATTCTTATGTCGATACGATATATCCTGGTGAGCTTGAGATAAAAGATACCACAGAGTCTGACACATCTGTTTCATATTTGGATATTTTACTTGAAAAAGACGTTAATGGTAATCTAACAACCAAGCTTTATGATAAACGTGATGACTTAAACTTTTCAATCGTCAACTTCCTTTACTATCTCTCAGTTGATTCGATACGCAAGAGCATGCTCTACGTATGTACAATTTCTAAAACGAGGTAAATTATTGACAAACAAGTTGATGAAAAAAGAATATCAGCTGTCTCGTTTAAAGTCATCATTTCGTAAGTTCTATGGTCGATACAATGACCTTGTCAGCAAATACAATTTAGCATTGAGTCAAATGCTGACTGACGTTTTTCATACTAATTGTTAGGCCATTATTTACACACTGAATTGTCGACGGATTTTTCCTTTATTTCCCGATCATGACAAGGAGCACACGGCGGGTGGGGATGCTCACTCCTCCATGACACCTGATCCCACCTCTGATGTTTAGAGGTCCGTGTTTGCTCTGCTCCTATTCTTATTGTTTAATGGACTTTTGACTTTGAATACTGTTCGTTATCTCCATATATTTCATTAATATAAATGGATTATTTAAAAGTACAATATCTTTAAACAAAAATTGCTCTAAATGGACACAATAAATACCAATGTTACAATATTTTTTTTTACCATTTGAAGAAAATATGCAACATCTTAAATTTATGTTTAATGCTTCAGAGGAAATTCGGACTAAATTTTAGATTTTTTTTTTAAATTTTCCGAATTTTAATTTCTTTTAGAATATTATGCTGCAAGTCAAGATTCTCTGTGTTTCTTCACACCATTTTCCAAATATTAGGTATCGTAAGCCCATGTATTGTTTCGATTAATTAAATGGAATGCAGTAAAGAATATCAAAAATACAGACAAAACCCATTCCAGATAATGTATGTAACGAATTTGATCATTGACCTCATATAATTTTCACACCAGCAGAATAAGGCATTATAATTAAACCTAGTCTACGAATAGTTAAGAGATCTTGTCATTTAGATTTTCGTAATAATAGGTTGAAAATGGTAAAAATTGGAAAACTCACAGAGGAAAATCGGACGGGAAGATTGTAGACGTTTATTTCTAAAACACTTGTTGTTGATATATATTTAAGAAAACTTTTGCATTTCCAATTTTATTTCATTACACGAAGAGTTTTCTTACATGTTTCATTTTTTGATAAAGAATATTTTAAACATAACCTAAAAAAATTGAGGTATTTCCTGATAAACATTTAGGAGCCAGTAGCATAAAAGTAGGTCATTGACGTAGTTATTTGAATGTGAATAATATCGCTACAATTATAGTCCACAATATACAATAGGTGGTTTTTTCATTTTTTATCCGACTGAGTGGAATTGGTTGTCCTCTGAGTAAACATTATCATTCAGTAAAAATGAAAATAAAAAAAGAATATTTTTAAACATGTTTTAAAGATTAACTTTCAAAAAAAAAAAAAAAAACAAACAAACAAACAAACAAAAAAAAAAAAAAAACAAAAAAAAAAAAAAAAACAAAAAAAAAAACCTCATGTAAAATTTTTTTTAAGTATCAAGAAATAATAATTCTCACCCTCATAAGTTTGTGCATGCTATTTCATAGACGAAACATTTTCATACTTATTGAATTGTAGCAAATATAGGAGATTTTGTATTAGGTATACTTTTATGTTTAGCACAATACCAAAAAAGAGTTCTTTTTGAGATTTACTTTTCATTCTCTTATTTGTCGAATCTTTGGCATTCTTCACATCTTGTTCGCCCATCTTCTTTAATTAATAAGTATATTAATCCACTAGAGAAAAAAAATCATTTGTACAAAATGTTCTGATTCACTTTTTATTTTATTTTTTTCAATCTTTCAAGTCTGAAAGAAAAGAACAAAATAGGAAATAACTATATATTATATACAATATATATATAAATATATATAAATATATATATATATATATATATATATATATATATATATATATATATATATATATATATATATATATATATATATATATATATATATATATATATATATATATAAACGAAATGCTACAGTCCAAATTAAATAAGATCTTTGCTGTTAGCGCTTTCAACCATGTTGGCTTTTCAGAATGTTATCTGAAGAGCCAACATGAATGACTGAAAGCACTAACAGTAAAGATATACTTTAAGGGAGCCGACTGGGGTTTTATTGTGTGAATATTACTATAGAGAAGCTCTTTAATTTTATACCATATGTACCTTACATTGACTTCGGTATACATGCCAAGTTTAGTGAACATCTACCGTCTGGTTATTTTTTAGGGACCATCTCAAAATACAGGTACATTTACTATAGGATTATATAGGAAAATACTATTTTTTCGCACTTCGGAGCAAATTATACAAATGCTACCGTAGACTTTTTGCTCAAATTATATTATTTGATGGGTAATACTATATTGTACATTTTTGGCAAGAAACAAAAAATTCTACCGTATGGTTTCCAGAGGGGGCATCTCAAAATGTCAAAAATTGTGATATTTTCCTGTCTTTATGGAGTACAACAAAACATGACGGATACCACAGATTTACATAAAAAATAATAAAAATGATTGCGAGATTCTCAATTTCTTATGTTTAAAATTTCAAGAGCATCTATTTTATACTTTTTATTTTATGACATAACTAATTACCCCGCTTTAAGAACTTCGGTTATTCATAACGTCAAAAACACGCTATTATGACGTCTATCTACCCATCATTTGAAAAATCGTTTTAAAAATCAGTTATTTAAAAACGTAATTAGATTTTTTAACCTTAGATTTCCTAAATTTGTTAATTTTTATAAATTATATAAAAGTAGTTGCTTTAAAAGAGTAAATACGCTTTATTTTACTATGCTGCGCGAAGTATTGCGCAATGAAAACTCCAGTCGGCCCCCTTAATTTAGTTTGGACTGAGAGCAGACTTCAGTCAAGATTTTGATTTTGAATTTTATTTAACACATGTGCTTAAAAATTTGCAGGTTTGTATAATATTTTAATTTAAACATAAGATGAAAATCTTGTTTCGTTCTGAAGATTATTTCAAAAGTCATATTGATTCGAAGTTTTGACTTAAGTCTGTTCTCAGTATTTTTCACTGTATCTAGAATTTAACTTATCAATATATATATATATATATATATATATATATATATATATATATATATATATATATATATATATATATATATATATATATATATATATATATATATATATATATATATATATAAATATAAAAAAGACTATCGAAAATCTTTTTTTTCACATTTAGATTTTTTATACTTATTTTTTATGTAATAAATAGCAGATTTTGAATCAGAAGAAAATGAAAACAGAATCCATGAATCAGAAACAGCAATATATTTGCATGACTCACATTCTGATGACATCATATTGAGAGGTAAGAATAAATTACGATATTGCGCCAAGTCTAGCATTTTCTCTCCGCCCAACAGCAACTCATTATTGGAAGATATAGCAAGCGCAATGAGCTCAGTAGACTGAAGTGTAAAAGCACAGGAAATTTCAGCAGGAATCTGCAGATTTGTTCATTACTTTTTTTGGGTGAAACTTTCCAAGAATTCCTTCACTGTCACATTTTGTCGGACAATTTTGAATATAACAGGCCCACTATGGAAATGCAACTAACATGCGACGTTATGTGACGTCATATCTAAATTATGTCTCGTGTGGTGTGATGTCTGAAGTGGCAGATTCAAGTTACAAGTATTAACTGTGTAAAGGATTTGCACTCAATAAATTAAGTTATATTTACTTAAACAACCCAAGACTAAAAGGAATTTTCTGAGATTTAATTTTAACAAAACTTTAAGTTTTAAAATTTGTTGAAAAAAATATTTTCTAAACAAACTAAAAAAAGGATTCAAATCTAAGAACAGATATGACCAAAAACATAAAAAAAGTTTTTTTTTTAATTCTCTCTGTGTGGCAAACAATTCTAAACATTTTGTCTTTGTATCAGTCTCTGTGTCTGTATATGAAAAGATTCAAATCTAAGAACAGATATGACCAAAAACATAAAAAAGTTTTTTTTAATTCTCTTCGTGTGGCAAACAATTCTAAACATTTTGTCTTTTTATCAGTCTCTGTATCTGTATATGACTACTTGTAATGTAAGAAAATAGCGGAATTTCTGATTAGTTAGTATTTATTTTAGCTTAATTATTAATCTAAATTTTGAAATATCTTCTGATAAACCAGATACGGAAAGATTTTTTTTATAAAAAATATAATCTAATCTATATATAATCTTTTGAAAACGAAGTAGGCATTACATGATTGGCAGCAGTCATTTTTTATTCTTAATGTCAAGTCTAACTTTCTCCTTAAAATGGTAAAATTCAATCTCATTGATACCATCACTTAGTGGTCAAGATTTCCTGAAAGTGTGAAAACGTCAGTAATTTTGAAATATAATAAATACAAGAAGAATCCCTCCTTACGTTTTCTGAATGACAGGTTCTTTTGTACTGTAATTGTAAAATGACTTCAATTTTTCCCATTAATTCGTATTCTTAATTTTTGATAAAAAAATATTTTTTTTATAAAATGGTTGATTTCCTTTTCCATAAATTTTAATTGGTTAATATGTAGAACAAATGCTGTGTGAAATTGTCCTGGGAATGTTTTTCATATACAGAGTCTATCATAATTGTTGAACCAAAAACTCCTGATGGATAAACGGTTTTACCATCAGGATACAGCAGAAAGTATGATAGAGGTAAAATATTTTTCTTTCTGTGAATTAATTGGTGAGTCTTTGCATAAAAATCTGTTTCAACGTACAGTACCAACTAATCACAAGCTAAAAGCAGAGTGAACTCAATCCAAAAGTGACCCCCTATTCATTTTGCATTTTTTCGGAGTCTGTTACGGTCTTTGGGTTTGTTGTAGACCCGTCTTGATTTATGGGTTTGCCGTATGCATTCAAACATGTACCACATTTGACAGTGAAGTATAAAAATAAAGGGTTCAATATTTCGTTAAACGTAGGTTGTTCTGTCGGTACTGTATTTGTGTGAATTTGAATCAATTTTTTCTTTAGAGGATACTTAGTTAATGATGTTGGTCTTCTTCTTCTTCTTCTTCTTTTTTTTTTTTTTTTTTTTTTTTTTTTTTTTGATAAAAAGATAGTTTGAATCATCTGTCCTTTAATTTGTATTATTTTTCCAGTTATTTTGTTTTATCCATTTTTCTTGGATTTTTATCTAAAGCTCATTATGAATTTGTATTGTATCACCATGCTATTGCCCAGAAATTAAATTATAAAAGCTGGTGTTCCATTTGTTGGATGGAAGTAAAATTCTCACACAAAATATTGACTTTTAATCTGAACTAAGGGCATTTACTTAACATTTGTAGAAAGAATAAACTTTTTAAACGTACATTGTGCAAATCTTATGGCACAATTATATATATGTTGTATTTAAAGAAAAACGATTTAAAAGCGTGTGGTTTAAGCAAGTATGTCTTATTTCAAATCTCTTGAGATTCTCTTGTGAAACAATCATGTAAAACCTTTCTTGTATATGTATATGTTATTTTACCTATGATTAGAATATTTTTTTTCTCTCATTCCTTTTTTATCCCCCCTTTCGAAAGAATTGATGAAATGTGAATAAATAAAAAAGTTTGAAACAAGCATTTAGCCTCCGAATAAGAGACACAAAAAATGAATATACATGTTCTAATTATTCACAAAGCTTTATTAGGTACTTCTCTTATTTATGCAGAAATAACACATTTTACATTTATTTCATGATCGAAGGGGGAAATATGAAGATTTATTCAGCCAAAGAAAAGCATATTTCCCAAGGGCTTTTCTCGATGGGTCCGAACACCTTAGAATAAATACAATTAGATATAATAATGTCACTTGCATTTGACGTTTATCAAGATAAAATTCCAATGTTTCCGAACTTAGATTTATTATAGTTTACTTTAGTTTAATATATAATGGATAACAATAATAAATAAATTGATACATTGATTTACTATAAAACTTTACTTTAACAGTCTTTTGACGTTTGAAGGTTTTAAAGCTTAGAAATCTCAATTCAATACCGATGATGTAAAATTTGTAAACAAGATGTTAATATACAACTTACATTTCCATTTAATAAAAAAAAAATGCATATTTGAATAATATAACCTAAAAAAATCCTTAGACCTATAGTGAAAACTTATTTTCTATAGTGAAATCTTTATTCTATTTCTATAGTGAAAATGTTGGTAGTAAAGTGAAGAACAGAATGTTTTTGTGTTTGGTTATAATAATCTTGTAACTATTCAAAGTAGATAGAGTATTAACGTGTATTATACAGGAATCGTAATTGGTACAAGCACAGGTACCTAATGGGTAAGAAAAACATTTAGGATAAGGGAAATAACTTGATGTTAATAAATCTTGTGACTGTAATACGTAGGTTGGAAATTATCGTATATCATGCCGGTATCTTAGTTAGTAAAAAAAAAAAAAAAAAAAGAACAAGACACGAGGAGCACATTTGTGATCAGAATACATGTAATCTTTATGTTAAATTGAAAACAGAACTGTCCAAAGAAGGGGAGGCATTGGTTTGATTTGTGCAGGTGTACAGGAATCCTAATCAGTACAAACTACAGTGTAGTCAGGGAAAGATTTGTTATCAAATTAATATTTCCATATCGAAATAATTTTGTTACTGTAAAAAGAAGGTAGGGTACAAGTGTGTTTTGTACAGGAATCTTAGCTGAGACAAACATCTGGGATCAGCATAATATCCTGTGCAAAGTACCTAGAGGATTAGCATGCATTATGTAGGAATGTAAACTGACAAATTTTCTTTAAAATAGTTTTTTCTTCATTGCAATTGAATGTAAAAGGTACTTTGAATCGCATATAAACCTTACTTGTTTATTTTAAGATAAAATAAAATACATGGATGAAGATGTTGAAGATGTTGAAGAGCCAGGTAGACATAGAATATATTCCTCATATGAATGAAAACAATTGATGTTTTTTTTTTTTTTTTTTTTTTTTTTACTTTAGTTGAAATGATATATGACGTAAATATATGTTTAATCTCTTTTTCCAGATATTCCTCTGCTTGTAAGTACCGAGATAGATAAACGATATATATATATATATATATATATATATATATATATATATATATATATATATATATATATATATATATATATATATATATATATATATATATATATATATATATATGAGGGGTGTCCCAGATTATATAATACCAAAATTTAAAACATAATCTACTGAATATTGAATTACAACAAATGTACTCTAAACATTGCATATGCTGTCCAATTTTATTCTCACAGCCTGACGGACATTGAAAGAAACACGACAAAATAAGTTCATTTTAAATAATATGGTTTTAAAATGATGTCCTCTAACTGACGTCCAATTTGGGTAGTGATCTTGTCTGGACATTGCACAAAATTCTTTAACCTAAGAACATACGCAGCTTAGTTTTTATCTTAAAATTCTTATTTCCTGTTTAATTTAACATTCCAATTATTGAAGGACCTTTTTGCTATTTTATTCCTGGTAATACTGTTAACCTCCTCTATATCAACACTTTGGGAAATACCAACTTATACTATATTTATATTAATTTTTCTTCAAATTATAATTGCATTTTCATCATTTTATATCTGCTCAAACTCCTGGTTATATATGCTGTTTTTTTTGTGTTAGAACATCATATGGTACCCTAATTTAAAATTGAGAAAATCTTAGAAAATTATCACTGGGAAAGGTACATTATAGAGTTTTGTGTACATGTACGTTTCAGATATCCTTAAGATAGTGCATTTTTCTGTAGTAATCTTTTAGATTTTCATCTGAAATATGCTCTATTAGATACGTTAAAGATTACGTTATGGGTTAAGTGACAAAAATTTAAGACTGAATGTAATATTTACAGTTTCAAAATGAGACTAGGTATCTCGTTTTATAATGCAGGTACATTAAGTCTTCCTATAGAATATCGCAGTGCACTTCTCTGAACTACCAATATGTGATGTCATAATGGAAAATGACGTCAAGTCACTGCAAACTTGAGCTGTTATGACGGGGAGAGTGTCATAAACTTTATATCTTATTTCAAATAGTATTTAAAATATTAGAACGCTATTGCAAATTTCACGTCTTTCATGTAGTTGTAGTTTTAGAATCTATATGCCTGGATATTTTAAAATACTTTGTAATATTACCTTTGATCGACATTCTGCATGGGAAATGTGATGGCTTTATTTGAATACAGATTACAGTTTTAAGTGAAAAACACCCTCAAATGTGACGGTAAGTTGAACTTCTCGTGAAATATTTTGTTCCCAAGTAATACTTTGACTTTTCCCAAGCATATTTCGGGTTCACATGAATACGATGAATTGATTAACATAACAAAATGTTTACAATAATTGTGTTCAAAGGCTGCGCCGAAACGATTTATGTGCAACACTTCAAAAATTTATAATTGAACCTTCACGTGATTTACGGAGTCATGCGATTTCATAACAAATATTTTAATATTTAGCCGAGAGAGTCGTCTATTTAAGTTGGCTGTACTCAAGTATAAAGCTTAGAAATTAAAATCAAAACCACCCTTGCAATTTAATATTATGTTTTAAATGCATTCTATAGCTTCGGGAAGACTTCACATAGCTGCAAAATCCAATAAAAATGATTAAAATGCAATTTTTAGCAATATTTTATGTAATTTTGTGACTACATGATTCCAACAATGTGAGATTTTTAACTGGAATATTTTGTTGCTAAAAAAATTATTTATTCAAATATTGAATGAGATAATTATGGATGAAATTAGTCAAGACACATGTTTCTGACAATTATTTCAAATTGTATCGAATATTTTGGGACACCCTATATATATGATTTCTTGAGGGATTTCTCACATTCTTAATGTTTTTTCATGGTCTCTGCAACCAGGCGAACTGCCCAGCTGATGAGTTCGTTACTTTGAAAGAAAAAGCAAAGGAAAGACTAGAAAATGCACTGCTAAACTGGACGATTTATATGGAGAAGGAAGGAGAGATTCTTGAATCCTTAGTTAAGAACGACGAGTACAAATTCTTGATGGAGGATATTAACTCCTGCAGTAGGACAGATGTCACTGCTAAGGAGATACCATTGTTGAGAAATTATGCTGAATTGGTTGAAAGTAGTTTTAAATGTTTTGAAATGGATTGAAATTCTAGATGGAGTATTTGTAAAACATTTTTCTCCTTATTAACTCGTCAATTTTCTACTACTTATTACAGACGAGTTGTTCGAAGATTTTTATTTTACAATAGTAGATAAATGTGAACAAAAATGAAATTTATATAGAACGATGAAGTACACTGTAGATCACCAAATTTTCGCGGCATTTTTTTGCGTGTTATATATATATATATGTATATGTTGTATATTTATTAGAGATTCAAAATTTTCCCGAATGCTAATTTTTTATGTATATATACTTTGCTGATAAAAGATATACACACAAGAAAAAAGTTTTTGAACATTACCCAAAAATATAGTTCTCGCGAATAAAATGTGATTTACAGTTGTGTGATTTTACGACAAAGATCAATTTAAGGTTTAACTTATTTGAGACCTAAAGATGGCTTACAATAGCTAAAAAAAATATATAATCTGATTAAGATAATTATATAATATATAATAATTAAGATTTTGTATGTATAAACTTCTGTACGCCCTTTGTAAAATGTTTTTTCAAGGAATACTTTGATTTACTATGATACTTCACTATAGATTTTTTTTTAAAGATTGCATGCTTAGAGTTTCTAAAATCGAAAGCCAATGAAAAAACTAATTGAAAAGAATATGTGAATATACAAGCAATGATTCCAATAACATAAAAATATACATGTCCGAATTGTAAAACACAGAATATAACACTCTAAAATCCATAGAAATAAAATCCTTTGATTTACATTAGTAAAAAGTGAATTACCGTTGTAAAACCTTTGATTTACCGTAGTAAAAAACTTTGATTTACCGTTGTATAAACTTTGATACTATTGTCAACTATAATTTAATATTAATAGTATTTTTCCTTAGGGTTGCCCCAAGAAGTCGTAGAAGGTTAAATCAAATTAATTCTACTTTGCGAACATACCTTTCTTTTCTTGTCACATCAAAAGAGGTAAATTTAATGATGGTGGATTCCAAGTGTCATTAGAATAACACATGTTATAGAGTAATATGGAAAGCCTTATAATTAATTGTCGCTGATGGAAAACAAATGTTATTGTCTCTTGTGGCGTAATGATCATTCCTTTTCAAAATACTCACTTTCGTTCTCACAAGCGTCTCATGACCTCTCATTGATATTTTAAATGCACTGGTAAACCACTCGTGACTAAAGGATGAAATTAAATCACCACCGTCTTTTTAATTTCTTGATCAGATGTAAATTCAAAGTACTATTTACAGAGTATAATCCATCATAAGAATTTTATAGAGGAGGGGTGCCGGAGGAATGGAATTGGATATGTGTAAATAAATTCTTTAATTCTCTTTATATCAAATAACAGCAATATACCAAGCACCTTAAATCCTTCATTTAGAAACTCGAATAGACTGAAAGTTGTATGTACTGATTAATAGTCGGGGCACTTAACTATATATACAATGTACATTTATACATATCCTAGAACATAACATGATTTTAAGATATCTTTGAAAAAAAATTAACTGTTTGATTTATTAAAAACTAATAAATAATTACTTATGATATTTTTCTAGGATACTTTTAATAAAGTTTTCAGGAATGGTCTTAGAAATCAATTTTTCATTAATGATTTAATGATTACACACACACACACACATATATATATATATATATATATAATCATTCATGAAAAAGAGAATGTAGTTTTACAAGCGCTTTCTGGATTTAATGATCAGTCTTCAGGTTACATACTTTGACTCAAAAATCTGATAGTCACAGCAAAGTACAATGGTCTCGTCAAATCCCGATGGTTTAGTGTCGGTAAGGACGCCAAAGTCCAATGGCTTGTTTCCTTTGAGAGCGCTTCGCGAAAGTGCGATGGTGTGTACTATTACGTCATACACATTAATTGTTTTCCGCACCATCGAACTTTGGCGTGTCAGATCATCTGGGTTTGGATCAGACAATAGAGGTTTGGTGTGACCATCGAAATTTGTAGTCCCATCACACTTTGGAGTCCTACACACACACACACACACTCACACAAATATATATATATATATATATATATATATATATATATATATATATAGAGAGAGAGAGAGAGAGAGAGAGAGAGAGAGAGAGAGAATCCTTCAGTAAAGGGGTATCACTTTTTTTCCAATGGGAAATGATTACGAGTTAGTTAAAAAAATCATGATAAGATTTAAAATCTTTTTCTAAAGAACAATTAGGCCAGGAAAGATGAAACTAATGTGATAGCATAATCAAGTAGAGTAAATTAAAATTTGTTCAGATCCTGTCACCACAGTGGTAGGGTAGTGGCAAAATGGACACAAAAATAACGTAACATTACACAGAAAAAACTTATAAAATTCTTCTTCTCAATAACAACAAAGTCATCATTGATTATATCTAAATGTAAGTATCAGCAGTTAGTATAGATTCACTTTTGTTCAAATCATAAAGCGGGAGTGTGTGTGTGGGGGGGGGGGGGGTATGGGTACAATGGGCAATCAAAATTTTACTTTGGAGTACATATGGAATACCTTCAACAATCAATTAAAAAAAGGGAAATCCACGATGAATCATATCAATGAGAAGCATTCTCAGCTAGAATTACTAGACTAGATAAGGAAAGATGAATCTTACGTGGAAGCATTCTAATGTAGTGTAAATTAATGTTTATTCAAATCATGACCATGGAGGCTGGGGAGGGAGGGGGGGGGGAGAGAGAGAGTGCAGCTACATTAGGCAATCAAAGTTTTACAAAGGAATGCGTAGGAAAAATCTTCTTCTCAAAAACAGAAAAAAAAACGTAATTTAATATATTTTCATGGAAGCATCTTCAGGTCGTGTAGTTTCAAATTTGTTTAAAGCATGACCCCCGGGGTGTAGTAGGTTACAACAGGTTATCAAATTTTTACCTAGGAATATATAGGAAAGATGATTAAAATCCTTATTAACAGAAGAGCAAACTCCTTATTTCTCATATTAATCCTTTTAATACAAAAGCATCCAAAGATAGAATATATTCCAGATTGTTCAAATCAATCAATGACCCCAAGGGTAGGCCAGGGCCACAGTACAAGACGAAACTTATAGGAAAATAATCTTCAAATTGATTAGTCAAAGAAATATGGAAGCATCCTCAGTTAGTGTAGATTCAAGTTTGTTCAAAGACACCCCTCCCTCTCTTTAATAGTTTGGAACCACTTACATATTTAAATTTTTTGATACTGAACGATGTGGCCAATGAGCCTTCTATAAAGAATGTTGTATTAAGGTCCTTTCTTTTCTTTTATTATGATTAGTTCGTCAGTTGCAAATGTTTGGCACTAATATTCATTGATATTATTGAGAAATACTACCTAATTGATTATAACAATTAAAAAAAAAAAGGAAATTAATTTATTGTTTCATTTTTGTTTAGATACCACAGCTTGAAAATTTAATCGAATTATGTTTATTTTTCAAAGTCATGCCAATTCTTAATTTACAAAATTAGTTTCTCATCATAAAAACTAATACAATGTACAATTAACAAATTGAAATTTTTTATAGTCATGCATAAAGGACAAAGTATGGTAATTGCCGAATTGGTCCCACATTTGATGTAAAAATCAAAATACAGTTAAAATTGTGATATCGATAGTTTGCATTTAAAAACTTTTTATGTTGATTGTTTTAAAACCAGCAATATGTTTGATTCAATGAGTAAAGGGAGGCCACAAGAGGGTGCCAAAGTTGTACATTTTACTAAGCTTCCTCAATTCCAATGATATTTCGTCAAATTTGAGATTTTTTTTTTCACTTTGGGAGACATAGAGCACAAGCTTGCCTATCTCCATGAGAATTTTATACACAAGAAACATCTGACACTTGTGCATGAATTTTGGTGGATAGGCAAGCTTGTGCTCTATGTTTTCTGAAACAAAATGTGCTCTAAAATTAATGATTTTGTGACCTTCCCATGACCTTTGGGTACCCAATAGCTTAGTTTAATTACTCATTACGTAAAAGGAATGACAACAGGTCTATAATGACGAATTATTGCATTGCTCCTGAAACATCATAAATCTGGGGCCAAGAAGGGGTCTTAGCCTATCTTGTCCTTTATTATTTTTATTATAGCATAATGTTCATACATATGAATAAAGATATAAATCATTGTTATCATTCGTTATGCAAAGGAATGTATGATCACTGGTGATTTCAGTCAATAAAATATAAAATATAATGTGCGCATGTGAGTTAAGGCTAGGTATAGGCATTTCTATGCAAATGAGCTTATAAAAACGCATAAGAGGTATATTTATTATTCAGAAAAAGTTTTGATTTATTTTCTTATGCATACTAAGTACCCCTGATATGTCATATCAAGTACACATTATGACGTCATATTATGACGTCACTGATCTTACCTACTGGAGGTAATAAAACAATTCAACAAAACAGCTTCGGCGCAAGGGATAACCCTATTTATTTTTACATAAAAATTGTATAATGCTAAGAAGAACATTCTAAAGATTAATAAAACTGCTGCACAAATCCTAGGCATTTTCTCATTTGATTGGAATTTGAGGAATCATATACCGGACTGTACATTTTTACCCTGATTCAACTTAAAACTTTACAAATAGAAATGATACAACTGAGCTGTTGATATTTGTGCAGCAATACCAATAAACGTTGTAATATTTTGCTTCTAAACATACCTTGTTTCAGTTAAATAATATAGATCATGCCCTTGCGCCGAAGCATTTTTGTTGATGTCCATTATAATTGTGTGTAGTAAAGAACAATGACGTCATAATGTGACGTCATAATGCGTATTGGCTATCTCATGTCGCGGGTACCAAGTATGTATTAGACAATAAGTTTTAACTTTCTCTGTATAATAGATCAAGTCCTTAGGCATTTTAATTAGTTAATTTGCTTAGAAATGCCTATACCTAGCCTTAACTAACCTGCGTGTCTACATATTGTAAAGAATTCTTTAATCGTAACAAAGATGTTATATTACTTAACTTTAAAAAAATTGTATTATTCAGCATCTCTTTTCATGTCCTTTTATTTGGGTAAAAAAATCACATAATGTCATGATTAAACACATATCAAAAATATAAGATGGTTAATAGATACAGAATGTGAGATGTAGAAGAAAAGGAAGAGTAGAAATGGGGGGGGGGGGGGGAGGGATATTACAATAGTCGTTTTTTTTTTCCACATAATTCAATGTGCTCTAAAACACTAAGCTGTTTTATTTTTATGTTTTATACATAATACGTTTATTATTATTATACTATCACTTTCCGTTATGAATTAACAACATTTATGATATTCATTATTTGAGTGCAATTAAAATAATTCTGATTCATTTCTTTAAAATTGCATTATAAGCCCGCCATGTAATTTCTGAGGACTTACGTTGTATATGCTACATATATGCCTAATTCTGAGAATCATGTACCAATGATGTTAAAGGCAGAGATTTTTTACCGGGTGGTAAATTAAAGGTGAGGGAGGGGCTGATTTTGTACAGTAGTGAACGCCGTAAAGGTTAGCTGTCTACCTGTGGTCGGTGTCTCCAAATCCCTATACACAAGAAATTGATTTAATACACAGTAACATACCCCAATCGCAACTTGCTGGGCCTTTCCGAAAAGCGGAAAAACAACCTCGAATGTATTACGTAGGCATGACAACCCCCCTTTTCATAAACTTTGAAATAAATGTAGGGAGACCTCTTATCTGCAGAGTTTGGAGCTCAGCTTTATTGAATGTAAAGATATTACCTAAATTATACCATAGGTTTGACTTTTTAACTCTGACTTTACAATACTTTAATAGATAGGATGCGACTCCATCTTGTATAAATATTTAATATCCGGTGATGTGAATACATTCAAATTTGTCTTTCGGACCTCTGACGGAAAGCCCCGAGATGATGCGATTGTAAAATACCAAATACCAAAGTAGTTGAACTTTACCTGTGTTGGGATTTCGAGACGTTTTTATATTTATTTAGAATTAAAAAGTTCAACTCATATGTTTTTGTACGCAGTTATTTTGATTTTGTTATAATGTAGAAGCAGGGACCTATATACTAGTAAAATACTAGTATATATGTCCCTGGTAGAAGTGGTTTGTAATTTGCCGTACGATTGCAAGGGGATTTTAAATTAGAAGTAAAACGTTGTAATAAATAAATTTATATTGATTTGTCTTTGAATATTTGTCAAAACGTCCCCACTCATTTATAAAATACATCATCGAAAGTATTTCTTGCTCTCCGATCAGCCATATTACTTCCCGTTTGTACGAAATGTCGCGTGATCCTATTTTAGCAATTGAAGGATATTCGGCGAAAAATTTGAGGATATGCTTGCTTCCAGAGTTGTAAAAATATTGCCTCAAATACTCATTAAAAAATCAAATACTATTTATATATCAAAAACAAGAGGCCCATGGGCCACATCGCTCACCTGAGCACTCCGGCTAGGACAAGGCAGAAATCATTTAAGTCTCGAAAAGTTTTGATATAAAAGTGGTTCAAAGGGGAGGGGGGGGGGTGATTTGAACTAAGATGAATGTATACTTTATAGGAATGCTTTTGAATTTATATGACAAATAATGGCTTTGCTGTTCTTAAGAAGACAATTTTTATTGATATATCATTTGTATTCCTTTGTATAACTATGATCCCCTGTTATGGTCCCTCTTTTCTCCGGGGGGGTCATGATTTGAACAAAATTTGAATCTACATTTCCCGAGGATGCTTCCAGTTAATTATGGCTAATTATGACTTTGCTGTTCTTGAGAAGAAGATTTTAAAAGATTTGCCCTATATATTTCTATGTAAAACTTTTATCGCCCATTGTGACCCCACCCTATTCCCGGGGGTCACGATTTAAACAAACTTGAATCTACACTGAGGATGCTTTCATATAAGTTTCATATTTTTTAGCACAGTGGTTCTTGAGAAGAAAATTTTCCATGTATTCCTATGTAAAACTTTGATCGCCCATTGTGGCCCCATCCTACCCCTGGGGGTCTTGATTTGAACAAATGAAATATATGGAGATAACGAACAGTAGTTAAATTCAAAAGCGGACCTCCATATCATCAACGGTGGGATCAGCTGACAAGGTCATTGTATCGACCATAGAACTTACGAAATGTTGGGATTAAACGAGACTGCTAATATTCTTGTTTCATCAACTTGTTTGTCAGTAATTTACCTCGTTTAATAAATTGTACATACGTTGAGTATGCTCTTGAATCTTCACTACCTGAGGACGCTTCCATATAAAGATGATCATTCATGGCTTTGTTGTTTTTGAGAAGATTTTTGAAGATTTTTCCTATCTATCCCTATGTAAAACTTTTATTGCCGTTGTGACCCCAACCTACCCCTGAGGGTTATGATTTGAAAAAAAAAAACCCTTCAATCTATACTTCCTGAGTATGCTTCCATATAAATATGACCAATCATGGCTTTGTTGTTCTTGAGAAGAAGATTTTTAAATTTTTTTTCCCTTTCATTTGTATATGTTCCTATGTAAAACTTTGATCGCGAATTGTGGCCCCCACCGAACCCCTGGGGATCATGATTTGAACAAACTTGAATTTACACTACCTGAGGATGCTTCCATACGAGTTTCATATTTTCAAGTACAGCTGTTCATGAGAAAAAGATTTTTAAATGATACCATTACTTTTTTCACGAATTCATAATTATCTCCCCTTGGAAGAAGGCGTGGATCTTCATTTGAACAAACCTGAATCCCCTTTACCCAAGGATACATTGTGGCAAGTTTGTTTGAAATTGGTCCGGTGTTCTTGAAAAGAAAATGAAAATGTGAAAAGTTTACAACGACGACGACAACGACGACAGACAACGGACAAATTTCGATCAGAAAAACTCACTGGAGCCTTCGGCTTAGGTGAGGAAAGAAGAGAGTAAGCGTACGTGTTGATTTAAAACAAAAAAAAAAAAAAAAACAACAACAGTCCAGTAACATGCCACACGTGGCGAGAAATGCTCAATTACTCAATAATTTGGAACTGAATTAAACTTAAAACGTTCATCTCTGGGATCCGATTAGTTGCGAAATTAGAGCATTGTTATTTATTAATTAATTTATTTATTATTTGGATATAGGTTTTTGTTACCATGTCTCAACATGCTTAAAGGTCAAGTTGAATGATATCTGAAAATCTAAGTTTTTGTGGTTAAAACACTTCGCAAATATTATCAAAATAAAATGCTGGATTATGATTTGCTTTATCAAAAGCAAACAACCATTTAAACTGGTATAAAAATATCTACCTGCACCGTAAACAATCTGTTTACAACCAAGTTACCTCCCTTCGAGAAGATGACGTCATGAGAGACACTCGCCAAAGAGACGCAGACGAAGGCAATGGGCGAAGAGTTAAATAATTCATATAAATTCTGTGAAAATGGTGCAGTGTGCGGCATTAAATTGCACGATAAAGTCGGGCCAGGGGAAAAGCATGTATTTATTTCCCAAGGATCCAAAGTTCAGAAAAATTCGGACCCTCAGATTGAAAAGAGACGGTTTTCAACCCTCCGATTATAGAAAACTTTGTGAACGACATTTTGGAAAAGACCAGTTCGCCATACATCCTGAGATTGCGAATAATGTGAGCTTTCAGTGAAAGTACAAGATTTTAAAACCAGGAGCAGTACCATCCATATTTGATTACACAGAATCAAAGGAAAAGAGACTCGCGGTGAAAAGATCGACTAGCCCCTTGTCTGAACTAACACTTTATCATGACAGGCCACACGTTAGTGGTCGTAAATCAACAGCCCTTGCGAAAATCACAAAAAGAAGACGCTATAACGTAAGAAAATAATTTGAAAATTAATTCTTAAGCATCTAAGTAACTTGGAATATAGAAATTGTGGCATTTAGAAAGACTTCTAATATTGATAAAATCAAGTAGAGGAAATTCGAGCAACATGTACATCTTCAAAAAGTAAATTTGTTTATTTGGGATCGATAAACATAGTGTTTATAATTCTTTTCTTTAAATTTCTCATAAGACATACGTATTCCTAGTCATTATTATTTTTATTTATTATTTTGATCACGAATATATGTACAGTCCCTGAAACGTTCTACTTTCCCATTTTTCTGTTCGCTCACCGTTCGTTCACCGTTCGTTCAGCGTGCGTTCACCGTTCGCTCTCCGTTCACAGTCTTGCGTTCTGCGTTCACCGTGCGCTCGCGTTCACCGTTCACAAAGCGTTCACCGTTCGCTCTCCATTCGTTCACTTTGCATTCACCTTGCGTTCAGCGTTCACTTATCGTCTTCACTGTCATTCGGAACTCCGAAGTGAAAGAACCTTTCTTTTTTGGAAGTAAGGATTTACGGGATTTGAAATTTAATAATTCACATATCGTTTTTAAAGGATCATTATTTTATTCGAATAAATTATCTACAATATGCTTTATTATTATTCTAACTTAGCTGTTAGGTTATTATTTAAATTACTCTGGAAAATAAATGTTGTTATAAGTATGTACCTATGTAGAACGATGCTGAAAAATTAAATTTAAATAAGGGCAATATAGGGATACTTCAAGCACTGCAACATTTTGCTGTTATGTTAAAGACGACAAGTCGTTAATGGAGAGATAATAATCCATGTCAATTAATTTAGCAACTGCAGGAAAATTAGAAAGTATTTATTGCTAACACATTTTTATTCAATTATTATAGAAATACATTATTAGAACCAGTTCTGAGAATTATAAATAGTACTGCGGATATCCAGTTAATTAGATATCTTTGGAGCGAATTGAATTGATAGCGTGGTTCAAAAATATTTGTTTAAATGTAATATACTACAATTCATATATAAATTCTACTGTTAGAGAGAAAAAATTCCTTTCTTCACAATAACTTTATATGTTTCCCATTTAATATGATGAAGACCCCCCCCCCCCTTTTCCACGTAGATCGGTCACTTAGTCATGCAGTATTTCCAGTATATTTTAAATTAATATTTAAAAAGAAGTTAACGCGTTTTGTAGCACAATTTTTTTTTTGTCTCAGAACAAACATGCATCTAAAAAAGTCATTAAACAATAGTAGTTCAAAATATATACGCTCCGACGGTGGTATTTTAAATTGGCCAGGGAGTATGTTTCAAATTCATTCGAAGTGTTTATGCCCAGTGTATTTTATTTATTTATTGGAAAAAATTGTAATCAGATCTAGAAGTGATAAAACATGTAAAACTTCTTGGAAATACTACAGTGTAGCACTTCGCCTTATGGTGTGACGAAAACTTTTACACCTGCACAGTGTCGAATGATTTTGATTGACAGGACAAGCACGTGGACTTCGTGTGAACTTGAAGCAGGAAAATAAAAACCGATTATGACTGTCAAACAAAGTGAATTTGTTGATAAATAAAAAAAGGTTACTTTCACTGCCTGAGATATTTAGATAAAAATTAAGAGTTTTTGTTTATACAGGTACATGTACATGCATTTGTGAAAAGGGGGACTAAAACATAATCTCTCTCTCTCTCTCTCTCTCTCTCTCTCTCTCTCTCTCTCTCTCTCGTTCGTTTAATCAAAACTATAACACGTATTACTTAATTACCAAGTTCTGAAATTTTAATCTATAACAAATAATATCAATGCTTCTTTGTATCACCTTGTCCGAGTATAATCACGGGGAATTGTTTATAGATACATGTAGAAGTCTGCTGAATAAATCATCATTAAAAAAATGAAAAGACAGTCACATAAATATATCATTACATTATTTTTTTTTTAAATATGAGGGTATACATGCAATACGTCCACAGACTAGCAAAATATTTTTTTTAATTTTTTTTTCTCTCATTTTTTCGCACGGAATTGCCTTGACACGGAAATACATACTGTACATGTATGGTTGTTGCAACCGTTGTAATTCATTCTATAAGTCAGTAATGTACTCTTCGAAAATCATTATTTGTAATGGTTCTATATATCAAATAAGAATAAACATATTTATTTTACAACTAGAATTATTTTATTTTTTAAACTACAGCGTTCGGTAACAATGACAATGTTTTACAGCGATAAAAATCGTATGATTAAACAGCTGAATTTAAACATCATACATATGTGCAGAAAATATTGTAAGAAACTTAATTAATAGTTTTACTAAATGTGCATGTTTCATCTTTTTTAGGACAATTTTTGAATATTTATTTATTTTCCGCCTGACATTAGAATACAATAGAATAGATACAATGCATGGAAAAGATCAGAGGCATTCCGAATAAATCGTTCATCTTGCGTTCACCATTCACTTTGCGCTCGCGTTCGCGCTCCGTTCGCGTTCTGCGTTCGCTCACCGTTCAGCGTTCACCTACTGTTCACCAAGTTGCGTTCAGCGTTCACACATCGTTCACTCACAGTTCGCTCTGCGTTCGCTCACCGTTCGCTCTGCGTTCGTTCAGCGTTCGCTCACCGTTCAAGTGGGAAAGTAGAACGTTTCAGGGACTGTATGCGTAAACAAGGCAACGTGTATTTTAACACTTCTGAGCATGTTTGATGCACCAGTGCATTATACACTGCATATTTATTGGATTATTCAATAACTTGCTTAATAAAGATGAGTATTGATGCACTGTAGGTTTTAGGTGCTAATCATGAAACATCTGCCAGTGATATTGATGAATTCCCACAACAAGACTGTGATGTCCATCAACATGATCAAGCATCAGGTGACACAGTCTGTACAGGAAAAGAAAGAAATGTTCAACATGTTCAATGCTATTCCACAGTGTCCCAGACAACATATGATGTAGGTGTAAGTTTTAGAATGTTTCTGGTTGCCCCTTTTATTCTTTAGGAAAGGGGGAGGTCCGGTTTTAAAGGGGTAAACAAATTATGATTTGAATTTTGATATTTCTTAAGATGTATATACTCATATTTACTAAATCTTTCATAATAATATTCATACCAGTATCTTAATATCAATATAAGCTATTAAAAATATATATACCATGATGATATATGATTGATATACTGTACAAGAACAAATATTTGTTGATCTTCCCCTATCCATTATTTTGATTCTATGGTTTTATTTTAGAAGCGACGCCATGTAAAACTACAAACAGAATTAAACATTTTGTATCCTGAAGTGGAAAAGATCTCTACAGGAACTCAGACTGAAGAAAGTTACATGCATGATAACAGCTTCATGACATCCATAGATGAAGGGGATGACAATGACATTGACTCGGACTGGATTCCTGAAAGCGAGGATGAGTAGCAGGGTACTGAACAAGACATTAACCCTGCCAAGGAAAGAAAGTTTGTTTTTGAATCCTGCTTAGATCAATTATTTACATCAGGCTACAGTTGTGGACTCAAATGTACACTAAAAGAAACTATCATAAGCTCATACATTAGCATTAAGAGTTTATGTGAAAACTGTAGTGCTCAGAAAAAAATGGGAAAGCCAGCCAACATCTTGTGCTATGCCCGTATGTAATTTGATCATTGCAGGAGCTGTGTTGTTTTCTGGTGGCAGTGCTCACAAGTTCTTAACATTGTGTAGATATGCTTCGGTTCAGATGTTCAGCATTGGAACATTCATGAAGATTCAGTCATTGTAAACAGTCCCAACTATAGAACATGTTTGGCAAAGAGAGCAGCTACATCCTTTTACAGGAGCACGGGAGTCTGGAGAACCTTTGAGGCTGGGTGGAGATGGAAGATGTTGCTCACCTGGCCATACAGCCATATATCTTTTATAAACTTTGATGGATCTGAAGACAAACACAATTCTGGATACACAGCTTGTGCAGGTAATTTAAAATTATCAAAACAATCAAAAAATGCTCAAATTGAAATGACTTTGACCTTACGTTTTAGATTTTTTCTTAATTTTCTTGAAATAAATAATGAAAGAAAACTTTTTTTTTTTGCATTAACTGAACTACATGTTTGTTTTTAATTATAGAAAAATGAAGTTAAAAACTTTTATGCCATGGAGCTAAAGGGTTTACAAAGAGGGCTGGCTAGAATTGTAGAAGAGGATCAACAGATTTCAGATTTGATTACTGACCGCCATTCTCAGATAAAAAAAAGTATATGCGTGAAACCCATGCAGAAATAATACACTGGTTTGATTGCTGGCATATAGCTAAAGGTAACTTTACTTAATTATTATGTATACACTGAACATCTGATCAAATGTTAAAAAATTATTTAAGAAATATGTTTTAGTTTCAAAACAAACATGTATATTCACATGAACCTGATATATACATGTATAAGGTCAAAATTAATTGGTAAGCTAACTTGGGCCCTGCCTCAAGATATACATTGTACATGTATTCATGGAATGACAGAAATTGTCTGTCCACACTTTTTATGCCCCCGGATCGAAAGATCCCGGGGGTATATTGTTTTTGTCCTGTCTGTCTGTTTGTCTGTTTATCTGTTTGTCCTTGTGTATTCCTTGTGACAAGACCTTTCTTGGGTACCATCATATTTGACCCTTTGACCTTGACCTTGGAGTTTGACACACTTTTGCAAAATTTTATGAGACTTTAACCTTGGGCATAACTTCTGAACAGTTGGTGCTTGGGGTTTCAAACTTCACATGTGTATTTTTTGTGACAAGACCTTCCTTGGATATCAACCTCTTTGACCCTTTGACCTTGACCTAGAAGTTTGACCTACTTTTGAAAAACTTTAATTTTGGCCATAACTTTTGAACGGTTAGAGCTAGGGCTTTCATACTTCATATATGTAATCTTTGTGACAAAACCTTCGTTTGGATACCAACCACTTTGACCTTTTGACCTTGACCTAGGAGTTTGACCTACGTTTGAAAAACTTTAACATTGGCCATACCTTTTGAATGGTTGATGCTAGGGCTTTCATACTTCAAATATGTAATCCTTGTAACATCACCTTTCTTTGGATACCAACCACTTTGACCCTTTGACCTTGACATAGGAGTTTGACCTACTTTTGAAAACTTTAACCTTGGCCATAATTTTTGAATGGTTGGTGCTAGGGCTTTCATACTTTACATATGTAATATTTGTGACAAGACCTTCGTTTGGATACCAACAACTTTGACCTTGACCTTGATGTTTTACTTACTTTTAAAAAAACTTTAACCTTCGCCATAACTTTTGAACAGTTGCAGCTAGGGCTTTCAAATTAAACATTTTTTTATCTTTTGGCCTTGATTTTGACTTGCATTTGAGAAACGTTAACCTTCACCTGAGCTGCCATACGGAGGCATCAGTGTTTCACAAACACATCTTGTTAATTGTGTACAAAAACTTTTAAAATATTCTGTGTACAATGTCATGAATAATAATGAATTATTTCATTGAAAATATTCAAAAAATGATAAAATAGTATATTTAGGTAATCAGTGACAAATATCAATTAATTCTTGCCTCAGGAATTTACAAGAAGTTCGAAGCTGTGAGCAAGAAGAAGAACTGTGAAATTGTTGGATATTGGGCAAGGTCCATCAGCAATCACACTTACTGGTGTGCAATGAGTAGTGGCCGAGATGGGGAGATGGTGTACCAGAAGTGATGTTCTATTTTAAATCACGTGTGTAGTGTTCATGAGGGGCATAGTACAGAGTTTCCCAGGTGTGAACATGGAGATCTTGAAGACTGTCTTTGGATTCGTAGAGGTATATACAGTGGCTGCAACGTTATTGTTGACAACTTACACGAACGATCACGTTACACGAACGATTCCGCATGATTAACGCACGATAAAATCTGTTACACGAACGATCCTTCACGCACACGATTCTACACGTTACACGATCTTACACGATTGCTAACGCAAACGCACGATTCTTCACGCAGAATAGTTCAAGTTCTTTAGGAATGGATATTTTCAAAACGAAATAAGGCTTAATACTTATTGTAGATTTCAAATAATTATTGATATTATTTCATTGACTTTGAAAAATGAAAAAAAAAAAAAATAGAAATGGATATTTCTGGAACTAAATACATATAAAACTTATTATCTTCGATTACAAATAATTATGTACGTAATTCTCCGACTTAAGAAAACTGTTTTTTTTTTTCTCGTTCTATCAGTAGATGTACATGTAGGTGGACCATGAGTTTTGATTGAATTGGATTTCATAATATGCAGAAAGGGATAAGTTTGAAAAAAAATGGCATGAAAATGAATTGAATTATAAGTTATTTCCATGTTTCCATTTGTGAATCTCTCAAGTCAACAATTATTTTACAAATCATTTATTTGCAAAAATTATAAAAATAATTAAAAGTAAGCTCCAGAGATAAACACTGATAAACGAAACCCCGACAATCATGTCGCGTACATGTACATTCGCCGACTATATATTTATGTAAGCATTGAGAATTGTTTATTTATTTATTTGTAAAAATATCTATTTTTGATCTATTGATTTTAAAAATATCTTGACCATAATTAGCAGTAAACATAATCAACATCAGAGAAAAAATCTTTAAACATATAAGTACGGTTTATCACAAAAAATCACGCTATTTGACGAGAACACAATATTGTACGACTTACTATATTGCTTATTTCCAAGCGATAATTAGTTCGTTCTGCTTTCAATTATGTAACTCGCGCTTCATTTATTTTATTTGGATTAAAAAAAAAAACAGACAAGCGAAATGCTTGTATAACAAATAACATTCCGATAAAAACTTACAAAACGAAGTTTACACGTTTCTTAACGCACGATCACGCACGATTAAAACCGCAAACGATTGAGTCTGATACACGCACGATCTCGCACGTTACACGAACGATCACGCACGTTACACGAACGATTCTACACGATTGGTTTGTCAACAATAACGTTGCAGCCACTGTATATATATATATATATATATATATATATATATATATATATATATATATATATATATATATATATATATATATATATATATATATATATATATATATATATATATATATAAAGGTTTGTGTGGTATATACTTATGATTTAAATAAAGTAAAACATGAAATTACTTTGCTGTAAGTGTCAGTTGATTATAAGCGTGTTCGCTTTATGTGTGGTTTACTGTATAGCTCAGTGGACAACGAAGTGCCAAGGACGGACAGTTTGGCTTCGTTATAAGAGTAATTAATTGTATCCGTTAAGTTTTTAATATATTTTAAAGTCGAGGGGAATGAAATTACTTTGCTGTAAGTGTCAGTTGATTATAAGCGTGTTCGCTTTATGTGTGGTTTACTGTATAGTTCAGTGGACATGGAACGGCTAGTTACAAAATAGTGGCTGGTTCTAATCTGAATCTTTGTGTGTCTGTAGACAAGCATGGGTGGATCCTGAAATTTTTTTTTATGGTGTCCATACCAAGTCAAAAAATGAAAAAAAAAACCCTTCATGAAAATTATTTGACAAGAGAATAAATCCAAAAACAACAACAAAAACAAAAATATTGGTGGTGATGGGAGAGGGGATATCAAACTTAAAAAATAATGGTTGCTTGGTTTGGAGTGATCATAGGTTCTATTTCTAGTTACATAACATGTAAATTTTATAAATATCTGTAAATGTTTATGTATATTAAAAAAACATTCATACGTGGGCACTCTGCAGATTTAAGCATGAATTACTAATGCTATTTGAATATTTCCAGCATCATAACTCAAAAAAATACATTATTTATGACAAGCTATCTATGTTTTAAGGTTCCAAGGCTTACGATGAGTTGGAAAAGGTTGTCAAGGGCAGGCTTCTTTTGACAGATATCAGAAAAATGTCTCCTGCAGAACAGACTTCAGGGCTTGAGGCGTTCCACAAGGTGCTCTGTCATTTTGCCCCCAAGTTTGTGCACTTCTTCCATGCACAAATGGAAGCACGGTATGTAATTAACTCTAAGGAACTTTGAAAATTGACAGCTTTGTTCTGCCTTGTATTGCATGAATTACTTTAGACTTTAATGGGCACTAAGGTTTATTAATGTGAACAGTTTCATATGATTTTTTTTTTCATTTTCCGTTTTCACAATTCTTTTTTAAGGTTATATTTAGCCACATTGCATTTTAATGAAAATTCAACCAGGGAGCAGGCAAAGAACCAAGATGGCGATATGATATACAGTGTATCATACCCAAAGGGAAGGAAAGGTGAAGGAGTTGCCAAAGAAGTAAAAATTCAACAAACTTTTAGTAAGTGTGTGTACAGTTCCTGAAACGTTCTACATTCCCACTTAAACGGTGAGCGAACGCTGAACGAACGGTGAACGAAAGCAGAACGAACGCAGAGCGAACGGTGAGTGAACGATTTGTGAACGCTGAACGCAACTTGGTGAACGATGTGTGAACGGTGAACGGTGAGCGAACGCAGAACGCGAACGGAGCGCAAACGCGAACGCAAAGTGAACGGTGAACGAACGGTGAACGCAAGATGAACGATATATTCGGAATGCCTCTGATCTTTTCCTTGCATTGAAACTATTTTATTGTTTTATAATGTCAGGTGCCAAAAAAAAAAAAAAAAAAAAAAAAAAAAAAAAATCAATAATAAATAAGTAAACCAATAAATGAATGAATAAATAAGTCAATAAAATAAATTCTCCAAAATTGTCCAGAGAAAGACGATGCATGCACATTAAGTTTTTAATCACACGATTTTTATCGCATTAAAACATTGCAATTGTTGCCGAACGCTGAAGTATAAGAGATATTTTTTTTTAGCTGGAAAATAAAAATGTTTGTTTTTATTTGATAACAAATCAGAGAAAACGAATAAATTAAAGTGGTTGTAACATCCATTCATACATCTCCGTGTTAAGGCGATTTCGTGTAAAGTAATGAAAAAAAATTAATTACAAAGGTCAGTGGACGTTTTGCATTTATGCGCTCGTATTTTAAATTTTTAATACAATAATATATTATATGTCATATCTATTTTTCATGATGATTTATTAGGAAGCAAATTCGGTTGGGGGGGGGGGGGGCACAACCATACATTTTCAGTTGATAGTTGAGGGGGCACTACCAAAAATTTCCTGACAAGCAAAAAAAAAAAAAAAAGGTCATCAGACTTTTTATTGCGGGGGGCACAAGCATATAGTATCTATGTTCAGTATAGTAATCTATATATCGGCAAAATTATTGGGGCGGGGGGGGGGGGCACGGCCCCCCCTTGCCCCCTCCCCGTTCCTACGGCCATGTTTATTGAGCAGCATTTATCTGTAGATGGCCGTGATTATACTCGGACAAGATAATACAAAGATACATATTCATATTATTTATTATAAATTCATTTTTCAGAACTTGTTATTCAAGTAATATGCTGTTATAGTTTTTATTAACCAGACAAATGAGAGAGAGAGAGAGAGAGAGAGAGAGAGAGAGAGAGAGAGAGAGAGAGAGAGAGATTCCGTTTTAGCCCCCCCCCCATTTCAGGCTTCACTAAATGTTTGTACCTATATCAAACAAAAACTTTGAAATTTTTTTCTAAATATATCAGACAGTGAAAGTAACTCTTTCTTTTTATCAACAAATCATATCCATTTGTTTGACAGTCATACTCGTTTTTATTTTCCTGCTTCAAGTTCACACGAAGTCCACGTGCTTGTCCTGTCAATCAAAATCATTCGACACTGTGCAGGTGTGAAAGTTTCGTCACATCGAAGACGAAGTGCGAGTATTTCCGACAAGTTATAACATTTATTTTTATCATTTCTAGATTTGATTCCAACATTTGAATAATAATTGAATGAAATACATTGGGCATTAACACTTGAATTTGAAACATACTCTCTGCCAATTCCAAATACCACCGCCGACACGTGTACATTTTGAACTACTATTGTTTTGTGACTTTTTTAGATGCATGTTTGTTTTGAGACTGAAATTTTTGTTCTAAAAAAGACCTTAACTTTTTTTTAAAAATGTTAATTAAAATATTCTGGAAATACAATACTGACTAAGTAACCGATTTAGGGGGAAAAGGGGGGGGGGGTATTAATCATATCGAATGGCAAACATATAAAGTTACGGTGAAGAAAGATTTTTTTTTCTCTATAACTATAGACTTTACATATTATAGTAGAGAAAATTATGTAGTGCATTACATTTTAAATAAATATTTCCTTTAACCACACTATCAATTTAATTCGCTCCAAAGATAATAAATTAACACGATATCCGTAGTACTATGTATAACTCTTAGAACTAGTTCTATCATATTTTCTGTAGTAATTGACAAAAAAAAAACGTGTTAGAAATAAATATTTTCGTAATTTTGCTGCGTAATTATTTGACTTGGATAACTATATCTCCATTAACGATTTGTCGTCTTTAACAAAACAACGAAATGTTGCAGTGCTTGAAGTATGTATTTGCACATTGCCCTTAGTTAAATATTTCAGCATCGTTCTACATAGGTACAGAATGTGCTTATAACAACATTTATTTTCCAGAGAAATTTAATAAATAACCTAACAGCTAAGTTAGAATAATAAAAATATATATCGTAGATATTTTTCCCCATGAAATAATGATTCTTCAAATACGATATGTTAGTTATTAAATTAAAAAACCTGTAACTCCTAACCTACAAAAAGATAAGTCCTTTCACTTCGGAGTTTCGAATGACAATGAAAACTGAACGATAGGTGAACGCTGAACGCAAGGTGAACGCAAAGTGAACGGAACGAAGAGCGAACGCTGAACGCTTTGTGAACGGTGAACGCGAGCGCACGGTGAACGGTGAACGCAAAACTGTGAACGGAGAGCGAACGGTGAACGAACGGTGAACGCACGCTGAACGAACGGTGAGCGAACGGAAAAATGGGAAAGTAGAACGTTTCAGGGACTGTACATAGCCAATTATCTCTTCATTTAAATTCTTGAGTCAAAAAGTGTAATCCTTTTAAGATACTGGTATTGTATGTTGGCCTCATAGGAAATCAGTTGTTAATATAGACTGGTACTTGAGGTATTTGGAAGGAAGGTGTTTGACGAAATTTTTAAGCCTCGGTGAACTATCAATATTAACTCATTTTTGAGTATACTAAAATGTTTGAAATAAGTAGTGCAGATTTCATATTCATTACGAAAACTACTTGGTATGCAAGAAGAATATCAAATACCGGGTAGTTTCTAAGGTGGAGATAAGATTTAATTTCTCACATGGAAAAATAGGATTCCTTTTTTTTATATCTGCTCTTGTAGAAATACTACATGTGTATATCCTGCATGATGCCCAATTGCTTACTTGTTCCAATTGACAGATTATGTGAATGAACTGTTTGAAGACCTTATCTTCAGTAGAGAAATCCACGATTCTTATGGAGAGGCACGAGCAGCCATTGCTATAAATGAGAAAGGAAGACCAATACCAAGTGCTCAAATGGAAGCAAGGGCTAGAAAAGAAGACATTGTGCTGCTCACAGATCAAGATTTTATTGGATAAAATATTTCCAAATTCTATCGTTATTTTGGTTATTTAAAACCACAGTAGGTTTGGGAAGGAAAGGTCGGTCTGATTTTGCTGACAACACAAGATGGTAGAATACGTCTATTCTTCTTCCGAAGTCTACGATAAATCCACCAAACAAATCTTCTGTAGGCAAGATGTCAGTAAAGCCTGGAATATTGCAGAGGATATGTTCAACATAATTCTATATGTGCACTTATTTATCCATTTATTACATGTATTTTGGACTTTAGGTTTTGACAGTGAAAAAGGGGGGGGGGGGAGGTGACCATATCACTCAGAAAAAAAGGAAAATGATATCTGAACAGGGAAGACAAAAAATGTGAGGGAAATTGAGTGGTCTGTACATGAGACTGAGTTGACCTCTTTTTTTTTTTTTCATTGCCTTTCCTGTTCAGTCATTATTCTGTGAATTGTAAATGGTATAGAATAAAATTCATTTATGGATATTTCAACAATGCTGAAATTCCTTTGGGTAGGAACACTCCCCCCCCCCCCCCCCCCTTGACCTGCCTATAAAACTTACTCATGGATTGGCTCTCTCTCATTTAGTCTGTCAGTATTCTGTATGTGTTCATAGTAAGAAGTCTCCAACACATAATGATTTAAACATTTTACAATGAAACCTTTATGTTCTGTAATGCATTGGAGAGATTCCTCGTCGACCTTTCTATCTACAATGTTGGTGTTTCGGCAGCATTTGTTTTCCCTGTTGGTTGGCATCTCCACACAGTGTCCACAATTACACCCGAACAGAGGGAATGGTATATGTCATTTGAGTTCTGGATAAAAACTGGTAAACATCGTATCATAGAACGTTCATGTAAGTGACATGCCCGTAGCTGGGGGTGGGTGAGGGTTGAAAAGCAAAAAAAAAAAAAAAAAAAAAAAAAAAAAAAAAAAAAAAAACGGAGACGTAACTTTAAAATTCAAGGAAAAATATTTACTTACAATTGTACATATTTTGAACAAAGAGAAAAACCTCGATTTTAGACTGATTAGTGCCATGATCTCGCACATTTTACGCAGTTTGTGGCTATACCTAATACCAAAGGGGACAAGGTTGTCTGTAAAAAGCACAATTAGCCTACATACCAACTCTCGACAGATTCTCTAGTGACCTCTTCAGATCTTGTCGGAGATTCCTTTCCCGATTCTGAATCCGATTCACTTTCCGGCAAACTATTAGTGAAATGATTTGTAGCCAAAGGTTCAAACATATATGGCTGTATATGCAGTGTCAAATCAACTTCGGGTATTTCACCATCACTATCATTATCTTCCGTGAAATGAGCCATGATTGTACTCGGACTTGGAGCGTTCTAATATGGTGGGCCTATTGTTTTGATATCGGTGTCTCTAATGACGTCATGAACAGGGGAGGTAACATCGTCGGCGTTAATGGAAATTGTCAGTTTTCAAACAGGTAAATCAAGCATGTAGGTTTCATTAAAAAATCGGTAACTTTAAAATATTCATTTCCTACATGGCATTGTCAATATAGCAACATTAAGAGCATTTTTATTTTCATGATACTTGACCTTTAAAGAAAAGAGTTATTTATAAACTCTTAATCGAATTACGAGTCAAAATATCAAATGAAAATTACCTTTGTTATCATGATTAGAAATGTAAAATTTATAATCATTTTTAAATATTTTTATTGCATGACATTTCAACAGAGAATGGACACTTTATTTTTAGCATATATTTTTATATTTATATATACGTCTAAATCGAGTTTGAATACTGAACCAATTATTATATCCGCACCGTAAATCGAATATAATAATAACATCTATAATATTATCATTACTACCAAAGCTTGATATATTATCATGAAAAATATTAGAATTATTTCAAATACTAAAGGTATATAAATATATTATCAAGCTAAAAGTTTTAATAGTAATACAGATTCTACGATGTGGGGAAAATATCAAAGGATCAAGAGTTGATGTTAAGGTCGCCGCGAGTGTCAAAGAAGGTGTACAGGGTATACACAAGAACTAGTAACTAAATGTCAATCAAATTCTAGCACCCAACCTTACTTCGAATTCCCTTTATTGACAGGGGTGCGTAGACCAGATATTTTTAAAGGCCCCGGCGGTGCTTAAAATTTCTGCCTTTAAGGAATTTGGACATTTAGAATAGATGTAAACTAAAACTCAGTAATTTAAGTTTTTTATAATTTATGTTCCAAGGTTGATTTTAAATCGGACGATATAGAAAAAAAAAATCAAGCGATTTCTGCTCTGTCTTGTTTTTCATTTGTTAATAAAAGTCAAACTCTTAAATGCATGTTTTCAATTGATATTGATTATCTCATGCTTTTTAAAGTTTATATTTTTTTCTTTCTTTAATTTGGTAATTCTAATCCGGATGTTCGTTTGATTAAAAAAAAAAATGTGTCTTAGATCTTTGAATGCTCTTGTGTTCCAGCTCGAAGGGCGGAGTTCATAGAAAAGTGTGAGTTATGTACAGATAACCTTCACTTTTAGCAAAAGAAATCTCACCTACATTGTAACTATGGTACAATACTTTAAACTCTGTGTCCTAACAAAGAATAGATTCAAACCTCATGGCCTACTTATTTAAGTTATAAAATATGCGACAGTCGATATTCAATTTTGACAATTCAAATATTGTCGAAAGTGAGTTAGATTTATTTTTATTTCTGTTATCGAAGAACGATTTTTATGGAATTTTTTGAAGAGGAATTTCATATCTGAATTTATATATAATTTATGAGGAATTTTAGAAAAAGTTTAAAAAGGAAATCATGGCTCCTCTGAAATTTGATTGGTATTGTTTTCATTAACGTTGTGGGAATGATCAATAATGAAAAATATATCCAAGTTATTCCCTAGTCGAAATAGGCTTCGCAGGTGTGTTAAGGAAACACTCAGATATTCTGACTTGACTAAATCAGTGATACAATACGACTTCATAGTAGACAAGATGACGTCAATTTTAGAACACAAGTTTCCTAAATATTGGTATTTAGAGATGTAATTTACCTCCTGAAAATGAATAGCATCATGTAAATATTAGCAAAAATAAAATGCTTTTATTTTGTTATGCTGTATCTGTCACTTGGACTAAAATCGACGACCGATGACGTCATAACTGTTCAACAAATAACTTGAGAATAGATCATGTTGTGTAACGAGAATTTGGCTAAGACGGCATGTAAAAGTTACGTAAAAGGGGGTTTAGAAACAAATACCATGAATATTTTGTGTGATTTATATGGAGTTAAAGTTTGTTAAACACGTATGCTAATTTATTTTTATCGATTATATCTTCCATTGAAAACAATCAGCAAATTAACGTATCCCGGTCGGCCTTTCCTCTGTCATTCGTGACAACAATAATGCAAAAGAACAACACTAAGCTTGATACTTCAAAACATAAGATTTCTAAAGATCGAAAGCTTGCCTTCTTTGATTCTTGGAAAGTACTGCTAGAATCGCGAGGTAAACATGGTTTAAAGAAATATCTCGGGTTATATGTATATATTTCAAAACATCGGGTATGTGGAATAATTATTTTTCCGACCACACCGTGGGATTCTAGCAGCACATTTTAGGCGTAATTGATGTTTTTCAACTACGTTATTTACTCAAAGAAGTTATTAAACCAAGGGGTAGTGTTGTACTGTTAAGGTTTTTTCATTAAGGAATATTTTGCTATTAATAGCAGTCAAGTGATGACGTGGTGGTGACCAGTGCACTTCTTGGTTTCCGTCACTCTGTTGTCTTTATGCAATAGAAAATAAAAGTTAACGTTTAATCGGCGGCTTTGATAAATTATCAAACTTAATTTTCTTTAAAAAGTCTAAATTTCCCGAGAAATGATTTGAATGCTTCCTTAACATACCCTTGTTGTCAGAAATTTCGTCATGTGCATAGACACGTAGAAAAATCCAGCTAATGCACAAACTGGTCCGAGAGTGTAAATTACCATCAAAATATAGTCATTAGTGGAATGTATCTTGGACGAATGTGTTTCATATGGGGTATGCAAAGTAACAGGAGTCTCCTCTGTAGTCCTATCTTTTTCTTTTTTCTCTATATGTTTGTCAATTGGAGGACTTGTTGATTCCGTAAGTGTGAACAATAGACAAAAATATTTTCCATCGACTAATTTATTTGTCCAAATACATGTACGGTGTAATAATTTTACTCACTAAATCCAATATATTCTGTTGATATAGTTGAACAGTTTAGAATTTTCTTGCAGTTCTTTGGACATCCCACTGTTACATTGCAGAAATCTTTTCTACACTCGCAATTAAAGTTGCATTTGAATCCATATCCAGGATAAGGGCAGGGTGACGCACACTTCGGACCAATAAAGCCGTCTGGACATCCTTTAAAAAGAAATAAAAGGTTTTGAACCTAAATAACTCGAAAAAAGCTTTTCCAATCCTATTTCATATTTTTATGAAAAAATAATGATAATAGTGAATTCGATTCCAAGTAAAAAGAAATCTGTAAAATCTACAAACAAAAAAGCAATGTTCCCAAATTTCAAGTTGTTAAATACCAGAACTACAAATGTGGATTTCTTACTTTCAACTTTGTCTTGTTTTATTTTTGTTCGCATTTTGTTGAAAAAAATTGATAAGTGAAATGGAATTTATACTTAAAACAAAATATTGAACAGCATTTACTGAAAGAATCCTATTAGAATGTGTTTCCTATTTATTAAGCATAAAAATTTTATTTCTATTTTTCCGGTAATAGCATTCTTTTATAAAAATAAAAGATGTAATATTCATCAGTCTTTTGGGTTTTTATGTATTCATAAATACATATGTTACATGTAACGACTAGAATTTAAATCATATATATATATATATATATATATATATATATATATATATATATATATATATATATATATATATATATATATATATATATATATATATATATATATATATAAGCATCCCTAAATTTTTCGATTCAATATTAAAAAGTTTATTTCAAAGAAGATATTGCCAATGAAAGCGAGCTACCCTAGCAACATTTATTATATAAAGCTGCCTAGGGATAGAAATCATAATATTTTAAAATTGCACATCAATAATTTTTTTTTATATACATTTTCTCTTTACTTTAACAATCGCCTAAATATAACTGGAATATTGCCGGCTCGGCGTTTAACAAAAATAATAAATCTTTCCTATAACAAATTTATGTCATGAAACCGTGCTATTGCAATCTGTCCACGACATCTAATGAAAAGGAGCAAGTATGTAAATGAAATTTTTCAATGAAATATATTTTAGCGTAAATCGTTTCAACAGAAACCCTTTTTGATTTTCACCTACCAAGACCTGTATTTTTATGCCTCTGTAATCGAAGAATTGGGGGGTATAAAGTTTTTGCCCTGTCCGTCCGTCTGTCTGTTTATCTGTTTGTCGGCAAAAACTTTACTATTGCCCATAGCTTTGGATTAGTTTAAGCTATAGCTCTCATATTTTACTTGTGTATTCCTTTTGACAGGGCCTTTCTTTGGGTACCGACATATTTTACCTCTCGACCTTTGAGTTTGACCCAATTTTCAATGAATTTACCCAACTTTAACCTTGTCCATAACTTTTAAACAGTTGATGCTAGGGCTTTCATACTTCATTTATGTATTCATTGTGATATGACCTTTCCACGGATTAATTTTTTTTTTAGGTTTTGACCTTGACCTTTGAGTTTGACCCACTTTTCAAAAACTTTAACCTTGGACATAACTTTTAACAGTTAACAGTTAGTTCTAGGGCCTTCATATTTCACAGAAGTATTTAAAGTGACAAGGCCTTCCTTTGGATAACTACAATTTTGACTTTGACCTTGACGTTGGAGTTCGATCTACTTTAGAAAAACTTTAACATTAGCATTTTGAACAGTTTGTGCCACGGCTTTTATACTTCATAAATGTATTTCTTATGACAATGCTTCCCTTGGATACCTATAATTTGACCCTTTGACCTTGACCTTGGGGTTTGACCCACATTTTAAAAATTTTAATATTGGCCATAACTTCTTAATTGTAAGTGCTTGGGCTTTCGTATCTTCGTGGTAAAATTTTTATCCCTTGACCTTGGAGTTTGACTTGCATTTGAGAGACTTTAACCTTCACCAAAAACTGTCATATAGGGACATCAGTGTTCCACAAATATCTTGTTTTGATGAGGCATGTTTCTTCTGTTGAAAGAGACTGAAGAATATACATGTAATAAGAATATTATTACATATATAAAGCTGTAAAATAGTCTATGATTATATAAATACTGCATGTAGTTGAGGGTAACATTGAAAATTTTCACCCCTCGAAAACCATTGTCAACCTCGGCTGCGCCTCGGTTGACAATGGTTTTCGAGGGGTGAAAATTTTCAATGTTACCCTCAACTACATGCAGTATTTATTATATTATACTGAATGTTTTATACAAATACATATTACAGTGAACCTTGCGCGCATTCTGTGCAGTCAATATTTTTTGGAATAACACCCGTCGTCAAGCAGTTTTAAATGTTGCTACGCTGATGGACGTGGCTTCATTATTCAGCGGGTAATAGTGTTTTTTTAACAAATGTTTCTCGACGAATCAGATTCAACTAATTTACATGGGAAAGTATAATATAAAGAAATACTTAACGCCTCTATAATTTAATCGTTCAATATCATGACGTTTTATTGAATGCTCAGTTTACAATATATGAGTAGATAAGAGTATATTGCAATATAAATAATTGCTGGTACTCAGGAAAAGGTCTTGTTACTAGGATTCGATTACGGGGGCATGACAAAAGTTTGAAAAGTGTTGAAAATTTTAGCTTGATCGATACATTGGTAATTCTAATACAAAAGGCATTATATGATCACCCGGCGCTTTCGGTGTTGTTTTACGGCGTCTTATTACACATGTACGTTTTCGTTTGTTTCTTGACTGCCTCAATACACTTTTCTTTATGATATTCCCTGGAGGAATGTAAAGAATGAAACCTGTCCTGTTTGTACGATTTAAAAATGTCACGAACAGCTGAGTTCAATGCATGATATTGTGCATGGCTGAATAGATAAGGAAATATTCTCACTTGAGCATGCCAGCATAATTTGCTTGAGCAACGTCACTTAGAAACCTTGACTACAATCGGCATTAAATGTGCTTCTCTTCTCTCTCTTAATCATTTTCGGCGTTTAAAACAGGTACTCAGCATACATAACATTTCTATGTATCTATTTACACACACACACACACACACACACACAGCTACAGACTTGTAGAGGCACACAAAGGTTTCGAAATTTTACTTTTCAGCACTCCAGATAGGTGCAGTTAACATGTAAAACAGAACTTGGAAAACATTTAAAACAGATATTTATGATGCATTCTGGGCGTACAATATAATTTTAAGAGGGCTGGGTGGTCGTGACCATTTTTAGACTATACTGATCTTCTTTAGAAGAAGAGCTCCATATAAAGATATACAAAAATGATCAAATTGATTTTATTTATTCATTTTTTCTTTGCCAAATGATAGTTGATAGCTTAAGATATCATATCTAAAAAAAAATAAGGTTAATTTGTTGACCCCCCAGCCTCCTTAATGGGATATGGCATGGAATTGTTTACGAGATCAATTTATATAACGCTATCGTATTTCACAAAGAAGATCACAAATAATATTTTATTTCTTACATTAATAACCCAGTTTCAATTTGTGTTTCAAGTAAAAATTGTATTTTTTAGGTTCCAATATGGTAACACAACTAACAACGCATTTGCTAATGCGTTTCCTTAACTGACAAACCTAATGAAAATGACAATTAGTTTTTGATGACCGTATGAGTTCATCTGTTGGGCTGCTATCTTCTATAGAGAAAATCATACGGTGCAAAATCAGAATCACACCCCATTTCAGCCTGAGAGTTCAATATCAGTCCTTTCTGCTTCGGTCCTCAAGCTTACATTGGTCGAGCCTTGACAAGAGATGTGATACAAACTTTGTCATGTATTGTTGTTTTCATTATATTTTTAATAAATACATAAGGATTTTGAATCATTGAAGATGTGTTTCTGCATTTGTTTTTTTTCCCTTTATCAGTTTAAAGGTTTAATGGGCAATGAAAAATATTTTTTTTAAAGATATATACAATATTTTAAAAAATATTATAATGTAATAAACTTTTAATTCACCGATAAGAATAGATACGGGGTACTCAAAATGGAAAGCAAAATCATGGTATTCCGAAAAAGGGATCATGTCTACATTCATATCAGAGATGCAAAAATCCTGTATTCTATAAAACAAATATATCATAAGTCCTTCATTTTAAAGTTTGATAGGGAAGTGCACATTTCTTTCAGTACGGAGGGTGATTTCCGTTTCAAAGTTTATAGTGCTCATTGAACACATCACTGTGTTTTAACAATATATTTTCTGGTCTCTGTTTTTTAGTCGTCAATGTTTGCGAGGAAATTGCAATCTAAAATGCATCTGAATTGATATTGTGTCAATAATGGAGAAAACCAAGTGACAAAAAATTGTATAGACTAATAAGGATAGTAACTGTTGCAGATAGATAGAAATTTGAGCATTATAAAATGCTCAAAATTTCTTAATATTTTAGATATTTATTATTCACATCATTTACAACCAAAATAGATCCAGAAATATATACTAATCGAGGCATCCATTTCTTGTTTGTATCATCTGTCTTTCATAACATGCTCATTATACCCCCCCCCCCCCCGACATTCACAAAATATTTTCTTAAAACGGCACTGTGACGCACAAACAGGAAATTAAATAGAATTTTTGCATGACCCTGGTAAAGTTTTGCTTTTTGTGAATTTGTTTCGTGTTTTAAACCAGAGGCCATGAAATTCACAATTTTGAAAGAGGCACTATTGCTCATCATAACTATACAGTTAGCATGCTTACTTTGATTACGTAATACCTAGAGACAGAGCAGAGAAACAAAGAAAAAATGCATCTCCATTTATTTATATAATCAGTAGTGCCCCACCCCACAGGAACCCCTGGCCCTGGGGCCACACATTTAACAAATTTGGAAAAGAAACCCTTGCTTATCATAAATCTTTGATTCATACCAAAGAGCAGATTTCAAAGCATTAATTCACTCTTAGTATAAAATCATTAGAACCCCACCCCTACCCCACCCACCCCCCAAATAGTACCCTTGACCCAGGGGCCATTAAATTCACAATTTTGGAAATGCACCCTTCCTCATCATACATATAACTAGGTTCTTAGATCACCGGCATGCATGTAATACCCAGGAGCAGAGGAGAAGATTTTCAAAGAATTAATGCATTTTCACTATATTATCAATAGAGCCCCGCCCTAACACCAGAACCCCTGACCCAGGGGCCATGGAATTCACAATTTTAGAAGAGGCACCCTTCCTCATCATAAATATGTACAAAGTTCATCTACTTTATACCCAGGAGCAGATCTAGAGAAGATTTTTAAAGAAATACTGCATTTTCACTATATATTCAACAGAGCTTCTCCCTAGCACCTGAACACCTGACCATGGGGCCATGAATTTTAAAATTTTGGTAAAGGATTCAATGCTTATTACAATCATGCCAACAGTCTTACTGCTTGACGTCCAGGACTAAAGAAGATTTTTTAAGATTGCATTTATTTTGGTGGTTTTAGCCCCACCCCTCAGGCCGTAGGGGACAGGGCCCATGAATTTCATAATTTTGTTCCCCTTCACCCATAGATGCTATATGCCAAAAGTGGTTGAAATTGTTTGATTCGTCCCAGAGAAGAAGCTGAAAATGTTCAAATGTTAACGCACATCGCACGATTACGGAAAAAAAGGATAGCAACAGATCACCTGAACTACACAGGTGACCTAAAAATAATTTTGTATGGCCCAAGAAAAAAAAATAACTTTACATTTTTCTCCTTATTGTACGCGTGCGCAGAAAGAGTTGAAAAAAGTTACCTCGGTCTTAAGAATGTCGGTAGACCAAGAATTTTTATACAATGATCAAAAAAGATTATTAGAACATATATCTGATCTTTGTGTGCTCCAGTTGAAAGTTGTTTACAATTTTACGCTAAAAATAAAAGTGGCTCGACCTTGACATACACTATAACAACGAAATGATAGATACAACCTTTGTTTTTCCGGCACGCATATTGTGCAGTTTTTTCTTGCTTTACAGTGCAGTTTAATTGTCTTCGCTATATTCATAATTTTCATCAACGTTCGCTTTATGATACAGATATCTTAAAACATGTATTTTGCTTATAAGGTATAAGGAAAGCCACGGCATTCAAAACATCATAAGACGGACAGGAGGTCAAAAGGTTCGAGTATGCGTTTTGTTTTGAGGTCACAACGTTGAACACCGTGGATTTGCAACGTCATGAGCGAAAATCAAAATTCACGCTCACATTGAACAGAAGCTGTTGCAATGGCTCTTCCATTAATTGTAACTTACCCAAAGGATAATACCGGGATTTTAAAATATAAATCACATTTGTAGTAAAGGCAAGGAGTTAAAAGATGTAAATAAAAGCATTGAATTATTATTTTTGGAAAGATAGTCTCAAAAGTGCAACGGTGTGTGGAAACAGATTTTCATAAAGCGCTAACGGAACATTTTTATATAAGGCTCGGGAATAGCGTCCGGAATGTTTTTAAGTATATGCTTTCAACAAATGTAAGAATTTCAAAAATATTTACTTACTTGTGCAATTCTGGAGCTCTTTATCAAAATGATATCCATCACAACAACCCCTACAAATATCATGTACAAGTCTGTATTTTCTTTTGATTCCTTTTCTGTGCGGTAAAGGGTGCAGTAGAATATTAAAAGTATACATTTATTTACAAAGTATTACACTATATAGAATACGAAAGACTAATAAATGATGTAGAAATTTTTGGGGGGAAAAGAAAGATTAACTATTGAGAACTACTTTGTCTTGTTTAGCTACCCAGTTAATTAGTGATTTTTTTTTTAAATATCTCCTTCAAGAAAAATAATTTTCTTTGAGTTATTTTGATTCTCCTTCTAACCTCAATTAAAAATTGATGGCTAAAATACACAAATCATAAACTTAAAGAATCTTTGAATGAAAGACAAAGAACGAAAATGTACTGTATTAGAATTTGAAGGCGAAGGAATATATCACATTCTGTCCAAAGAAAAGAAAAACAAATAATGCAAAGTTTCAACATGGATGTGATGATAAATAGATATTAAAATAACTCTGTAAAATTAGTATCATTTAATATATGATAAGGATATTCCCGTTCTGCATACACATTCATCTTTAAAGGATTTTTATTACGTCTCAAAAATTTTTGATATGACAAAGTTTACATGATGTTACATGTATATTCATATATTTTAAGTTCTTTGCTAGAATATTGATATTTGTTATGTTCCAGCGATTCAAAGTTTAAATTTTTCAGTATGCATATTTTCATGGCCGATGTTCACCCCATTGCTCTGATGTCATAGGCGTCAATCCTCGTTAAGCGAAGTATATATTGTGTATACAAAACGGCACATTCGTTGCGTCTATTTAACTGTCAGAAAATGAATGTGATAATTGTTAATGACAGCTAGTAAAGTTTAATTTGTGGCTTTAGGATGCACAAATGTGCACAAGACAGGCTTTAGGAAGATTTTTTTCACATTTCCTGCAGTTGGTGGAGAGAAACATGTAAGCGAATGAATGGGGCCCTTTATCTGGAAACGCGAGGGTCTTGTCTCGATTCAAAACAATCGTTTACGCCCGTTCACGATTTTTGTCTGTAATATAAATTATTATAAGGAAATGGTACTTTTTTTAAAACGAAGAAATAAATCTATATGGTACTTATTTGTAACAATGTTGTGAACTTTGTTAACTTTGTTAAAATAATGAAAAGGGAGAATTTAAGATTCCCATACTTCTTAATATTTACGACGTCAAGCTTTAGGAATTAGCTCTATTTCGGCGAGTTGCCAACGGCTTCATAAAAGTATTCGGCGTCCTCTCCAAATGTCGGTATTTATTTGTTTTATTTCTCACTGTTAGACGTTCAAACAAGAAATATTGACCGTCCATATCCAAAAGAATATCGTCGAAATTTTTACCAATCGTATTGTCTATTTGATATATTTTTCTTAATAAAGGATGATGTGACATACGGCCCCCGGTAAATTGACAAAAAATTAAATATATAAATTTTACTCTAATTTTTGCATGCACTTAATCACAGACATGTTTATCCTCATAAAATACTACTTTTACCGAAAATAGAAACATAATTTGGAAGATAATTGTCTTTATTTTGAGTAGGGGTTCCATGTTTACATCCAATTCCCATTGAATTTTGGCCCTGCCCCACTCTTTGAAGCCCTTAAAATATACGAGCGCAAGTAGGTACATTTTTCTCCTTTGGCTGGTCACTGTATTTTATTAAAATCTACCTATATGTGAAAGGAGAAAAATGTACATAACTGCGCTCACATGTTGTTTTTAAAAAATCTAGCTGGCCTTTCCCATTATGACCAGATCGACGAAACCATTTTTTCGAGGCACTGGCGATACTTTCTAACTGACCAATCAGATAAATGAGTTGCATTACTAATGAGTACCATAAAAATACTAAGGACATTTTATGCTTGGAGAAAGGTTGTATTTTTTTTATCTGCTTTCCGATAAACAATTTTTTATGCATTTGAGTCACAAATTAGACACGGATCTACAATTTCCCAGCTCACATTTACAAACAATTGATTTATAAATATACATAGTTCAAAGTTTGTTAAGCGTTTGATTGGCAATTCGCTAGGTCTACACGTATTCCCGAGAATCAGTGAATAGAAGTTTGATGTGCATTTCTTGACCAAAAACGGTAAACACTGAGGTTCCATGCGTATTATTTTGTATAACTAGTCTTGGCTGACCATTAAAAGTTTGAAATGTAGTAGAGATATTGTGTAAATTGACCTAAACCTCGTGCCTGTGATAAAAAATAAACATGTAAACCAGCATGTTTTGTCGTTCTGTCATCGGATTGGACAGTTGTTCTCGGTAAGCGACTATGTGCGAAATAATAACAATAGCCATACAAGGTAGATTCCTCGGACATGCATATCCCCCTATTGTACTAAGACCCGCCTATTCTCTTTTCGTAAAAGAACATATTGTCACAAACCAGGCCGAATTTTGCTGTCATAGGGTCTAAAAATTCATAGATAATGCCGTATTCCTTATAATTAAAAATGTGTCGAAACTATTTAAACTTTTCAAAAGGCGTTGTATTTATTCACTCATGTTTGAAAACTATCAAAATCGTTGTAGATTAAATATAATTCGTCGTAGAAAAAGGGGCCCCAGATAGCAGTTATGTCACATCATCCTTTTTTTCAAGTTCTAGTTGACCATTGACACCTATAGCGTTTCAGCATTACATACGTGATCCTTATCTAATTAGTCCAGATTTTTATTCGAGGACCTTGTATTACGAGCGTTGTATATCGCCTAGTTTTCAGAAATTTATTCATAATTAAAATTTAATTACTAGTATATGGTTCAAGAATGTAATAGTGTTTCATTTTTAAGAAATTTAGATACATGATTTAAAACCTTTAACTACTTAACTTTATAATAATTATTTTAAATTCAAAGATAATATCGATAAGGTAACATAAACATTATACTTTGACATTTATAATGCATATCTTAAATACTTTGTAACGTACTTACATGTGGCCAACACATTCTCGTTTAGATTTAACAGGTTGATGCATAACTATAACAATAAAGATTGCAACATATTTCACGTTTAGAACCATAGCTAAAATATTAGTTGAACGATATGTAAGATAGCTAAAAATGTGCAAATTACAAATATTTCAAAGTGTAAAAATAATTTTAAGTGCTTTCAGAGGAAATGACACAATGTGATTATAAAAATTAAAGTGTTTGCAGATATTTCCTGGTATTGTGGTCGAGTCTGTGAAAATGAGTAATAAATACCCTTTAGAATTTCTGGTATGACCTGTATTAGTATCAATCTGATTATCTCATCATATGCTTTTTAAATAGACTTTTTAAATATTTTTTTTAGTCTTAGTGAATAAATTTAAGTACACAATTATATGCATGTAGTGTACATTTACAGTAAAAAATTACATGTATTTTACTTTTATCATTTTTTTTTAATTAAGCTTTATCACCACTAATATATTTAATTAGGCTGACAGGCAAAATTGTCTTAACAAAAACAGTTAATATTGTACATTTTCTTAGAAGTGGAAATACCTGTAAAAGGGATTGATATTGGACGAGTTCTCTGGATACATAAAATTTAGGAAATGTTATTTTTCCTATCAATTCACTGCACATGTAAGAGCTTTTCAAAAAGCTTGACTGGCTAAACCAGTAAATATATACCGGTATATATTGAACTAACGTATGAGCCAGAGATTGGGTAATGGTAATGTGTAATGGTAGTTGACAGTAATTAATTATAAATTTTGAAGTAATTGAAAGTAATGTGTAATTGGCAAAATTTTCAATTACAAGTAATTGTAATTCAATCAATTAGTTTGGTGAAAATGTATGTAATTCACAATTACTTTTCAATTACATAGAATGATGCAATCATTTCCCTCCCCCTCTCCAACTCACTATACACTATTCAAGAAAGTTTTAATTTTTTGGAAAAAATATTTTGGTGGTTAATATCTTACAGGAATATTCATATTTCCTCCTTTTAGTGAATTGCTGTTTTATCCCATGCATTTTATAAAGGAACCTTCAAAATATTCTCTCTGTGTTTAATATACGAATAAACTTAATAGTTTTTGACTAAGTTGTTTATGAATTTAAAATTATATTAGTTGAAATGCCTGTACCTGTGGCTTCTAATCCTTTGTTTGCCATGTCTGTTATCGTCTTGTGTTCGAGTTATTATCAGGTGCTAATTAGTGCCCTAAGGTCATGTACATGTACATATACTGGTATACTGACAATGAATTTTAATAAATATTTTAATCACTTCGAATTTGCATTTTTGGTCGTTCAACATACAATATGTCAAATACATGTACCAATATTTTGAGAAAGCTTATAATGATAAAAAGGAAACATCAAGGCAAAATATTTTTTGCATAAATACATAGCAGAAAACTTAAAATGACATCAAATTTTGTATTACATTTGAATTAGGGTAAAACATGGTATTCCTGCTGGACAATATCTATCTATTCCTGTCAGATATGCCCTGTTGGGAAAGTATCTTCATTGTGGAGGAAAAAACCTTTCAAATCTGATAAATGTAGGTTAACTGGGGATACTGTGTTTGAGAACTTAGCTGGAGACACTTTATTTGAGAAAATTTCATAAAAAAATATATATACACTTGTATAAATGAATTTAAAATGACTAAAAGGAACGTTCATGAATATTTATTTATTATACATGTACGTTCATAAAATGTAATTTGTAATTTAATTAATTACATTTGCAAAGTTATTGTAATTTAATCAATTACAATTGAAAATCCCTGTAATGGTAATGGTAATTTAATTGAAGATTTTGAGCAAGTAATTGTAATTTTATTAAATTACTTTTCTATGTGTATGACCCCATCCCTGGTATTAGCATGATAAGTAAAAAGCGTTTCGATCTATTTTTTTTTTTTTTTGGGGGGGGGGGGGATGGGTGAGGAAATATTGCATTACCGCATTGCATTTTGAAGATATTGTACAACATATAGAGGATATTCAATGTTTTGTGATTGGATATGGAATTTATTTCATTATTTAAAAAAATAAACCCGAAAAACAGTTTCTTAGCTGTTTTACAGTAGTCTTAAAAATCAAAAAGGCAAAAATGGTGATATTGACAATTTAAGTTATTTCCAAAGGGATTATTTAGATAACACCATATTCTGATATCTAGCATAAATACCTTGTAAAATACCTCAATTTTTTTTTTATTAGTAAACATGGTTTAAAGTAGCAATACATGTACATGTACTTCAATGACAAAATCTTCGGAAAACTTAAACATTATTGAGGAATGTATGACCTGACCTTAATTTACCTGCCTGCCGTTCGTGGCGTCAAACAATTAATTTTTATTTCATATGCTTCGTAAGTTAATATTTTTTTTCCTCAAATATGATAAAGTAGTCATGTAAAGATACAATAAGTCTCATCATTTCTATGTATTATACGAATTAAGACCTGAAACAGGCACGTAGCAGAGTTTTCAAAGGAGGTGAAAGGATATATAGTCGACAGAATAAGTGCCTGAAAAAAAAAGAAAAGAAAAAAACAAAACAAAACAAAAAAAAAAAACAAAAACAAAAACAAAAACAAAAAAAAACAAAACAAAACAAAAAAAAAAAACAAAAAAAAAACAAAACAAAACAAAACAAACAAAAAAAAAAAACAAAAACAAAAAAAAAAAAAAACAAACAAACAAACAAACAAAAGAAATGATCGATTTAAAAATTCTTTTGAAGGGGTTCGACGTCCAATCTTTCATCCAAAAAGGTTCGGAAAATCATGAAAAGTTATCAAAATAACAAAAAAAAAAAAAAAAAATATATATATATATATATTTTTCTGTTCATGTTTTCCGCAGCAGAATTTTTTTTTGCTACAATACATCAACCTACATGCAAACGGTAGATTGGGGATGGCATCATGTCGAAGCCTTCAAATGAAAGAATTGCTGAAAATACATCATTAGCCTGTCAGAGAAAAAAAAAATGCCGGGATAGAGTGGAGCAGGCTTGTACAAGATGTAAAGGGAAGGTTTATAAAAACTTCTCTCTTAAAAATGCGTTTTGCGAGACCCTTAAATCAAAGTGTTTTCTGTTTTGTTCTCAGTTCAAACGAAATTGGTAGCCCGAGTAGCGCAGTGGTTAGAGCGTCTGCTCTAGAGAGTTGATCCTTACGTCGCAAGTTCGAATCCCACTGTGGGACGTGGAGACCGGTCCTTCGGTTGAGGCCGTTTAAATTGAGGCCCTGTATCGCAGTGGGTGCTGGCACGAAAAAGTTCCTCACTGCTCAATGACCCTGAGAGCCAGCAAAGGTCAAAATGTGCAGCTCTCTACCGGCAAGTGGTGGCGTCTCCATATGAATAAAAAATCCTCGAGAGGAACGTTAAACAAAACACAAACAAATGAAATTGATTTTACAGCACAATTATTTAATTCCATCCATAAAACATACTTCCAACAAGTATGTTTTGGGAAATAAAAATAAACATGAACAGCAGACTAAAATTAGTGTGAAGTAATTAAAATGTACAACAGTGAGAGCTGTTCAAAAAGTCTATGTGATCTACTTTGTGGAGGTCCATTTGATAACCTAATGTTCGGGCAAGGTTTCCGTTATCTTTCATACACTTTCACCGACCAAATCTGAACAAAATGGAAACAGTCAGCTCTCTGTCTGCTTCAATTCGTTCATTTACACTTCTTCCAATGCTGTGTTGGATTATTTAGGAACCGTCTATATAAAGGATTTGATTTCCAAACGCCATTTTTTTTTCCATTTTGAGAACAATTTTCCTAAATACAGAAAGAGAGAGACAAATGCGATTACATATATTTATATGCATGCATGAGCAATTGTTTAATTTTTTCAAAAAATGCAATGTATATTTGACTGAATTTTTCTTGATAGATTTGACATTTCCTGAAAACGACAATCATATGTAAGGTATCAATTTGTTGTTTGTGTTTAACTCAAATATTTCCTTATCTGATTTCCATGGCCGTCATTAATGGTGTCTACATGATGAAGTCATTCTATTTTGATCAGTCTTTCCTGATTTTAAATGCAAACCAGGAAATTGAGAGCAGAAATCGGATCTGAATGTCACGAGTATAATTACATGTAAATCATTAAAAAACGATTGGGTTAGAAAAATGTTATCTTCTTTCCAAATTTTGTTTCTTTCGTCGTTGAATTCCTTAAACTGTCGTCAGAAAGATATCAACAAAAGAAACATCGATTTTTTGATGCAATTTCCCTTATAATTTCACCACTAACTTGTACATGTTGTGGAGAGCAAGAACCATTAAAACATCAAAAATGGCCCTATGTCCAACATGCAATAAATTTTCGGATATTTTATTTTAGAACATTTTTTTTCTTCTCAAATATACTTCTTTATTATACCTCTGTGAATTTTCTATATAAAATACGACGAATAAACCTGCTATTTTTTCTCTAAACATCCCCTACCGTGGAATAGTTTTTGTGCTTCTTGCCCATGGTGAAATAGTCATCAAACTATTCACCGACAGCATTCCCTTTCCTTCACTTTTTATGATGCATTTGGACAAAGAAACCCAGTAATATGATCTTGAATACCATACAAAATGTGTAAACTTCGATTTACTTACATGTCACTTTTTTCCCCTTTTTACGTAAAGTCAAACCTTGCACAGGTTCTTCCACGTATATTTCTAAAATAATGGTACATTAGATTTAAGGTAGATCGCGGGTTTAGTCCTTAAAAATTCTTACGAGAAAACATATCCTGAAAATTTGATATAATGTTCCTTACAATTTATAGCATTTTATCTGTAATTTTTATTAAATTTGTCTACGTAGTTTTAATGCTGTATTACTGTAAACGCGGTTTAGTTTTTAGTACTATTTTTACGCTTTACTATTGAAATATATAGAAAAATGACGTTTTTAAGCCAACTTTGCTGAAAGAGTTTTATGAAGTTATTTTCAGAGAATTATACGGGAAACAACGCAACGTTGCCTTTGTGACGTACCTGACGGCAGAATCAAATGCGCACAAAACAACCGCTCGAATCGTAGAAATTGTGTACCAATAGTGATGACAAAAGCAAACCCGCGACCTACCTTAATACAGATTATAATTATATCAAACTTTGACAAAATATTTGTCAATGAAAATCATATTTAACTGCCCCTGGTGCTTGTGAATGTTTGATGATTTTGAGAAGCATAAAAGAAAGGCACCAATTATGTTAAATAAATTTTATAACTTAAAACTATATTTGTGTATTTATTTACCATTTTAGCTTTTTTTTCTTTTTCTTTCTTTTCTTGTTTTGTTTTGTTTTTTTATTGGTGGGGGTGGGGGTCATAATTATAACACATAAAAAATGTTAACTTAGATATTCGCATGTATTTCTGCTAAATCAATCCTGTACATTATCACATTGATAACTGTGTCTTTGATTTGTTCTTTGAACTCTTTAACCTGTTCTTATCCTGTAAGGGCGGAACTTGAATCACTTTTGGTGTTTTATGATGTATCAGAGTATCCGACTAATGATACCTAACATTAAACAGATTCACACATCCAAGAGAACATCAGATTCTGATGTTGCACTGGAGGAAGGATAGTTAGTTTGCTTCAACGACCCATTCCTCTGACTAAAAAAATACGTAAATCCTTTAGAGAACTTGATACAGTCTTGGCGTATTACAGTTTTTCTAATTTTTTTTATCAATGACATTAAGGTAGTCTGACCCAAGTTTCTTAAAATCAGCTTTAAAGGAATTCTGCTGTTCTACAGTCGTTACAATATTTCAAGATTTAAGGTTGTATATTCTTTGGAGCTACGAAGAAATATCTTTAATGTATATGATCTTGCCAGAGATAGCATTGTATACTATTTTTAAGGTGTAATTGAGATTCACAAAACGAAAAATATCTAACATTCAGACTACTTAATAATAACGATAACTCTTTTTGAAATGGTTTTACCCTTGACTCTATCCATGTCTTAATTCTGTGAATGTCAGCATCTTCATTTTGCCGTTTGTTTAATTCCCTGGGTCAGAAATATCTGACAACCCGGGATTCTATCCCGGGTCTATATTCATTACACAGGTCTAAACCATCTGATATTCTGGAAAGAGCACCTCCATTACAATGGTTTTTGCATTATCTATGTTGTGAAATGACATTTTATTGGGACAATTCTTCAGTCCATTTGACTGGTGATTTTTTTTTTTAAGTTTAAAAGCCATGTTAAACTATTTTAGTCAGTAAAAATGTCTACATTTTCTCGTAAATGTAACAAGCAAATTCAAAGAATCGTGGTCCCCCGCTTTTGGTGTTTTAGTGGATGGAATGCAATAATGGCATATTGTGTCAAATGTGAATGCCCTATCATATGTCATTTAAAAGTAATCACCAAAATTAAAATTTGTGAAAATTTGGTCAATCATAAAGGTCAAGGGGTCAGAAATCAGAGCATGTTCGGAAACATCTTGTCACAGGTAATGCGCATTTGAAATATGAAAGCCCTATCTTTTCTCAATCAAATGTTATAAGGAAAGATAACACATTTGAAAAGTATGTCAAACTTCAAGGTCAAGGGGGGGGGGGGTTAAAAAATCATAATATATTTAGAAAGGTATTGTCATATGTAATATACATGTGTACAGTAATACATGTATGAAAGCCCTATCTTTTCTCTTTCAAAAGTTATAATCAATTTAAAGTAATGTTAATTTTTTTGAAAATTGAGTCAAACTTCAAGGTCATGGTTACGAGGTCAAAAATCAAGGTAAATTTGGGAAGTTCTTGTCACAGGAAATGTCCATGTGAAATATGAAAGCCCTATCTCTTCTCATTTAAAAAGGTTAAAGTTTTTGTGACAGACTGACAGATGGACAGACTGACAGACAAATGAGATTTAATATCTCCACGCTTTCGTGAAAGCGGGGAACAATAATTAATTGCCAGGAGTTCTTTTCGAGTGGCACAGTATTTTTCTCTGGGTTGGTGTTACATGTGATACATTGCTTGAAAAACTTACAGTTCGTTCTTTACCACTTTGAATCTGATGTATCTAAAATAGAGCTATCTTGTGAATATGGGTAAGCTAATGTTTAATCCTTTCAAAAGCATTTTTATGTTCTTGTGACCATTTCATTTCTTTTTTTTTTTCGATATTATTTTTACAAGTTGGTTTAATGAATTAAAAATTAAAGCAAACCCTTGACATGATTTCAATCATGGTAGTTTTCAAACCCCAAGAATGATCCTAATTGCTCTTTATCTTATGTGACTGGGGGATGTTTTGATAAATTCTATACTTTCAGAATTGACTAAATCACCATTTTGATTGACTAATTTTCCTACAAATTTGATTTCTCTCCGATATAATTCAGACTTCGGGGGTTTCAGTTTTAATCTGTATTTTTTGTTTAATCTACAAATGACTGCAGAAAGTTTTAGTAGCATATCACATATGATTACATCATCAAAGGAGACTTAGCATCCTGTCATGTAAGTCACTTTAGAACTTGGTTGATAACACTACCGAAAGTGGCTGGGCTATTACATAAGCAAAAGGGTAATCTAGTATGATCATACAAGTCATACTTATCTATCAGTACCTGCCAGTATAATGAAGCCATGTCTAGTAAACTGAAAAAAGTATTTTTCCATAAAGTGTCAATACAATCTTGTGTATTTGGTATGGGAAAAGCATGGAAAATCTCATTTTTCCATCTTTCTCAATAGAAAAGGGAGATTCCAACTCTGAACTAGAGGTTTTATTATACCCTTTTCAATCATTTGCTTTTTATGTTTTTTCTCCTCATTTGCAAACTCTATTGGTGTTCTCTGCACTTTTGTTTGATAGGTTTTGCTCCATTAGTGTTGATTCTATGAGTTATCTCGAGCTCCAATTAAATAGACCTAGACCAGAATTATATTTGGCAAAACATGTTGAAATCTATTTTGCAAAGAGAAAACTTCATTATAGTATTTATTGAAGTTACTAATTGATCTTTTGTATAGGTAAACCGCCATGTAAGTGAGGTGGTAAAGGATATCTTAAATTTTCTGAAGTACGTGGAGTAACTAGTGATTCATCTCAATTTTATTGATAGAAACTTGTTTGACATCTTCCACATTAACAACTTTTTGCAGAATTTTTTCTGTTTCAATACAAAGTGAACCTTTGGATGATCTGTCAACATTTACTGGTGTAATTTGAACGGTTTTAGGTCGGATAACAGTTGTTTCTGCAAAGAAATTCTGTATATCTGAACATCATTCTTAAAACCATCTGATTTAATTGATCTTATCAAGAAGATGGGTGAACATGACGAGCGAAAAGCCTATAGTGTGACAAACATGAAGGTGAAAAATTTAATTTTAACCCTATCAAAAATTTTCTTGATATTTCATCTAACATTATAATATACTTTATATAAAATCTCTACAAAATTCAAAAATCTCACAAAGATTGAAAATATTTGCTTATGAAGTACATGTATTATACACACACTAAATAGGGCAAAATGAGTCATTTTCTCATACTAAAACACTATTTTTCCATGTGAGTTTGTCTTCGCTCCAATTTTTGAAAGTTAATCCTCAAAGTTTGCATAAAAATATACATTTTTGGGTTTCCAAAAACATAGGGCAAAGACCCACTATACCTTAAAAATAACTTTTATGACATAACATTCGCATTTTGTCGAGAAATACTTGAAATCAATTAATTCAAGGGTCATATCATTAACATGATTTAAATACCACTATTCATCAGGAATTGTGTAGTCAAATGGTTAGCGTGCTAGTCTCGAAAGAAAATGATACTTCGGGATTTATATTGCAAGGGTTCGAACCCCACGAATACCACAATATTTTTTTTAAAATAAAAGAATAAATTTTGCCGAGAAAATTTTCCTCAGAAAAGTTTACTTTATAGCAATTTCAAAAATTTCAATAATGAGAACTTTACTCTAAATACTAAATTCACAAATTGAAATGATTTTTATATATTTGAAGCTATGGATTTTCTGCACGCTATGTTCATCCATCTCCTTTCTTGTAATTTATCATAATAACTTAATTATTTATTAAGTTATTGACACTGATATTTGATCTGATGTAAGAATCAAGTTTTGCATATATGTTGATAATGCTATTGTGTGCTTTCAAAAAATCAATGCCAAGTAATTATGAATCTGCTATTTCCCTGTCCACTACATCACACCTTTGAACAGTTTGTCCTATTCTCAACGTCACATTTTCCACTATGATTTTAGCTTTGATGATGTATTGTTTGCCTGTCCCTTTTTAGATGATTTCTTTATTCAGTGTTGGGCTAGCTTTGATGGTTTCAAAAAGTAAATAATTTATAACTGTGACTTGTGCAGCAGTTTCTGTCACAGCATATATCGTTTTGTTGTTTACAGAACAAGGAACATGACGTGTTTTAATATTTCATCTTTGTAAAGTTTAATTTCTTGTATTTTAAATTCTACTTTTGGGAGAGGTCTATCTGATGTATCTGAATAGGTTGAAGAATGGCCCATATCTTCAGCCTGTTGAAGTTTAAAAGTTTTGTTTAAGGTGATGGTGACTATTCCTACTCTGAAATAGTGACCTGCTTCTTCGATAAGTACAGTTTTCGGCAAAGTGACCCTCTTGATCACATTTAATACAAGTTTGTCTACTTGGGTTATTAGATGGAGATCTAACTCTTGCACTATCTTTACTCTTTGATCTGCATTTGTTTTTCAGACTTGGGGATTCGAGAATCTACAGGATGTATTGATTTTTTTTGTTTCCCCTGTATCATCTTTAAATTTTTAGACCCTTGACTATTGTTTAGATACTTTTGTTTTTTCTGTGTATTGTGTTGATGTTTGTTTTGTGCTATAAATATCCTAACTTTGTTAAATATTTTTTTTCTCACACTCTTTCAGAAGTTTCAAACTTCTTGTTTCCATTGGTGATGCATCGTGGGAAAACTGTGTCAAGAATCACTCTTCCCATCAAACGTACACATTTTTGGTGGGCTCGGGCCTTTGGGCTCATTGTTGTCTAGGTTTACAGCTGAAGATATTCTGTATACTCCCTTTTGTCAAATTCTATACTGATATTTTCTTCTTCAAGTCGCTTGATTTTATTTTCCAAATGTTGTAATTTACTAACCCCCTTGCCGTCTGTATCCAAAAGTGTTTGTTCCATCATTGTAAGTTCTTCATCCTTTGCTGTCATTCTTTTACTGATTGTATTCTCGTAGTGTGTTCTTCGGTTTCCTTATTCGGCTTCAATTTTTTATTTGTTCTTCATTTTCAGATATTATTGCCTTTTCTAGAAACTCTATTTGTTGTTGTCTAGCAGTGATGTTCTTTTTCTCAATGAACAATTTGTATGTCTTTTCTTTGAACATGTCAGTTTGTAGCGGTTAACTTCAAAGTTTCCCAGCCCGATGATTGACTTCAGATGTAGCGTTAAACAATTAACAGGCATAAAAACTTAAAGTTGCATCACAAAAACCAGAGATGGTTCTGTTACTATTTTTCACAGTTACTGTAATGGTAGTGGACTAAGAGAAATCATAACTTGAAAGTATAATAAAACTATTTAACAAGATGTGTTTGTGAAACACTCATGCCCCCGTATGGCAAATTATAGCGAAGGTTAAACTTTCTCAAATGCAAATTAAATATGTTGGTACAGAAAGTAATGTCTAGTTTCGAGGAATATACCTGAAAACCTTAGCAGCAACTATTGAATATATATGGAAAAGGTTATTTTTTAAAAAAGAAAGTCAAACATTAAGGTCAAGGTCAAATGGTCAAAATTAATGGTGTCCAAGGAAAGGCCTTCTCACAGGAAATACACATGCGATAAATGAAAGCCTTAGCTCCAACCATTCAAAGGATATGGCCAAGGTTAAAGTTTTTTTCAACAAGAGGCCCATGGGCCACATCGCTCACCTGAGTAACTTTGGCCATGCTGTTCATTACCAGACTTCCCCCTTGTAATACCTATTGTGGCCCCGCCCTACCCCCGGGGTCATGATTTGAACAATTTAGAATCTACACTACCCCAGGATGCTTCCACATAAGTTTCAGTTTTTCTGGTCCAGTGGTTCTTGAGAAGATTTTTAAAGATTTTTCCTATATATTTCAATGTTTCCCTATTGTGGCCCCGCCCTACCCCCGGGGTCATGATTTGAACAATTTAGAATCTACACTATCCCAGGATGCTTCCACATAAGATTCAGCTTTTCTGGCTCAGTGGTTCTTGAGAAGAAGATTTTTAAAGATTTTTCCTATATATTTCAATGTAAAACTTGGATTCCCTATTGTGGCCCCCGCCCCATCCCCGGGGGTCATGATTTTAACAATTTAGAATCTACACTACCCAAGGATGATTCCACATAAGTTTCAGCTTTTCTGGCTCAGTGGTTCTTGAGAAGAAGATTTTTAAAGATTTTTCCTATATATTTCAATGCAAAACTTGGATTCCCTATTGTGGCCCCGCCCTACCCCCGGGGTCATGATTTGAACAATTTAGAATCTACACTACCCCAGGATGATTCCACATAATTTTCAGCTTTTCTGGCCAAGTGGTTCTTGAGAAGAAGAATTTCAAAAGATTTTTCTTATTAATTTCAATGTACAACTTGGACTCCCTCTTGTGGCCCCGCCCTACCCCCGGGGGTCATGATTTGAACAATTTAAAATCTACACTACCCCAGGATGCTTCCACATAAGTTTCAGCTTTTCTGGCCCAGTGGTTCTTGAGAAGAAGATTTTTAAAGATGTTTCCTATATATTTCTATGTAAAACATTGATTCCACATTGTGGCCCCGCCCTACCCCCGGGGGTCATGATTTGACCAATTTAGAATTTACACTACCCCAGGATGCTTCCATATAAGTTTCAGCTTTACTGGCCCTGTGGTTCTTGAGAAGAAGATTTTTTAATGACCCCACCCTATTTTTGTCTTCTCTTGATTATCTCCCCTTGTGAGGGGACTTGGCCCTTCATTTTAAAAATTTAAATTTTTTCTTCACCCAAGGATGCTTTGTACCAAGTTTGGTCAAAATTGGCCCAGTGGTTCTTGAGAAGAAGTCAAAAATGTGAAAAGTTTACAGACGGACAGACAGACAGACAGACAGACGGACGGACGGACGACGGACAAAATGTGATCAGAAAAGCTCACTTGAGCCTTCGGCTCAGGTGAGCTAAAAAGTAGGCCAAACTCCAAGGTCAATTTCAAAAGGTCAAATATGATACTACCCAAAGAAAGGTCTTGTCACAAGGAATATACATGTGAAATATGAAAGCTATAGATCTAATCAATCAAAAGTTATGAACAATGTCAAAGTTTTTGGGGACAAACAGATAAACAGACAGACAGACGGACAGACAGGGCAAAAACTATGTACCCTCGAATCTTCGATACGGGGGCATAAAAATTTTAAACCACAGGGTTGATTCTTCAATATCTTAAGGGGAGGTTTTACAAACCGAGAGATGGTGTCATCAAAGTTTCTCTTGTTGTTTGCTTTTGTTTTTCTTTTCATTTAATTTTTTTCCCCAGTTGTAGAAACCCTTCCGAAAAATTTCAGACTCCGCAGTGGGGCTGGATCTTTGTTGATTGCAAGCCCAGTTTTTATTTATTGACGTATAAAAGTGGGCAAAATACCTAAGGGACTGATCTCCAAATTGAGATGGCTCATTTTGTTTTTCACAGTGGCGATAGTACACAACTAGTATGTTACCCTGAAAAATTCGGACACGAAACCGGGGTTGTAGTTTTCAATAATGTTGCTGCTGTATAATTTATTGATTTTCATTCCTTTTTGCCAACTGCAACTAGCGTATTGAAGACATTTTGCATATTTTCAAGCAATTTCTTAAAGAAACAAGATGTATTTGTGAAACACTGGTGCCCCCGTATGGCCGCATATGGCGAAAGTTTAAGTTTATACTTTTGAACTGGCATCAACTGTTCAAAAGTTATGACCAAAGTTAAAGTCTTTCAAAATTGGGTCAAACTCCAAGGTCAAGGTCAAAGGGTTTAGGCTGTTGGTATCCTAAGGAAGTTTTTGTCACAAGGAATACACAAGTGAAGCATAAAAGCCCTACTGTTCAAAAGTTATGTCCAAAGTTAAAGTTTTTTGAAAAGTAGCTCAAAATTCAGGGTCAAGATCAAAGGATCAAAGTAGTTGGTATCCAAAGGAAGGTCTTGTCACAAGAAATAAACAGTTGAAGAATGAAAGCATTAGCATCAACTGTTCAAAAGTTATACCCAAGTTTTTTTTTTTAAATGTAGGTAAAACTCCAAGGTCAAGGATAAAGGTCAAAGGGTCAACGTTTTTGGTATCCAAAGGAAGGTCTTGTCACAAGAAATAAAGATTTGAAGTTTAAGGTATGTCACTTGTCAGCCTTTTAGAAAAGTTCAGTCAGAACCTCTTACTTAAAAACTATTTAATACAATTCAATCTTTATAACATATTTAAATTAAACAATGTAAAATGTTCAACATTCAATTAAAAATCTGCTCAAAAATTCATGAAGAAGTAAGATTTATAAGGGACTATTTCTTGTGGTGGAAGGATATTTAGCAGAAAATTCTGCAAATCTACACATTTATTGAATTTAATATCTTGGAACTTTAGCCTCACATACTTTTACTCAAAGAATATATTCCGTTATAATATGCCTGGAATATTAAATATAGGTCTCAATTTATATTTTTATAACAAAATTTACACCTTCGCTCAACAAACTTTGCCAAGAAATGAAGATATATTAACGAAGATAAGATAAAATTTACACAGTTTTTTGCCAGAAAATCGCATATTTTGACCAATATTTCAAAATTTACATCACTGACCCTAACTTTTTCTTTCATTACTTTAAACTACTCGATACTTTTGACCGATCAGCACTTAAGTCGTACAAAGTTTGATACAAGAAAATATTCTATTGCCTATTTAGATTAAAATACCCCAAATATGAGACTTTTTTAGTGCAAAGAGGTCACACAATAATTTACGCGCATTAATTTGTGTGATTTGTTGAATGCTAAATATTATTCAAACTATTTTACGTAAAATAAGTTATGTTTATTGCCATGGTTACATTTGATAAAATATGATAACGGTTAAAGTGATTTACCAAAAATTTACAATTTAAGTGCAAAAAGGTCAACTTAATTGTACCGTAGCTCAGTTAGATGCACACTGACCCCCCATTTTCTCTGCGATTTTGAGTCATACTATATGATTACTTATCCAAAATATACTTCTCAAAAAATCCTTGATATAACAAATTTCACGAGTGACATACCTTAAAACCCCTAGCATTAACTGTTCTAAAGTTATGGACAAGGTTAAAGTATAATATTTTTTGCAAAAGTGGGTCAAATTCCAATGTCAGGCAAACAGACAGCTAGACAGACAGACAGACAGACAGACGGACTGAGGGGCAGGGCAAAAAGTATGTCGCCGAATCTTCGATTAAGGGCGTACAATATTCAGGAAGACTATAAAAATATATGAATGGATAAAAGGGAGGAAATTAAAAGGTTTAATATAATACATTTCACTGAAGGCGTCTGGTTGGGAAGATCTATATTTGAAATCATAAAGAATGTCAACTATTAATACAATAATTTATGACATTAAGGATTGCAATGCAAAACTTAATGATTTTTCTATTGATAAGCGGCGTTTTATCTTTAGCGGTTGCTACAAAGCAGTGACTAGTAAAGCAAATACAACCAACATACTGATTGTATTATCATCTTGTGTAATAGTATATAGCGTCAAATTTCAGGACAACCACGATCGGGGGAAATGTTTTAAAGTTAATATATAAAAAATGCCTTCCATTTGTGTATTTAGATAAACGACATGCATCACATTATAAAAAGGATGATCATAATGAAATACTAGTACGGCTATATAAATACATGCATGACTTTACTAGTTGTTTTGTTGTATAAAGAGCAGTGACTGTAATGGGATCGTTGCAGGTTATATATACATGTGCAGACTTTATGACTATATATTTTTATATTAGGGATGGCAATCGATACAGAATTGCCAATCGGTTAACCGCAAGATGTTCCGACCGAGTAGTCGGTTAATCGTATCAAAAAATTTCGGCATATTCCTCCATTTTAAGCTCTGTTTTACTCAAATAAGCAAGACTATACATATGTGGTACTGTAATGGTTATATTCTATCAGAACACTATTTTTTATTTCAATTTTAATAGGCAAAAAATTATATGATAAATAAATAAATAATTTAAAAAAAAAGAAAGTAATGAAGAAAAGAAAAAAAGGTACTCATGAAATATGCCTAAATTATCATAAACATTTTTAAAAAAAAATCAAAAGAGATGTCGCGCAAGTCGTTAGCCTAATTAAAACTAAGTATGTACTATCGCTTGTTTAATAGGTACACTGTAACTACAAAGGACAGTAGAGGTTAGGTACATATTAAATTCAGTTCACAGTACAAAACAGTCATTTAATTAAAATTATTAAAGACACACAAGTCAGACTGGGTAATGAAATAGTGTTTGAACAGCAATTAACAACTGACCAATTACCCCGTACTGAGAGAACCTTAAGTATTTCCGAATTGGCTTGTTTAAATGGATGAATTTGCTAACATTTAATTAGATATTTATTATAATTTACACTGCAGTTGCAAGTGACACAATGAATTTTTTTTTCTGCACTTCACATACATATCTATCACAACAATGATCGGCATTATAAAGTGACAAAAATGAGGGTATCGATATCAGCACGTGAAGCTTGTGTTCCTTTTGCCAGCATTCAGACATTCATATTAATCAATTATTTTAGATATTTGTTGCATTTGTCCTTGAATCAAATAATTTGATGCTAATACACTCCTATCCTTTATTTCATTCCGATTAACATATCAATGAATCTATTTTTATTTGAAAAAAAAAAAATATTTAAAGCGACAGTACGTGTGTTTTTCAGTCAAGTTTACTCAATTTATCATTAAGAAATGACATATAAAGTTGATGTTAAAACGTTTGAGAAAAGTTTTCTCTCCTCAAACAAAATAAACGTAATTAGAATCGCCGAAAATCAAAGGGTCGCACAAACCGGAGCAATCTTAGATCTGTTCATTTCTACCACGTGAATTCTGAATTCTGTATGACACGTGCCGAAACTGTTTACAATTATTATGGAATATGAGGTTAAAGCAATTCTCAAAAGAAAAATATTATAACTTTTGCGAAAAATTATTAATCGTGAACTTTTTAATCTGTTTTCAGACAAATAAAAAGAATTAAAAATCACCTAATCATGCGTTATCGCTTCAAAACGTCAAAAATATTTTCAGGACAGTTACATAAAAGTTTGCACTTTAAATAACAATAATATTTATATATGGGGTGTTGAGTTTACACTGCTTTTTTTTCTTTGAAAGCGATATGGAGATATGAGAAATGATAAACCTTTCGAGGAGAACCTTCGCGATAGCCCTGTGTGAGTCTCGCCTAGCTCCCGTTTCTTCGTACACCAACGATTATATTAATCCCCCAAGTAAAATTTGGTCAGGAAATTCCCTTTTTCAAACTCTATTTTCAGTTTTTTTAATTCTTCTTGGTCTATTTTGTCAAGGTAGCAGGCTTACCGGGCTACCCTCTTTTACCATGCTGTTTTGTTTTTGGTTAGTACGCATGTGTGAATGGCATTGAATGTGGAACCCTTAACACGTTGCGATGTATATATTTATTGTCCCTAAAAATTATTAATTTTAATGAAATAATCAAAGTTATTTAGTTATGAAACGTAATTTTCTGAAAGTCTATACATTTATGAGCAGTAAAAAAATCCAAATCCTATCTGAAAATTTTATCATGTCTGTTTTTTTTTCATGAGATGCGCCGTACTATCCCTTTAAGACCAAAAAATATCAATGATATTCTGTGTTCGTGTTCTGTGTTCGTAGACTTTTTCTTTGAACAGATGTAACTGGTAATAAGAAAATGTAAGTCTTATGACTTTCTACATAGAATTAAAAAAGTGAAATTTTAGAAGAAAATCTACATACATGTATCAACAGGAGGAGAAACAGGCTTCTTTTTGGTTTGAAACTACAAACGATGGGAGAACGGTACTTGGTCCGTCTCACAGTTGGAGATAAGGTGATACACACCATAAAGACGATGCATATTAAATGTATTTACATCGACGATATAAAACACACTGATATACCTGTTGATACAACTGGACAACCACCAGAAACATCACACCATTCTTTCTCACATTTACACATTCTTTGACATTTTTCTCCATAGTAAGGATATGGACAGACTTGTGAACAGTTGATTCCACCATATCCCCCCAAGCATTCTGAAATAATGATAATTCTTTTTTTCCTATGAGAAAATTAATCTTTTGAAAATAACTCCTTAGAAAAAAAAGTTGATTAATGATGCTTCATTATGCCTTAATGCCCATTTAAACTTGATAATGCAAAAATAACGCCAAATAATTTCTCTTTAAAAGGTACAAACTAAGAGAAGTTATATTGGGTTTAAGCAATAAATGAGGAAATAAACTATAGACAAATAGTCAGAGTCTGTGTATTTTTAAATTTTTAAATTAAAAAAATGAAATAAATAGATAATTGGAACATAAATATAAGAGAAGAATTCCAATTTAAACTGTTCAAGATAATATAACATATCATTCATTCATTAGTTTTTCTGTTTGTTTCTTAATTTGTCTTTCATCTTATAACTGTTCTCTTTTTGTTTTTTTTCTTTAAAACTTCTTGACCATTGTTATAAAAAACTCGATAAAAAGCATCTTAGTTGAATGAGATTTGAATTCATTTAAAAATGCAGAAATAATAAAAGAATTATGCATGAATTGGTCAGTTTTGTTAAATTAATCCCGCAGAGCAGAAAGAGAGAAAAAACTACATTGTTTTGAAAAGTTTTCTTTAAAATTGATTAAGTCTTCAGACCAATGCTCTCGAGGCTACGGCAGAAACACACATATGCGGATGAAAGTTTTGTAATACAAGTCTTTTCAAAACCTAAGAGAGTCGAATCACGTATTGCAATGCAACATAGATTCAGATTGTATCACGACCCCATCGGCAAAGATGAGACACACTTAAGATTAAGACATAGTCTTATTTGAAAATATATTGAAACAATTCTAGGAAGCATTTCAAATACAGCAAGGCATTTTTGAATCGGTAAATATATTTATCCTCAATCCTTTAACTTACAGAAACCACCATCGCAAGTGATGACCTCGTACTCAGTAGGTACTTATTACATATGAAGAATCATAAGCCCCGTGAACATACGTTCATTTACTTACAAATGCGTAAATTTTACATGCATGCAAGTTTTACTCTGGATGTATGAATTCAATTTTTGTTTTGCGTTCCACAGCACTCTCAAACTGTATGTAAATGAGTATTCAGTTGGGAATTTCAAAGTATTTTGTAAATACTTGTTTGGGCTTTTTAGCAGCTCTTCAACTCAATGTTCCATCCATGTACTAAGAAGGACATTGACTTTTTATCTTAAAATGCTTCTTAAAAAATAATCGGACTTAATAGTACAACAAATGGCCAATGTTTCTTCTTACATAAAAAGATGCATTCACATGATTAAAAATACACCAGGAGAAAATTTACTCATATGTTAAAGTAAATTTGCACCTAGTCTAAGTAGATGTAAATTTTGAACTAAGTTTTTTTTTAATCTATTTAAATAAAAAAAAAAAAATAAATAAACAAATATGTAATACATTACTGCGTTTTTTTTTTTTTTTTGTTTTTTGTTTTTTTTTTTTTTGTTTTTTTTTTGGTTGTTTCCGTATTTTTTTCATTCTGGTATGATATATCCGAAAAATATTTTTTTTAGAACAACACAGAATGATATCTTGATCTATCAATAGCCATATTCAAAATAAAATGACTTCCGAATGAACGTTTCTCACACGATTCTTGCACGAAAGTCGCACGTTTCTCACACGATTCTTACACGAAAGTCGCACGTTTCTCACACGCTTTCTGCACGCTCGCACGAAATGCTTTAAAGCTTACACGAAACGCAGCACAGTTTACATAAAACGCTACACGGATTGCACGAAACTCTACACAGTTTGCACGGAACGAAGAGCGCACGAAATTCACACGCTTTTTTGGTGTAGTAGCACATTTCAGGGTCTGTAAAAATCAAGCAAAATTTTACCTGGTCTCAATTTCAGGTCCAGAGGAGATTTTTGCAAATGTTGTACGACTTTGAAATATGTTGATTTTATACGAGATTTCTGATATCATTGTATCATCAGGCTATTGGTCAAAGGCCTGTCTCATTTTAGAAACTGTTCATTAATAGAACATGCTATTGTTTATCGAATCAACGGGGAAACATTAACTCCATGCTTGTGAAAACGGTATATTGCTACGCAGCTATGTTAAGGCTGTCCGAAGGCTTTATATGCATTAGATATATACTATTTTATTTTGAGCTATATTTTGTTTTCAATTTGTAATCTATGTATGCATACACAGTTAAGTTGTAAAGAGAGTTGAATAAGGTATTATAAAAAAGCATTTCTGTGATGTCACATGACTGTGTTGATCACGTGACGGACACTTATAAATTTTCTTAAATATTGCACAAAAATCGCATCGGCACAAGTGAAAAACAAAATTATTGTGAACGGCTTGTTGCATAAATCAATTAAACGTATTCTTGGGTATATATAAAGTGCTGGGGGCAAGTCTGAATTTTATTTCCTAAGAAAATATTTCACGAGAAATTCAACTTACCCATATACAATGGGTCATTTTCCACTCTTCATCGCAATTTATAGAAAATGATATAAATTACATACAATCCCCCAGCAAAATTCAGTTAGAGGACATATCTCTCTAGTAGATTCACACAGAATATCTTCAATTAATCCTTATTATTCACTTGTGCCAGTCTAATATATACACGATTTATAAATTCTCACTCTGTCTACAAATGCGTAAGGGGGAGCGTTTCACATTCTTTTTGTAAATTGTTTGAATACGTACATGTTAGACAAGAAAAAGGAATAACGATATTATACTGCAAATATTCACCATCATAACAGCCTTAAAACAACAATCAAGACAAATGAATTAAACATCAACGTAAAAATAATCTACATGTGATGTGAAAGGAATGTAAAAGTTATGACACTTTCCCCGTCATGTCTGCTCAAGTATGCAGTGACTTGACGTCATATGCCATTATGACGTCATATCTATGTAGTTCAGAGAAGTTACTGCGGTTGGTACACTGTGACATTCTTCGGACAGCCTTATCCTAGCCGCGTACACAAGTAATAGCTTTTTAAAAAGCTTGCCTGATGAATCAATCAATATCTATGGAACGTATAAGCAAGAGAGGTGCTAAACGTTTCCGCCATCAAGGAGCGACATATTTGCGATACTTTATTACACAAGATGTAATTGACTTTCTCAAATGTCATAACCAAATACTACAGATTAACGAATATGTAAGACATACCACATTTTGATCATTTATTAGTCAGCCCACGGGCTGACTACTTTCGTTGGATAAAACTGCAAGTGAGCTAGCTACATGTACATTGGAATTCTGGGAAAACTAGTCTGTTTTCCGTCGTTCTCGACGACTAAGTTAATTGTGAACAGTTTTAACATGGAAAGTTGCCTTGAAGTGTTTGAGACAAAAATGCTTCAATGCTGCTCTGGGTCTCAAAGTAAATGGCCTGTACACTTTATAGCTAGAGCAAAATATGATACTATTACCCCCCCCCCCCTCCCCCCTTCCCCCGGACAAAACTCACGCGATGATGGTCTTACCATATACATGTATTATAAATGAGTTAAAACTACATCTTTATGCACAGTTTTAAAATTGTTAAGTTTTTCTTTTCAATCGATTTCAGGACCTTTCTCATTTCTTATACAGTAACGTGCTTTTTTATGAAATGAAAACCACTAAAGATCGATGTCTTCTTCATTTTGCCGATTCTTTACTTAGAACCTTACGGGAGTGAAGCTCATAACTCTACGGGTACTGACCTACACTTTTGTCACTGTATTAAAAGGAAACCCTTTTCATCACAAAGCATGAAATAATATGCTACTGGCTGACTTTCTTACCTTTTTTAAAACCTAACCTTGTAACGTACATTTTTAATAAATGTAATATTGAAAGAAATGGTGGAAAAAAGAATGAATCAAGAAGGGATGGCCCATTTACTAGGTGGAGGAATTTGTTTATGATTGGACTAGTCCACTTAATGGATAACTGGTAACAATCAGTAAGAATAATCAGCAAATCCACTACTTTATTGTTGCCTGCCAATATACAATGAATTCGTTTAAAAAATGAGATAAAATTTGCAGTTAATAATAAATCTGAAACTTAAGACTCAGGTTAAAAGAACAAACTCTATTTATTTCCATAGAGGTTATCAAACCCATACAATAGAACAATCCAAGAAAAAGGCGAGAACATAATTTACTTATGACATTTGGTGCGAAATGATTGTGTTACCCCTTTCGTAGAAGACAAATAGACTGATCGATTAGTTTAGAAACGCAGAAAAAATGTTACAAGGAATCGCAAAGAATAAACATGTGCATTTATAAAGAAAAAAAAAACTGAAGGAATTAAAGAAATCATTATTATGCATCAGTAATATGATTCTTTCTTCTGCAAACTGTATTTGTTGTAATGCCGGTAACAAATGACATGTAAATCAGCTTGCACAAAATCTAGTTCATTAAGAATGATTCCTTAGTTTCGGACCATGGGAAAATTAATCCTTATACTGCCTGACACACGTGGCGTCAGGCAATAAAGAAGGGAAGTTGATGCTAGAAAAAGATGAAGTAATCAACTTTAACATAATAACAGTTCAATTGTCTGTTTGCCAGTATTGCCTTTCCCTATTAAGATTTCCATATATGAAAGTATACATATGTCAGACTCTGCTGTGTGTTATTTGGAGTATAATAAGCTAAATGAATGATCTTAGGAATGAATATTGGACATTGAGAAAACATCGTCGATATATCTTGATGTACAGTTGAAGGCCACAGCAAGAGAAATCTTTTCATTTAGACGTTTTTGAATAAATTTTGCTTCAAATGAATACAAACAGGTCTTCTAATAACATGGTACATTTAGTACCGATGGGTTTTCCGAAAGATTGTTCCAAAGATTATATCTGAGATATTGTGAATAAGAAACGTAAACATCATTAAATATCATCCTGAGGATAATAGTGTTGGAGTCAGAATGTTCTGTAACAAATAATTTTGCAGATGACCACTGACAAAGTATGCAAAGTTACCGGTTGAATTTTTATTGACTAAGAATTTGTGTTTGATGTCAAAAAGTCTGGTCTTTAATTATAACTTATCGCAAGGAATGGTTGTAAAAAGTGTTGTAAAAGTCATACGTTTTGATGATGTTTATTTTGGTAAAAATTTGGTGATTTCACAATTTTTTAAAGTTCCTTGGGGTTTTTAAGTATCCACATCTGATGAACAACAATTCTTGAATAGATAATGAAATACTTTTAAGATTATTCCTTAGCCAAAGTCGTTTAAATATGAAGCCAGCTTTTTAGTACGTACATATACAGAAGTTATTTAATGTTTATAATCCAGACACAATTTTCATGAATTTTGGTTATTGCTGTATAAAATATTTATTAATTCAAATGTACGCAATATTTGCAAGTAAACATTTCGATTGATTAGGCAAAAATAAAGGTATCGTGAATGAAAAGGTTTAACAGTACTCTACTTCTTTTAATTTAATAAATCTAAAATATCTATCAATTGAAATGACATGCATGATACAGACAAAAAACGTGCTTATAATTGCAATGGCATCAAGGAATTTTCACCCTCTAATTTTTAACAAATCATTGGATTTTTGGAATATTTAATTTTCGCCGAACTATGAATGGTGATTTGGCGAAATGCATGAATGTAGAATTTTAGAATGGACTACTTAAAAGCTTGAGGAGGGATTCTTCTCACATTTTTATATTAAAAAAATTAATGAATTTTTCATAGATTCAAGAAGACAATATCACTAAGTGATGGTATCAATTAGATCAAATTTGACCGTTTTATTTTAGAAGCAAGATCAAGTCAAGGTCATTATCTTTTCCCTTGACATTAAGAATAAAATCTTACTGTTGTCAATCATGTGGTGCCTACTTCTATTTCAAAAGATAAAGTGTTTTTCGTGTGTATTAAAAGATGTTACCTTATAGGGTCTATCAGATGATACTATCAAATAGACATAAATAATCTTACTGAAATAGATATTGGCTCGTGCGAATTTTCTCTATTTTTCTTAAATTTTTAGGGTCTATGAGTTATTATTATATGCTTGATACATTTAAATTTTTCTTATTTTCACATATAGTAAAGTAGTCATATAAAAATGCAAAATGATTCCCAAAAAAGTTTTGACCGGTTACTTAGAGAGAAAATAACTTTTATCTGATTTCTTTGTTCAAATCTTGCTTAGATTGGAAGCTTTCAAAAGCTCACAAGACTGTGGTATCATAGCAAAATCATATCTATTTGATATATTTTGAAACTTCATTCAATTAATATTTATTTTAGTAACAATACAATTCTCTAAGTCTTTCATTGTTTAAAAATTTAAATTAAAATCATTGTTTTGTAGTAATTTTCAGAAGCAGAAAAGGAGATATTTTTCATACGCCATCGTTTCGCCAAAAACATAGTCCCTGCTAGACTTCCATCTTAGTTTACCACTTCCATTTAAATTTTTACAATAATGAGGAGGAAAGAAAAATTATGATCTTTTAAATCCCTTACATCTAAATATATAAGACATATAAGCAAATATAATTTGAATATTTCAATTAGTCAGAAACCAGACAAGAATCCCTCTTTAAATAAAGCAAATGTAGTATGTTTGTTAGTTTCCGAGAGAAAAATGATAAATTCTATTAGAATGCGTACAAGATTTATGTATAAAATTTTAAAAAGCTTTAAACAAACAAGACCTAACGTGTCACTTAAACTCTCCTTATCATTTCCATGTACTGGGATGCTTTTGTTAGCATAGTCTCTCATTACTCATTCACTTTATACTTACTTTTGCATGTTTGACTTTCAACATCCCAGTAGTAATCCGGACAGCAACCTTTGAAGTATCTATGTCAAAGTATTTTATACTATTGAAATTCATGTTTTTATGTATGAAATATATGGAGATAACGAACAGTATTCAAGCTCAAAAGCCCATTATACAATACAAAATAGAAGCAGAGCAAACACGGACCTCCAAACATCAGAGGTGGGATTAGGTGCCATGGAGGAGTGAACATCCCCTGCCGACCGGTCACACCCGCCGTGTGCTCCTTGTCATGATCGGGAAATAACGGAAAAATCCGTCGACAATTCAGTGTGTAAATAATGGCCTAACAATTAGTATGAAAAACGTCAGTCAGCATTTGACTCAATGATAAATTGTATTTGCTGACAAGGTCATTGTATCGACCATAGAACTTACGAAATGATGACTTTAAACGAGACAGCTGATTTTCTTGTTTCATCAACTTATTTGTCAATAATTTACCTCCTTTTAGAAATTGTACATACGTAGAGCATGCTCTTGCGTATCGAATCAACTGAGAGATATATACCCCGTATGCAGGTGATGAAGGTATATTGCTGCATAAGTAAGGGAAGTTGACGATTGAAAAGTTAAAGTCATCACGTTTATCATAAAGCTTGATTGTTAGATTACCATTATCGTCTTTTTCAAGTAAAATATCCAAATATGAAACAGATGTGTCAGACTCTGTGGTATCTTTTATCCCAAGTTCACCAGGATATATCGTATCGACATAAGAATGAAAATAGCCATTGTTAATTGACAATACGTCGTCGATATATCTAAATGTCGAGTTGAACGCCACAGCAAGTATTTTCTTCTTTTCACGTACAAGATTTTGAACAAATTCTGCTTCATATGAATACAAAAAAAGGTCTGCTAATAACGGGGCGCAATTGGTACCCATAGGAATTCCAATAGATTGTTGGAAGACCTGGTCTCCAAAAACCACATAGATATTGTCAATCAGAAACTCAAGCATCTTTTTAATGTCAACTTCAGAGTACTTGTGTGTACAATCAGAATGTTTTTTAACAAAATAATTTTGCAAATGACCAATGACAAGGTAATTAAATTTACGAGTTCCATTTTTATTGAAAAAGCAGCTGTCAATGATATCAAAAAGCCTGGACTTTAATTTATCGTGGGGAATGGTTGTGTATAAAGTTGAAAAGTCGTAAGTTTTTAAGCTGTTGATTTTGGTAAAATTTTGTGATTTCAAATTTTCCAAAAGTTCCTTGGAATTTTTAAGTATCCACATCTGATTTACACCACTTCTCGAATATATTGTTGCACAGTACTCTTGAAGTTTCTCCTTCACCACTGTTATTATCTTAGTGAGGAGTAAAGATAGAGGTTTGGTTGAACATTTACTGGAACCCGCTATGTATCTTTGTTTGTAAGGATTTTTATGAAGTTTCGGAATCCAATATAAATATGGTAATTCGAATTCATTTTGGTTGTTTGGAATATTAAAAATATTCAAAACTGACATATGATTTTGAAGAATTTCTTCCTTATAAAGGGAACTATGAGTATAAGTTGGAATACCACTTATAGAATTAAATCCAAGTTCCTCTAAAATACATTTAATATAATGAGCCTTACAAACAAAGGCAATGTTGTTACTTGCTTTGTCAGCAGGGACCAGTACGTACTGATCATGTAATCTATCTAATTCTTTTTTCACTTCTGGATTATTGAATACAGAAGGATAGATGGTTTTCATTTTGCCTCTCAATCTTTTAATGCGCGATACATATGGCTTAGAGAAATGGTTTATCAATATCGTAAATCTCAATAAATTAAATTAAATTTGTAAATCAAAAAAATACATACTTCTTTGAATTGAAGTCATGAATCAAAAGAAACAGTATAGAAGCTATAGGTTCCAGGTGAAATCAAATAGTATGGTTACCGCAACATATATTTTTTCTCAATTGGAACCCAAGAGCTTCCGTTGAATTGCCTACTGGTTAAATACTCACTCATTACATTTCGGATTGGTTGAACACTTTGGAGGAATAAAAATGACTGCAGACATTAATAAAATAAGGGTACACGAAAAATAATCCATCAGAAGTGCAAATATACACATATTATCATGGTGTGTGAACGTTGGTATCACTAAACTGAATAATTTGTGTATTTATGGTAATGACTTAGCTTTTCTTCCTTCATCCGGTAATTGAGAGAAAAACTTGAAAACAAAGTTATAGATGTTCAGTTTAGTGCTTAATATTTTCGAGATAAGCTGTCTCCATCTGTAAATACAGGATGAAAACTTCCTAAGGGGAGATGGTTATTTCACTTTAAAAAAAATGTAAATTAGAGATTCATTAATTTTATTTCAATGATACTTTAACAGTAAAAATCTTAACAGAAATCATCATTTCCTTTTGCCATATAAGATAGTATAAAATTCGTATAAGCTTCACGCTGTATACGTATAAACAACAGTGGTTATAAAGGCAAACAAGAAATAAACGTTATATGTTATAAATATACACATGCTCACATACACGCATTACACTAATGAAAAGACACAATAATTATGTATTAGATTTGATTTTACCTTTTTTTATTAAATGGCAAAACTATGATAAAAAGGAAATACACCCTTTTCAGTACACTGTTTTACAACATACTAATTTCATTCAACATACCATTTTTGCAAATACATGATTTGTATTTAAAACACACACACAAGGGAAGAATGAAACTTCTTGGCACTTCCTAGCATTATCTCGATTGATATGTACTTGGTTGACAATCTCTAAGTGTTGAACATGTCATGTGAAATTTATATAAAACTTGAAGACTTGAAGAGGGGTCAATTAACCTTAATTATTGGAACACTTCAAAGGTGCGTTTCCGTACAAAGTTATTGTAACAATCACAGAAGTACGAGATTATTTCATTATGTGACTTTGTAGAACAAGGAAGTTAAACTTTGCTCAATATACTAGGAAGTTTTTAAAAAGCATTGAAACTTTAAATTGTTGAAAATTTGAATCTCAAATTGTACTCATAAAAGACAGGAAAAAAAAATCTTTTAAAAATTCTTTACAAAGAGTAAATTAGAGGTGAAAGTTGTTTTTTCTTAAAAATGTCAATATACCATAAAAATTGTATTAGAGCTTACAAATTGTAATCATCCAAATTTTGAACGTAGTTTTTTCTTAAGTTTCGATAAAATTTGAGAAAAGTATTGATGTTGATCAAAATTGAAATCTTTAATGTACATTAATGTGGAAAATCATGAGCTAAACAAAAATGAAGGAAATAACAGTCAAAATGTATCAATCATATATTTCAGCTTGGGTTCAATTTCAAACTGACATAATTGTGTTTTTTCTACTGAATTTGAAAATCATTGCACAATGTCTTCTGAATAAAAATGGCTGCGTGACAGGCGATCAGTTTTGTTGAATTGTATATTACAGTTGTTACACCTGTACTTCATTAACATGTTTTTGTTACATGTTATACCGGAATCAGAAATGTGTTACAAGCACATTGTTATTTTGATATCCACTTGAGGGGTGAAGACGTGTTTGTATCCAAATATAAATTTTCCCTTCATATACAGGTGGACATTTATGCGATGGGACGTCGATGCACAAAAATAAACCATACCCTTGTTAAAGTGAGGAAAAATAAATGTAATAGGGAACTAAGGTTGTTGATGTTTTTCAAAACATTCAATTGTGCTATACATTTGGATATTGTAATACCTAAAAAGATCATTCCTAGTGAGTAATATTATAGATCCATTTTATTATATTTCCGACAATAAACAGAATGGCAATACACTTACATTGATCAATAAATTTACGAAATCAGGCACCAGATAAGAAAATATTTAGATAAAAAACAAACGTAAAAGCACTTCAATAAAGACGACCTTGAATGACAAAATATTAACTATTTAAGAATTTTAAAAAACTTGAAACTTACCTTTATGACAATCTATATGATTTCGTCTTTATTTTTAACTGTATTGGTCATAGACCAGAAGAGCTTTTGATATTGTAAGGTGTACATCGTCCGTCTGTCTAGCTGTCCGTCAGTCTGAAACCAATTTTTCAAAATGTTACTCCTCCTAAAGTTATCGTTTGATTTTAATATATAAATTAGCAGACAAATAGACTTCTCTAAATTACATAAGTTTGCATATCGGTTTTTGATTTGGATGAATGGTATTGCAAAAGTTACTTTAAATAAAAATTTATGTGAAATACTTTCAAAACACTACGCCTCATTCATTTTGGTCTGATTTCAATAGAACTTAGCATACAAATAGAAAACACTGAAACATAATTCTGTTTATCGGATTTTGATTTTGATGCTGCCATGGTTATTTCAAATAGAAATTTCTGTTAACTACGTCTCCTACGATTTTATTCTAGATGCAATTAATCTTGCCACAAAAAGGAGACTAAACCAAGGATCAATATTCTATTAATGCTGTTGCATACTTTCAAGTCCAAGTGCAACCTTTCCTTGTTATAAGTACAAATCAGTAGAGCTACAGTCTTGTTAGAGACTTCTTGCTATATTAATTTTGACCATGGATAACTCCACTTAGCTGTTCATTACAGAGGACTGACAGCAAGTGGTATCGGTCGAATAGGGATGTTTATACTCTTTGGCACCTGATCCCACCTCTGATGTTTCGATCCAGAGGTCTTCTTGATTTGTATCAATCTTAAGATTTATGGGACTGATCACTGTTCCTTATTATATACCTTCACTTTTCAAAAGTTTGATCAACTGTACAGAGTGGAAGAAAAGCAATTAAAAGATAAGATTTTCCATTTTTGGCATTGTATTTTGATATTATACACAGGTACTATCTGAATACCGATCTTTTTTTTTTGTAAAGGAAGGAGATAAAACTGTACCTGATGTCGTATTTTATCAGTATTATCATCTGTTTATCTGAGGTCTGTTTGTCCTTATTTTTCGATAAACTATATTTGAATTACATTTTAACTTTTCACTCTCCAATTTGCAACAACGGTGTCATGTTTTAGGTTATATGCTTATATGTGTATTAACTTTCGTAGAAATCATCAGTTTGTGAAGTGAAAATTTTTTGATTGAGTACCAAATGGTATTTCACTTGTCTTATCTACTATAAGATAGATGATAAGAGTCTTGATAAAGAGGTTCTGTGTTTCTATCCAACGTTGATTTGATGGTCAAAACATGGATAGGCCTAGTTCAATGTTTAATTGGCCCGTAGTAAGTTTTTATTTGACCTCCGTTTTAAACGTAATTGAAGAGATAAAAAATTCTCCACGATATGCATGTAAAATAGAGAAATTGTCTTAATAAAATTATCTCCAACAATTCAATAATAAACAGTTATTTGTGTTCACTCTATCACAAAGTTCTTGTTTTTCTGTTCGCTTTTTTGGGCATGTATAGGAAGAAAATGCAGTTATTTCACAAAATTAATATTCTGTTATGAAAGTGATTTTTTGTACTTCTATCGAAGGTTTTTCGTCTCTTCCGTTAAACATTTGATAATAAATACCTGTGTACAGCTTTGAGTTGATATTCTTTACCAGTTTGTACAAGGCTGGGTGTAAGTACTGCAATATGGAATGGAACTCCGTAGTTACTGCATATGCATATACAATTACCCTCCCAGTCCGGGTGTCATAACTCAATTTCCTTTTCAATGTTCAATGTTTTCAAATGTAATTTGAAATTAAGAGTCCGATTCTACAAATAATGGCTTTTACATAAATCGATTAAGCGACCATACTCTATGATCCGCCAATTCTTTTCCTTGAAATATAAATGAAAAAAAAACTTCTTCCTTGGTCAAGAACAGGAAATCCACGATAAGTCGTTAATATGGAAGCATTATCAGATAGTGTAATTAATATTTTTTTTTTTTTTTCAAATCATTTAAAGCATTTTAAATATCTATTTTACAACAGTTTATTTCTGACAATTTTATTGTTGAAATCTTTTCAATAATATAACCCAAATACATTTTGTATCTACAAACATCTGAAGAGTAAAAATAGTCTTCAAAAAAGAAAATGAAACTTGTAACATTTGAAATTTGAAAAGATCACAACATTCGTCTTCTTTTGTTAATTCTTCTGTTTCTGTTTTCTTCTTAAAAACAAAGATTTAGACACTAAATTTTGATTAACAAAGTGATTACTCATTTATACCACATCTTTTTGGTTAAAGGTTTCCCTGCATTGGAACATATTGAAATTACACATATTTTGCATATTCATAAATCTGATAAATACAAGAAAAGTATTTTTTTTGGTACACAGTTCTATGAATAAACATAATGTTATAAGTATATGTAGACTTCTGACAACAAACTTCAAACATTGCTTATTATAATTGACAAATTCCTCCAGGAAGGTATGAAAAAAATCTCTTTATTTCCAAAGCCTCTCTTTTAAACTTGAAAAAAGAGATTATCTTTGATTTTTTTCCAAGTAGCAACATTAATCAAATGGTTTACATTGTAATTAGTATATGCATATACATGACTACAAGTAAACATTGTTGTGACAACATGTACATGTACACCTTAAAATAGTTAAATGACATCAACAATATTTTAGTAGTATTAAGATCTACATCACTTTCCTTTTTGCTTTATACGTTTTCTTATGATCTAGGAGTAGATACAGTGCCTATGTTAACAGAATGTCTATGCATTTCTCATGTAACGATCGGTGTCAAATTTTACAAAGGACTTTTCTGTAAAAATGGTGCCTTTTTTTCTGTTCAGTCTCAGTGAACCGATCATGCAATTTGTTAGTATTATTGTACTGCTTATGTCTGCTCTGCAATAAAACTATTGCATTCATCAAAATGTGTGTTTTATTTAATCATATGCACAAAGAATGTGATTTCAAAAATTTTAGAAGCTGGTAAATATGTAATCAAGCCTAGGCCGTACCACCTTTCTCATCCCTCCCAAAAAATAGTCTGTTTAATTGTAAAATGTATTTTTTCACTGTGAAAAAATTATTTGATCAGTCTTTCACTGCACACTTAAATGCATCAAATTTTACTATAGTGTCGTCATGTCGACATGTGCAGTGACTTGTTTATATCTTGCTGTGTGGGATCTAACTAGCAGCAAATATGAATGTATTGGTAGTCTTCGATGTAGTTCATTATTCTTATTTAGTTTAAAATTGCTAAATATATCATTTTCTTGTACTGTTCTGAATTGCTGTTTTTGTTAACATTTCCCATTTTAAATAGGCCCAGCCTCCTTTTTGCAACTTTAACAGTGCTGCGTTGAAATATCAATGAGCAGTTTAAACATGTATACACCTACGTCTATGAGAATGAAAGGTGCAACATTATAAATGTATGTGTATGTACAGTACGATTGCTAAATACATTTGTATGCAGTTTAAATAGTTTTTTTTCTTTATTTAACATACCAAAATCTGACATTTGTAAGATATTTCCCGAATCAGTTCTTTGTCTAAAAAGAATGCGTCGTGTTTTTTTTTTAAACTTTCTGTTGAAAATGGGTTGTAACAAGGATCGGCTGCATCCGCCTTGACCATGGCATCCTTCTATGTCACTCCATTTACTCTCAATAAACACATTATCGAAGACGAAATGCAAATTTAAATGAGTGCACTGCATAATTTTATTCAGAATCATTGTTGAATTACATATTTTTTGGAGGAAAAGTATTAAACTTGTTTTGTACATTATTTTTCAAACAATGTCACAAGGAATTTATCATAAATTAATTAAAATTAATAATTATTCAAAAAGAAGAAGTTTGACAGATACGTCTTACACTTTAAGATTTTATTTAAATACAACTTTAAATGTTTGGCTTTTCTGCAAAGTTTTGCAAACATTTTAAGATGTTATATGAAAGTCGTCTGGTAACATTTGTGTTTTATGAAATTTATGATAATTACATTTTATTTATGGTATAAATATATTTTTAAAACACTCTTTCAATTTGAGTCAGAATAACAACATACATCAAGTATGTTCCTAAAATCATTGTGAACATTTAAAAAAAAAATCCAAATTCTTGAGTCGAAAAATATCGTAACATTTTTTACATGCCATTCAAACAATAGGTAGATGATTTTAAAAAAAAAATCATTATGGAAATGTTGTGCTAAATTATTTTCTGATAAGGTCCTTGCAACTGGAATAAAATTTTATGGAAAAAAAAACATTTAAAAAATATTTTGTCAAGAACTTTTTCTTACAACGGAAATAAAGTGTTATAATGAAATATATGGAGATAACGAACAGTATTCAAGCCATGGAGGAGTGCCATGGAGGAGTGAGCATCCCCTGCCGACCGGTCACACCCGCCGTGTGCTCCTTGTCATGATCGGGAAATAACGGAAAAATCCGTCGACAATTCAGTGTGTAAATAATGGCCTAACAATTAGTATGAAAAACGTCAGTCAGCATTTGACTCAATGATAAATTGTATTTGCTGACAAGGTCATTTTTAAACTTTTTGTTAAAAACGTTTTCTTAAAAAAAAAATCATTACAACCGGAATAAAATTTTATGAAAATGTTCTTGCTTATATTGAAACACTGTATATTGTTTATATTATATTGAATAAAAACGTGGAGAAAGAGACATTGTTTTCTTTTTTTTTAAGAGAGACTTATCATGGTTTCCGAATGTTTCTCTTAGGCAATTTATTACTTGTACAGAAGTGCAGCGATGGGTCCAGCATTATCTTGTTAAAAGCAGGTATCATTAGAATTAATGCTTGTCTTTCGTAGGATGACAAAAAGCATGATTAACATTTTGTGATGTCATCGTTTCTTAAAGCTGGTCCAGTAATATTTTTTTATTGTCTACCTCTCTCAAGTGACTTGCATCGTATCTGTAGGTGCTAAAATAGATTCAGCTTATTGGACAGTTATAGGTAACATTGAAATGAAAACAAAGGTTGATAAAGATTAAGAATCAGCAATGTAAATGTGTTGATTAATCAAACAATCTAATGTAAACATTGAAAGAATCAGAGCGTAAATTAATATTTAGTACGTTTAAATATTCAAATAGAAATTGGTGTTGATAATGCACAGTGACCTTATTGTATCACAGGACAAAATTTTGAAGGTTATTCTGTGGCACAGATCTTGAATTTAAGCTTCACTGTTCATTATTATTTGTTTTAAATTGATTGAAACACGTGAAAAAGTTTTAAATAAGAACTTTGTTTTACATTCTACTTAGAAAATATTCAACACAGGATTATTTCAAAAAATGTTTCATGAAATATGGATATAACGAACATTCTGTCGGGGTCACTGTCAGAATAAAGATTATTTTTTACCCTTCTTCTGCCAGCGATTCTGTTTTTAGAACATACCAGACAGCTTTATATCCTTATCGATAGATTACGATTCTTTGATAATAAGCCGTGATTCGAAGAAAAAATATCATTGATATTCTGTGTTCGTAGCCTTTTTTTTTCTTTCAACAGTTTGTAACTGGTAATTAGAAAAGTGTAAGTCTTGTGACTTTCTATATGGAATTAAAAATGGGAAATTTTAGAAGAAAATCAAAGTACATGTATTGACAGGAGGGGAACTGGCTTCTTTTGGTTTGAAACTACAGAAAAAGGATGGAAGAACGGTACTTGGTCCTTCCTCTCCCACAATTGGAGATAAGGTGATACACACCATAAACATAAAGACGATGCATATTAAATGTATTTACATAGACAATATAAAAACACACACTGATCTACCTGTTGATACATCTGGACAACCACGAGAAACATCACACCATTCTTTCTCACATTTACACTCTCTTTGACATTTTTCTCCGTAGTATGGATAAGGACAGGATTGTGAACAGTTGATTCCACCATATCCCGCCAAGCATTCTAAAATAATGATTTTTTTTTTTTTTTACCAATGAGAAAATTTTACTTCTGAATTGGTTCTTAATTGGTTAATAAATATTTCATTTGAAAGTTTATATTCACTGTTTAGCGGAACAAAAACTCCTTGCAGTATGTTAGCTCTTTTGATCGAACTTTGTCCGTCATTCGTCTCTCTGTTTGTCATTTTATACCTTTTTTATTTCGTCTTTTACACTACAGGACAAATGTTAACAAAACGAGGTAAATTGAATCTTAGTTGAATAAGATTTTGTATTCATTTAAAAATGCAGAAAAAATAAAAACTGATGTATGAGTGATCAGCTTCTTTTAAATATATTTTCTGAAACTGCAGAGTAAAACAAGGGAAAAAATCATTGTATTTAAAAGTTTTCTTTAAAATATGTTAAATTCAAGAGTATTTTTAAACCATTTCTACAACAGAAACACACGTTTGGGGATAAAAATTATACTTTTTCATTTGGGACCAGTACATATTAACCTTGTTATCTTTCTTTCATATCAATGTGATAAATTAGGGCACGTTTATTTCTTACATACTTATACATACATGTAGTTATAAATGGACATTAGGTTTAAAAGCCTAATGGAAGAGATAAGTACCAGGGAATGCAATTCAAAATTATGCAGAGATTAAATTCATAAACTGAATTTTTTTATTCAATATTTATTAAAAATAAGTGATATTATCATTTTTTTTAGCGATTTATACCTGTTAAAGGAAATTATCACAGGACTTAAACATTTATTTGTTATTTTGTCAATATTTTTGATAATTATTTATAATATTCTATCTCAAGCATTCCCCAATTTTTCTAAAACAATAACAAAATTTGTCTCCTATCATGTGTACATGTAGTATGTAGCATTTTTATATCATTGTATTTTTTAATAACAAAAAGAATATTTTTAAGAAAGAAAACTCTCGCTGATGAGCTCATTAAATTTTTTACTAACAAATAAAATGTGATATTCTGACTTAAAAAGGATCTAATAAGAATAACACTAAATATTTTTTTCATGTTTATTTTATTTCACATACTTTATATAATTGTATTTTGAGGTTTTAAATTATTGCTCTTCTAATCATTGTGTCAAATTTTCTTCATATCGTGATCATTTTTAAAAAATTAATTTCTGAAAAAGTAATCCTCGCTCCATGCTATAAATTATTATGCATTTGAATCAAGTTTTTTGTTTTTGTTTTTGTTTTTTTTGTTTTTTTTTTTTTTTTGTTTTTTTGTTTTGTTTTTTTTTTTTTGCTTATGAAAATAAATTAATGATGGAATTTTTAATATTTCTTAAAAGAATTCAATAACAGAGGGTAATTTCACCTTCATACATTTATTTATTGAAGTTTACTCACGATAAATTAAAATATTGAAATCGGTTAGATAATATAGCTATTGATACGTTTAAACTTCTTTTTGCAATACAATAGATCACTTAATTTATTAAGCATCTTATTTCTGCGAGATATTTATGTTATATTTACAATCGAGACAAAATGTTGAAGGATTTGGCTATTATTGTGTAAAATACTTTATAATACAAACATAAGCAAGAATAAAATTTCTCAAGTAGACATTTCGCGTAAAACTGACAAAAATAAAAGTCTCGTGAATAAAAAGTTATTAACATTTATCTACTTTTATTAACTTAGCTTAATCTCCAATACCAATCAGTTGAAAGGACATGTATGATGCATATAAGAATCTTTCTTAACGACATAAAGGAATTTTCACCCTCCTTGTTTTTTAAGAATTCATTGAAAAAAGGAAGTTATACAATTTTCATCAAACTATAAATGTTATGCAATCTGGATAGTGCATGTAGTTCACTATCGCATCATCACACCATCGAGGTTCGGGTCGATACTGCAATGGCGAGATAATTTGATGACAATGAAGCAATGATGAGATGAAGCGAGGTGCGATAGGGCGATGACAATGTGCGATTTTGAGACAATGCGATGACGATGATGCAACGGCACAATAAAGCGATGGCGCAATGGCGCGATGATGCAATAGCGACGACACGGTGGTGCGATGCCGATTGTACGATGACGATGAGGCGATGTTCACTATCGCCCCATCGTGTTTTCGCACCATCATCATCGCATTGTTCCACTATCGCATCATCGTCATCGAGCTATCGCTGCATTGCGTTGTTGTTTTTGCAACTTCGCTTTATTGTTATCACGTTGTCGACCCACCAGTCGATGCACGATGGTGCGATAGTGAACTACGTAGTCCATTCCGCATGCCAAACAATGTCGATTACAATGTCGTTAGGCAAAATGAATGTAAAATTTTTAAAGGGACTACTTATAATAGTTAAATAAGAAACATGTAGTAAGGTTTTTATTTCGCAAGAGAAAAATGTTAAATATTAGAACGTGAACATGACTCATGTGTATCATCTTAAAAAGTTCCAATCAAACAAAACCTTACATGTTATTTATATTCTACTCAGCTACGTTAAGGAATGCCCGTGTTCACATTTGTGGGGCACCGTGTAGCATCATCATTGTGACGTAATCAAATTTTAAACAAGTAACAAAAATTAATTATATCCCATGATGATGGGAAATAAAAAAGGTTGCGTGCGTTTGCTTTAAATATTATATATTAGGGAATGTAAAATTTCACCATATGATAACAATACTACCGAGTATTAAATAAACAAATCTTATGTCATATATGACGTCATTTGCCTTGACTTGACGAAGTACAAGCCATCTAAAGGAGTGGATCCATTTATAAATAATTACAACCATAATTAAATACAACATCAGCGTCAATATTAAAATCTAATAATTAAAACTGAAAACAACACATTTCTTAAGATCAGTTGTTTATGTACTTAATTTTTCAAGACCTTATAAAGCTGCACAGCGTGGGAGAACGCAAAGAATATCACTAATGCGACCATCGTTTCCCCGACAAACCTCAAAAGAGCAAGGGCATACACTAGACTGTTTATGCTGAAATACGAAATATAAATTGCTTATGTCATGTATATTCTAAAAAAAAAATGCTGGGAGTTGATTCCGGTCTGAAGATTTTTTTTTAATTCATTGTAATATAGAGGCGAAGTTGAATTGTTTTGCTATTACAGGCATCAGCAGCAAAATTACGAGTATTTCCTTAACAACACCAACTAGCTTTCCGCACTTTTTAGGTAAAGGATTTAAACTCTTTTCATGTGTATCAATTTTTATGGCTAAAAACAAGTGGACGCCCTTGCACTAGCGCGATTTTCTACATTCAGCCTAACAATTCTATTTTTATACCAGTCACTTGCCACACAGCTGATACATGTCACGTACTAAGTATGAAACCTATTAATTATAGGTAACTATGTTACTTTTTCTACAAATTTATAGTTACTATTTTTAGATTGATTTATATTGATATTGAAAAGGTATTATGTCACATCTCCCATTACCTTCCTTACCATAACTGAGTACTGTAAATTCCTTATTTTACGCGTGTACTTAATATCGCGAAAGGGCTCTTAGACGCCAAATTGCAAGAACAATAATTCGCGAATGGACGGTTTACAATGAAAATTAACATTAATTTCAACACCATAAAAATAAAAGCGAGTAATTTTATTTCGCAAGTGGTGCTTCCCGCGTAATTACGAGTTAATTAATTCCTAGCGTATATTTAGGAATCTACATGTACAGGAATGTTTTTATTAGCACAGTTTCTCATTAATATTATTATTTCACTTCAAACTTACTTTCACATTTTTGACTTTCAGCATCTCACGAGTGATCTGGACAGCAACCTTTAAAGTATCTGTGTGAAAGCATTTTAAACAATTAAAATTTATTCTTTTATGTATCGGAGAGATAAATTATATTTGTTGAACAAAATACATTTGGCTGCGAGGAATGGCTATATTAATAATAGTCTTTAATATAAATAATGCACACTTCTTTGAATTAAAGGCATGAATCAAAAGAAGCAGTATGGAAGCTATAAGTTCCAGGTGAAATCAAGCAGTATGGTGACCGCAACATATTTTTTTTTCTCAATTAGAACCCAAGAGCTTCCATTGAATTGCCTACTGGTTAAATACTCACTCATTACATTTCGGAGTGGTTGAACACTTTGGAGGAATAAAAATGACTGCAGACATTAATGAAATAAAGGTACACGATGAATAATCCATCAGAGGTGCAAATATACACATACTATCATGGTTTGTGAATGTTGGTATCACTAAACTGAATAATCCGGGTATTTATGTTAACGATTTAGATTTTCTTCTTTCATCCGGTAATTTGAGATAAAAACTTGAAAACAAAGTTATAGATGTTCATTATAGTGCCTAATATTTTCGAGATAAAGCTGTTACATCTCCATCTGTAAATACAGGATGGTAACTTCCTTAGGGAAGATGGTTATTCATAGAAAAAGCTGATTTTTTTCTTAAAAACGTAAACTAGAGGTTCCTTGAATTTAATTCAATGATACTTTTACAGTAAGGGAGAAAAAAACACACACAATGAAATCGTCATTTATTTTGCTTTATAAGATAGTATAAGATTCGTAAAAGCTTCACGCTGTGAACAACAGTGGTTATAAAGGCAAACACGTGATAAATGTTACATGCTATAAATATACACCTACTTACATATACGAATGACAAGACACTACAATTATGTATTAGATTTAATTTTCTTCTTTATTAAATGGCATAACTATGATAAAAAGTAAATACATCACCCTTTTCAGTATACTGTTTTGCAACACACTAATTGTCATTTAACTAATACATGATTTGGATTTAAAAAAAAAAACACATACTAGGGAAGAATTAAATATTTTGGGATTTCCTAGCAATATCTAGATTGATATGTACTTGGTTGGCAATCTCTAAGTGTTGAACATGTGAAATTCATATAAAACTTGAACACTTGACAAGGGGTCAAGTAACCTTAATTATTGGAATACTTCAAAGGTGTTTTTCCGTACAAAGTTAATGTAACAATCATAGAAGTACGAGATGATTTCATGATGTGATTTTGTAGAACAAGGAAGTTAGACTTTGTTCAATGATCTAGGAAGTTTTTAAAACGCATTGAAACTTTAAATTGTTGAAAATCTTAATCTTAAATTGTACTCATAAAAGACAGGAAAAATCCTTAAAAAAGAAAATTACAGGTGAAAGAATTTTTTTCTTAAAAAATGTCAATATGTCATAAAAAATTGTATTAATGCATACTATTAGTAGTCATCGTACCACATCCAAATTATGAATGTAATTATTTTTGTACAGTTTTGAGAAAAATATTGATATTATATCGTTTCTTATTGTTGTATTGAATATTTAGTTCATTATATGAACCTTTTGGAAATGTCGAAGGTCCTTAGCAAAATAATGTTAAGCAATGAATTAGACACAAGCGAATGCTCCTTTCTGAGAACATTTCTTGAAGCCAAAACATTTTGGCCTTTTATCTCACATTGAAAACATTGTTGCAAAACGACATATAAAAATGGACTGGATGGGGAAAACTGTGAAATGTATTTTGTCATATCAAATTCGAAACGCATCATTGTTTATAAGAATATTCAATACGTCAGAATAAGCTATAAAAAGAAAAGAAAGAAACTGTGTAATGCACATGAACATTTTAAGTAAATGAAGAGAGAGGGTATACGTTTGATAAGGCATATAAATTATATTCCATATTTATGAAGGAAGGCTAATTATAAAACTAGATTTGATAAAAAAAATCTTCATTAATAGAGTGCTTTTTCTTCTTACTATGAATATAATTTCTTTTTCTTTGCAACAAAAATAATTTATTAAGAGTTAATACTAAAACTGTACTGGCATGAAAATTCTAACATTCAAAGAGAGAAAATAAACATTAATTCATTCGAATGTCTAGATAAACTGTGCAAGTCATTCCAAGAAAAAATCGCTTTTTCGACAGGATAAAAGATTAAAATATGATATTTTACAAAAGAAAAGCTTCATCTTTGTCTCATGATCGGGGACGGTTGAGATATATATTACTAGAAATTGATTTTGTCCATCAGTATAATATAAGCCAATAATTTATAGTAAATGTAAAAGCAGGACACGTTTAAGGCTAAGGTCCAAAAACATATACTTTGTTATTGATATCAAATACGGGAAATCATTTTTATGTACATCCAAAGGTCTAGAAGCCCTTTAATTAAAGGTCTAAAGATATATGCATGTTAATTATACAAACTTCCAGCAATAAACTGGATAAAATATTATAATTCACCATTCTTAGTTATTAATTTTAAAAATTAAGGACTTCGTTTAGTTTCTAGGTAACTATATCTTCCTGTTAAAATTTTCCTCACACTTGTTTACTTTTCCTGTACATTTTGTTAGAGTGACAGGACTTATTTTATTTTTTTTTTTTTTGCAGTGCATCTGTTCTAAAAAGATATTAATGGATATATGTCACAGAAGAACATGTTCCGTATGAGGTCTTAAAGGCCTAACATGATTATTAATTTATTTCATTAATTTCAATAAAAGTTCATTCGGCATAAGACATTTCCGAACAAATACATGACACTCTAGATAGAATTTTCCCTCCAACGAATATTTTATTACCCCCACCACCTCCCCACGACAAAGGTCAAGGTCAATGATTTCGTAAATTCTTAATAGTTTTTGGAGATTATTTACAGAGCATTATTGTACCCATTAATCTGAAACTTTCTAGGTAGGAAATTGCTGTTAAAGAAATAAACTTACAAACCACTCCAAATAAACTTTTTTAAAGAAGTTAGCAGATACTCGACGTGATTTGAAGATTTATGTGACATTAAAATTTTAATCCATAATATACAGTAAGGTTGAAAATCGTGAGCTAAACAGTAATGAAAAAAATCACAGTCACAATGTATCAGTTCATATATTAGCTTGGTTCATTTTCAAACTGACATGATTGTGTTATTTTTTCTATGAATTTTAAAAGCATTGCGTAGTATCTTCTGAATGAAAACGTTCACGGTAGCTCAGTCGGTAGAGCGCTCGCTCCTTGATCGGGAGGTCGTGACTTCGAATATCGGCCGCGACTGACCTAAGTCGATAAAAAAAAAAATGGGTAGCAACTGTTCCTTCGCCATGCTCTCGGCACTTTGAAGTGAAAGTTGCGGGTCCTTCGTATGAGACCTTAAAAACCGAGGCCCCGTGTCACGGCAGGAGTTGGCACGATAAAGAACCCTCACTCCTAAATGGCCCTGAGTGCCGAGTAAAGGTCAAAATTTGAAACCCTTCACCGGTATACGGTGACGTCTCTTTATGAGTGAAAAATTCTCGAATGGGACGTAAAACATCATACAATCAATCAATCAATCTGAATAAAAATGGCTGCGTGACAGGTGATCTGTTTTATTGAATTGTATGTTACAGCTGTTACAACTGTACTTCATGGTTTTGTTACATATTATACCGCAATCAGAAAAGTGATACAAGCCAGTTTATTATTTTGATATCTACTTGAGGGATGAAGACGTGTTTGTATCCATATATAATTTTTCCCTTCATATATAAGTGGACATTTATGAAAAGCAATGGGACATAGATGCACAAGAATATAAATAACCCATACCACTTGTTAACGTGAGGAAAAATAAATGTAAGATGGAACAAAGGTTGATAATGTTTTTCAAAACATTTAATAGTGTCATACATTTGGATACTGTAATACTTAAAAAGATAATTCCTTGTGAGTAATATTATAGATCCATTTTATTATAATTGCGACAATGAACAGATGAACATTACACTTATATTGACCATTACACGTTTACAGAATCAGGCACCAGATAAGAAAATCTTTTCAATAAAAAAAAAAAAAAAAAAACAAACGGAGAAACACTTCAACAAAGACGACCTAAAACTGCTAAATGACGAAATGTTAACTATCTAAGAATTTTAAAAACTTAAAGCTTACCTATATGACAATCGATATGACTTCGGCTTTTCCATCGACAACATCATACTGTAGATTTATGCGGTGATATTCAATAATTACCTGATATGGTGCCTAGAGATTTTTCAATAGACTTGGTATACAAAAGGATGCTTTGGTAATGATCGATATTTAAACTGTTGAAGGCTACATGTACTGACAAATAAGGTGATGTAACGCGGGGAAGAAAAACCCTTTCTTAGTCATCTTTTCGTAAATTGTATGGTTGACGTATAGAATTGTTTGCAAATGCAGCCTAATCATCGGGTGAAATTTTGACCGACTTTTTTTAGCTATACTGGTCAGAGACCAGAAGAGCTTATGTGATTGTAGGGTGTCCGTCGTCCGTCTGTCTAGCTGTCCGTCTGTTTGAAAACAATTTTTCAAAATGCTACTCCTCCTACAGTTTTAGTCTGATTTTATTATAACTTAGCAGAAAAGGAGACTACTCTAAAAGACACAATTCTGTGTATCGGTTTTTGATTTTGATGAATGGTATTGCCAAGGTTACTTAAAATAAAATTTCTGTGAAATACTTTCAAACCGTTACTCCTCCTGCAGTTTTGGTCTGATTTCAATAGAACTTACATTGTAGCACACAAGTAGAAAACAATGTCACATAATTCTTTTTATCGGTTTTTGATTTTTCTTTGAACGATGCTGCCTGTCACAATTTGTGATAATGGCATGGAAATATATTCCCTCGCTGCAACCAAAACTTTGAAAAAGGACAAAGAGTATGTGCAAACAAGTTTATTGTAGTGCTCAAAAATAAAATGCAAAGAACATTTGCACACCTGCACACACAAAACACGCACACCTACAACACTCATACAAATTAAAAAAGCAACAAAATAATAATATAAAAAAAAAAAAAAAAAATAATGATAGTATCAATACACCGACTATATTATCGTCATACCAGACCCGATAAATGTTACATTGCCATGTGCAAATAAAATCAAAATCGGAAACACTGAATGGCGAGACCACAAAGGTTGACTCAAGACGTTTTTGTTATCTTCATAGACACACAGTCGTTGGTTACTCATGGAATTACCGTTACGACACTGTCCAAGATTCGCACGTCCCTCTATCCTTCAACGCCTTAGTACGTAGGATTTCCTCGAATGTCTCAGTATGCCATAATGTTCACCTGCTACTTTAAACGCACACAAACACAGCTGGTCACCTATAATAACACATTATTTAAAGGTCTGGGTTTCCATAGTCGGTAATAAAGGCATTCATACGGAATACTTGAATATGTCGGGTACATTATCTAGTACAAATAAACCTTAACAAAGTAATGAAATAACCTTTTCTTTTAAAAAATAGCAAAAAAAAAAAAAAAAAAAAAAAAAAAATAAAAATAAAAAATAAAAAAAAAAATAAATAAAATAAAAATAAAGAAATAAGAAAAAAATAAAACCTAGCTAACAAAATATACAGTTCAAACTCACCGCTGCCAAAGTTCTCAAAACTACTGTACTGTCCACACAGGAAAACTTCTCAAACACACACAGAACATTCAGGCCCAAAGCACGTAGCTATTTCTCTCGCGACCACACAGGTCCTACAAAATTTTACTTAGGAAGGACACACCTTCTCACTTCCATGACTGGCCTGCTCAGAACTAACTTACACGTAGACAAATTGTACAAACAGGCCTGACAGCTATCCGTAACGACTATACGATGAGAATGAACCTATGGTACACCATAACCAACATAATCAAATTACACAAAATTGTGACAATACCTCCTCTTTTAAGTTTCAAAATTGGAAACCATATTTTGAGAGTAAACATAAACAACTATTTTTACAAATTATGACGACTCAAAAAATCAGCGCCCACGTTATCAAAACCTTTGATATCCTGAACTACAAAATTGTAGGACTGCAGAAAGATGGCCCAGCGCATTGACCTACCATTTGAAACTTTTGATCTGTTCATATACAATAATGGTTGATGATCTGTCTGCAGAACGAAAGTCCTACCATACAAGTATGCCTGAAATTTTCTTACAGCCCATACAATAGCTAAGCACTCCTTCTGAATCCCAGAAAAACCTCTCTCTCTTGCATTCAACTTTCTACTGGCATATGCTACTGGAAACATTTTGTCTTGCATTTGCAATAAAACAGCACCTATTCCGTACTCGGAAGCATCTATTCTGAGAAAGAAATCTTTATTAAAGTCTGGGAGTCTCAGAATTGGGGCCTGTAACAATAATGACTTTAAATTCATAAAAGATCTCTCGTGTTCATCACACCACTCAATTTTAATCGGGGTGCCTTTCTTAGTCAAATCCGTCAAAGGACAAGCAACAACGGCAAAATTGGGAACAAACTTACGGTTATAACCAATCAATCCCAAGAAAGAACGTACCTGTTTCTTGGTTTCAGGACGAGGGGCATTCTTGATTGCTTCAGGCTCGTCATTGTTAGGTCGCATTAAACCATTTCCAACTGAGTGACCTAAACATCAAGTGAGCTAAAACCTATAAAACATTTAGAAGGTTTTGCATTCAGCTTCCCTGACCGTAGTCTTTCTAATAGACACCTAATAGACACCAAATATTCTTCCCAAGTTTCAGAATGAATTAAGATGTCGTCAATGAAACTATCGGTATCTTTTAAATCTTTCAACAGAACATGCATCATGCGATCAAACGTCGCCGCCGCGTTTGATAAACCGAATGCCATAACTTTGAACCTAAACAAACCATCAGGAGTGACGAATGATGTCAAGTTTTTGTCCTCGTCCCTGATAGAAATTTGCCAGTATCCCTTGCAAAGGTCTACTTCAGTAAAATACTTACTTTGTCCAATTCTAGCAAAAATTTCCTCGGGATCGGGCATTGGTTCGGCATCAAACACCAATACGGCCTGTTGCGAATAGGATCCGTAGTTTTCAGATGTATGAAATATATGAAGATAACGAACAGTATTCAGGCTCAAAAGTCCATCAAACAATACAAAATAGGAGCAGAGCAAACACGGACCTTCAAACACATAGGTGGGATCAGGTGTCATGGAGGAGTGAGCATCCCCTGCCGACCGGTCACACCCGCCGTGTGCTCCTTGTCATGATCGGAAAATAACGGAAAAAATCCGTCGATAATTCAGTGTGTAAATAATGGCCTAACAATTTGTATGAAAAACGTCAGTCAGCATTTGACTCAATGGTATATTGTATTTGCTGACAAGGTCATTGTATCGACCATAGAACTTACGAAATGATGACTTTAAACGAGACAGCTGATATTCTTGTTTCATCAACTTGTTTGTCAATAATTTACCTCGTTTTAGAGATTGTACATACGTAGAGCATGCTCTTGCGTATCGAATCAACTGAGGGATATATACCCCGTATGCAGGTGATGAAGGTATATTGCTGCATAAGTAAGGGAAGTTGACGATTGAAAAGTTAAAGTCATCACGTTTATCATAAAGCTTGGTTGTTAGATTACCATTAACGTCTTTTTCAAGTAAAATATCCAATTATGAAACAGATGTGTCAGACTCTGTGGTATCTTTTTTCTCAAGCTCACAAGGATATATCGTATCGACATAAGAATGGAAATAGCCATTGTTAATTGACAATACGTCGTCGATATATCTAAATGTCGAGTTGAAGGCCACAGCAAGTGTTTTCTTCTTTTCACGTACAAGATTTTGGACAAATTCTGCTTCATATGAATACAAAAAAGGTCTGCTAATAACGGGGTGCAATTGGTACCCATGGGAATTCCAGTAGATTTTTGGAAGACCTGGTCTCCAAAAACCACATAGATATTGTCAATCAGAAACTCAAGCATCTTTTTAATGTCAACTTCAGAGTACTTGTGTGTACAATCAGAATGTTTTTTAACAAAATAATTTTGCAAATGACCAATAACAAGGTAAGTAAATTCACGAGTTCCATTTTTATTGAAAAAGCAGCTGTCAATGATATCAAAAAGCCTGGACTTTAATCTATCGTGGGGAATGGTTGTGTATAAAGTTGAAAAGTTGTAAGTTTTTAAGCTGTTGATTTTGGTAAAATCTTGTGATTTTAAATTTTCCAAAAGTTCCTTGGAATTTTAAGTATCCACATCTGATTTACACCACCTATGGAATATATTGTTGCACAGTACTCTTGAAGTTTCTCCTTCACCACTGTTATTATCTTAGTGAGGAGTAAAGAAAGAGACTTGGTTGAACATTTGCTGGAACCCGCTATGTATCTTTGTTTGTAAGGATTTTTATGAAGTTTCGGAATCCAATATAAATATGGTAATTCAAATTCATTTTGGTTGTTTGGAATATTAAAAATATTCAAAACTGACATATGATTTTGAAGAATTTCTTCCTTAGAAAGGGAACTATGAGTATAAGTTGGATTACCACTTGTAGAATTAAATCCAAGTTCCTGTAAAATACATTTAATATAATGAGCCTTACAAACAAAGACAATGTTGTTACCTGCTTTGTCAGCAGGGACCAGTACGTACTGATCATGTAATCTATCTAATTCTTTTTTCACTTCTGGATTATTGAATACAGAAGGATGGATGGTTCTCATATTGCCCCTCAATCTTTTTATGCGCGATTTTAACATACATCTGATACATTTAATCCATTCTGACAAAGTGTCAAGTGTCATGTATCTCATGTTGAGCCAAATGAGTAAGATTAGGTAAATCAGACAAAACATCTATGAATTCTGATAAAATCTTTTTGACGTCCTCTTGTTGCGATTCAGTCAGATCCGTGTCAACACTCTCGTCTTCAAATGTTTCCTTGGCTTCGGAAGGCGTTATCTCTAGAGGGAAATAACTCTCACCTTCTAAATTCTCACCATCTTGAGGTATTTCTTCTTCTATGACAGAGCAAGAACTAAGAACTTATGGTGTATTTGTTTCTCATTCAACATACTTCTTCAAAAGTCAGCTAGCCTTGAGAAACTAGACTGTGTTTTACTACAAACCCACAGCATCCACTGTCTCGCAGAACCTCCACAGGATGATTACCTACATACCCATCTGAAACTGGCATATTATGACAAACACGACAAGCTCCACCAATGACCGGTAACATATGTCCACAACGTAACGTAACTTGATTGTTCTGTATGCAACAATCTTTTAGTTTATCTGACAAAATGCACAAAGAATCTACATGTTTACCTGATTCAGGTAATTGGTTTCCTTATTGATATTCTACCTCAACACCCAATTTCTGGAGCTGTGACTTCGTAGATCGGGAAGTAGCCCTCGATGAGGAACCAGAGGTGAACAGTGCTGCGCTTTTGTAAGTGTGAGTACGATTTCCTTTCTTAAGCCTGTCAAAACAATCCCTAGCGAGGTGTCCAGTTCGACCACACTCGTAACACTTTCTATCATTCTTACCTGTACCTGGGAAAGGCTTCTTTTGAACCATTGCTGATGTTGATCTTACATCATCGGTCGCTACTCGATAATTTGTGCAATCGCATGAAAATGAAGAAGTGCCATGCGCTTCAATAAACTGTTCTGCTAAACGCATCATTTCTTTAACATCTTTCGGGTGACGTTCCCGTAAGAAAGTAGCTAAAGTCTTACAGTAACTACAACTTAAAATAAATTGTTCGCGTAACATAAGATCTTTTAAGCCCTCAAACGTTGATGGGGATTTCGCGAGTTCCATCCATCTTTTCAGATAATTGTCTAAACGCGCTAAGAATTGAGGAGGATTCTACCCTTTTTCTGGTTTACAACCTCTGAATTTCTCGAGAAAACCTTCTTCGGACAATCTAAACATCTGAAGCAACGAACATTTGAGCTTATCATAATCAAATGCATCGCCAGGAGATAAACGAGAGTAAATCTCAAGATCAGTACCTATAGGCAAAGCACTAAGATTTATTGACCATGTATCCTTAGACCATTTAGCATTTTCTGCAAACCTTTCAAATCTTGTAGATAAGCATCAATACAATCTCTTTGATCATTAAATGGAGGAAGTTTGGGCAACTTAGCACGACTTTGAACAGACACCTCAGGGGGCATTGGGACACTTTGATGTTTAGAGTTAATTTCTAATGCTAATGCCTCTGCTTTAACTCTCTCTAACTGAATTTGTTTTTCCAACAATGCCAAATGATTGTTTGATTCTTTCAGTTGCATCTCCATGCTCAACTCTTTTTCTTTTCTCCTAGACTATTGCTCACATTGCACTATCTGCAAATCAAGTTTTTCTCTTCTCTTTTTGACTCTCTTTCCTTTGCTTTCTCCTCTCTTAATAATTTATCTTCTTCAATTTTTCTTAAGGCTCTTTATTTTTTTCTAACATATTCCAACAACTGATCTCCTTGCAGACCTCACTTTTGCATAATCTCCACTAATTTCTCTAACTCTTTCTCCATTAAGTTCACTTAAATCAGCGTAAGGATATTGTGATCCATCCCGGACGAGCCCCCCATTGTCACAATTTGTGATAATGGCATGGAAATATATTCCCTCGCTGCAACCAAAGCTTTGAAAAAGGACAAGGAGTATGTGCAAACAGGTTTATTGTAGTGCTCAAAAACAAAATGCAACCAACATTTGCACACCCGCACACACACAACACGCACACCTACAACACTCATACAAATTAAAAAAAGCAACAAAATAAACAACAACAACAACAACAACAAAATAATAATAATATTAGTTTCAATACACCGACTATAATATCGTCATGCCAGAACCGACAAATGTTTCATTGTCACGTGCAAATAAAATCAAAATCGGAGACACTGAATGGCGAGACCACAAAGGTTAACTCAAGACGTTTCCGTTATTTCATAGACACACAGTCGTTGGTTACTCATGGAATTACCGTTACGACACTGTCCAAGGTTCGCACGTCCCTCTATCCTTCAACGCCTTAGTACGTAGGATTTCCTCGAATGTTTCAGTATGCCATAATGTTCACATGCTACTTCAAACGCACACATACACAGCTGGTCACCTATAATAACACATTATTGAAAGGTCTGGGTTTCCATAGTCGGTAATAAAGGCATTCATACGGAATACTTCTTGAATATATCGGGTACATTATCTAGTACAAATAAAACTTAACAAAGCAATGAAATAACTTTTTCTTTTTTAAAAAAAAAAAAAAAAAAAAAAAAAAAAAAAAAAAAAAACCTTGTTAACAAAATATACAGTTCAAACTTACCGCTGCCAAAGTTCCCAAAACTACTGTACTGTCCACACAGGAAAACTTCTCAAACACACACAGAACATTCAGGCCCAAAGCACGTAACTATTTCTCTCGCGACCACACAGGTCCTACAACATTTCACTTAGGAAGGACACATCTTCTCACTTCCATGGCCTGCTCGGAACTAACTTACGCGTAGACAAATTGTACAAACAGGCCTGACAGCCGTGACCAGTTTACCGTAATGACTATACGATGAGAATGAACCTATGGTACACCATAACCAATATAATCAAATTACACAAAATTGTGACACTGCCATGGTTACTAAAAATAGAATTTTTTGTGAAATACTTTCAAAACCTACTTCTCCTACAGTTTTAGTCTAAATGCATTTAATCTTGCTAGAAAAAAAAGAGACTAAATCAAGGATCAGTATTCTATTATTGCTGTTGCATAGTTTCAAGTCCAAGTGATGCCTTTCTTTTGTTATAAGTACGAATCTGTACAGCTACTGTCTCGTCAGAGACATCTGGTTATATTAATTTTGACTATTGATAACTCCACTTAGGTGATCATTACAGAAGACTCACGGCGAGTGGTACCGGTCGAATAGGAATGATTATTCTCTTTGGCACCTGATCCCACCCCTGATGTTTCTAGAGGTCTTCTTGATTTGTGTCAATCATAAGAATTATGGGACTGATCATTATCCCTCACCTTCACCTTTTAAAAGATTGATCAACTGTACAGAGTGGAAGGAAAGCAATTAAATGATAAGATTTTTCATTTTTGGCATTGCATATTGATATTATACTCAGCTGATATCTAAATACCGATTCCCATTTTGTAAGAGAAGGTGATAAAAATGTAACTGATGTCTTATTTGGCCAGTATTAGCATCTGTTTATGTGAGGTCCGTTTGTCCTTATTTTTTTAATAAACGTCAATTGAATTACTGTTTAACTTTTCACGATTGAATATCAAATGGTTGTGTTCACTTTATCACAAAAGGCTTTGTTGTTTTGTTCCATCTGGGCATGTATAGAAAGAAAATGCAGCTATTTCACAAAATTAATACTCTATTATTAAATTGATTTTTTTTGGTACTTCTATTTAGGGTTTTCGTCTCTTCCATTAAACATTTGATACTAAATACCTGCTTCCAGCATTGTGTTGATTTGTTCATGGCTAGGTGTATGTACTGCCATATGGAATGGAAGTCTGTCCGCAGTTACTGCATATCAAATACAATAACCCTCCCAGTCCGGGCCTCCTAACTTAATTTACATTTTAATGTTCAGTGTTCTCAAATATAATTTGAAATTAACAGTCTGATCCTACAAATAATGGCTTTTACATAAATCGATTTAGCAACTCCATTATATGATCCGCCGATCCGTTCCTTGATCGTCAGTCTTTTTTTTTCAAATTGGACAATCTTGTAAATCAAAGGCCCCTAGTGTTTACATCCGTTTCATGAAATGTATCATCGTAGTTGTGGACTGTTGGATAATTACGTTTCACAACAATGTTATCTTTTTTCCCTCGGTCATGTTTTTAGGCTTAATTAGAAATAAAGAATACAGAAAGACTTTTATAATGAGCCCCCCCCCCCCTTGCAGATTATTTGCCATTTTGTGTGCGCCAGACTTAATGAATCATTAAATTAAAATATTTTTTAATTCTTCATTGAATAAAATTGCAAATAATCAAAAGGTATTTGTTTTTTCCATTATGTATTAGAAAAAAAAAACAAATCTCAAAATTTGATATTAAACAATACTGCCTAGTATTAAGAAAGATATCTTTTTTCATATGACGTCACTCGCCTTGACTTGACGCAATAAAAGTGATCCAAATCTAAAGGAGTGTATCCTTTGGTTTAATAATTATAATTAATGCTTGATTAAGTACAAAATCATCTTTAACCTTTAAATCTAATCAATGAAACTGAAAACAAAACTTTTCTTAAAATTAATTTTGTATATAATTAATTAATTAATCAAGATTTTTTTTAAAGCTGCACACCGACAGAGAATGTAAAGAATCGCTAATAGTCGAATTTCATATTCGTAAGAGTTATATCCCGTTGTCGGCGAGACGTTCATTTTTCTCACTATTTCTTTGTAACTTACCTGTAAATATTTTCAACCTTGTTATCGGACGATTTTTATTCGTTCCTGTATTGCCATAGTATGGGGCAACAAAGTAAACATAACAAAAATATTCATACCGATTTCATTTGTAAGACATTGCCCCACAAAGGTTGTAATGGTATAGAGGGAAAACAATGTCTTACGCCGGTTGACCCCAGATTGACCCCGCAAAGGGTAATAACTTTTGTAAATGTGGAAGTCGTCTATGCGATAGGCATATCTCCGATCAACCTTAAAGTGCAAGGGCATACACTGTACTGTTTAAGCTGAAAAAATGAATATTTATTGCTTATATCTTTATATTCTGAAGGTTCTGCGAGTTGACTCTGGTCTAAAGATTATTCTTTAATTTATTACGATGTAATGAATGTGGATTTGTTTTTATAACATACATTCTCGGAATAATTATAAGCACTTCCCAAAACAGCACAAATTAGCTCCAAACACTTTTCAGGTAGAGGATGTCAACTTCATTTAATTGCGTGGATCCTAAAGTCCACACAGAAAATATAAAATCGAGGTTAAATAGGATGCATTTGGCTTATTTCAGGTTATATTACGCATGCGCCAGAACACTAGAGAGTTCGCCCCTAAGACCACCTGCCTTTAGGACAATTCGCACTACTCGAACTAAAACTCACCGATCATTGGCAAACCACACTTAAAATCTGTTCATATTATTACTTAATTCTTTGGTGTGTCTACATGGCCGTAGGAACCAGGGGCACGGGGGGAGGGGGGTACCCCCTCCCCCCAATAATTTTGCCGATATATAGAATTCTATAGAAAACATAGCTACTATATGCTTGTGCCCCCTCAATAATAACGTCTGATGACTTTTTTTGGTTTGTCCAGGAATTTTGGTAGTTGATCGTAACCCCCCCCCCCCCAACTGAAAATTGACTAAATTCACTAAAAGTGAAATTACTTCCTACGGGCCTGTATCTAAGATCCGAATATGTTCTTTCATACATATATCCTTATTTCTAAAGAAAGTTAATTAATTAATAATTAAATTGATAATTTCGGGGTTTCTAGAATGGTACAAACATTTTAAAAAGGAGGAACAATTTGGAAGGCTTTACAGCTTGAAAGATAGAACAATCTTCATCGTCATCAATTTTGTGCATCCAGGCTCGTAGGACGCAATTTCAGTTGGGGGGGGGGGGCATATTCGTTACAAGGAAAAAAGGGAAAATAGCGTTTCTTGAGGGGTACAACCGTATATGAGCTTAAATTTCTAATGTATAGTTTATACTGGCAAAAAAATATATTGAGGAGCAAACTTATAAATTACCCTCGTTCTCTATAGTAAAGTATATATTGGCAAAATTATTGGGAAGGAGGGGATCCCCCCTCAGGGTCCTATAGGCCTGGTATCATATGCATATTTCAACAGAAATGTCTTCTTTTTCAAGGTAAAAGCTGGACAATATTTATCGGCCGCAGCAAGGCCGATTTATTTGTGGTTATTTTTGAATGTGCACATGGGGAAATGAGACGTTATTTTTTTTTTTTTTTCATTGCTTCGTTGGAATAATTCCTTACAAAAAAAAAATTACGAATAAAAGTTTTAAAATTTGCTTAATGCTAAGTCTAAATGGTTTTAATTTTATTTCAATTTGTTTTTTCATTTCTCGCGAATTTTTCTGCACTTCACATACATACCTATCACAACACTCGTGACAAAGATCCAGGGTATCAGCACGTCCTTTTTTATTCGCCCATCTTAAGACGGGACGTATTATGTTATGGCGTTCATGTCCGTCTGTCTGTCTAGCTGTCCGTCTGTCCGTCCGTCTGTCTGTTAGCTTTTCTCGTGTCCGGCTCATAACTTTAATACTATTAGGCCTAGAATTATCAAACTTTGTCGGCTGATACTTCTTGGGTAGAAGGTGTGTCGCACATTTAAAGTAGGTCACTCTGACCTTTGATTAAGATGCTATGACCAAATATGGAAAAATCTTGTCCAGCTCATAACTAGAAAACTATTAGACCTAGAATCATCAAACTTGGCCAATTAATGCATCTTAGGTAGAATGTGTGTCGCACCCTACTTCAAGGTCACTGTGACCTTTAATTTAAGTGAATTTAAAAAAAAAAAAAAAAACTACGTCTTTTAACTTTTAAATCACACAATCCCAAAAAATGTAAGAGTATTGCAGTATCCTTATCAAAACAATGTTAAATCAAGAAAATACTTATTTTTTTTTATGATATACTTTACAGCAATCTTTAACAAATGTAATGTTATAAGAGAAATTCCACCTCTCCCCATGGGTGTAATTATCAAGCAACTGGTTAAGGAGAATTTTGATAACAGAAAATTGCATGTCAAATTAGAGAGAAATTAATGAGTTTAGTGTGAGGAGATAACTGGTAGAGCATCTCTGATCAAGCAGATATTATCTTTACCTCTTGGGAATTGGGCAGAGGACTCAGCCTCTTATTGCTTGTGTTGGATTAAATAATTTTTGTTAACTAGTTCCTAAACTTTCAAAATAAATGTGGTGTAAAGTACTTAAAACTAATTTGATATTGTATAATATAATTAAATCTAATTTGATATTTTATAATATAATTAAAACTAATTATATCCCGGGGGGGGGGGGGGGCATTGGATGTCTGTCCATCTGTCCATATGAATTGCAGCTTAAAACCAGTCATTAAATTTCATAAAAATCACCAAGTACTAAAAAAATGCTTTATGTTAGATAGTACTTACAAATCTAAGAGTCATGCAGTAGCCTTATTGAAAATGTTGCATCAAGATTATACAATTTTTTTTTTTATTTTATAAATCTTTGTAACAATTTAAAAAAAAAGAATTGTTTTCAACAGAATGACATTACTATGCATTTTTATTGTTACTACAAAGCAGAAAGTGCAGATTCATTCGTCCCTTGGGAGTAATGAGTGGACATGCATCCAGTTAAAGATTAATCAATATGTTCAATGTAGGAAGGCTAGTTGTCTCAATCATTTCTGTTAGAGCATCTCTGATCAAGCAGCTCTTATCTGTATCCTTTGGGAACTAGACAGAAGAACTGCTGGTCTCTTTCTTAATTGTAGTTGATAGCAAATTATGGCACTTGATGGCCACTTCAAAATTAATTTGGTATAGATTAAGTTGTTAAGACTAATTTGATATTATTTTATATGATATTTTCATTTAATTTTTTTTAAGTATCAACAAACAAATTTCAGAGCATCATGTCTCACAAATATGAAAGATGGTTGCAATCCATCAAGATTTACAATGTAATAGAAAAAAACAATATAATGATTTATATTTTGATGTTTTATTAGGCTGCACTAGCTTAGCTAAATTGTAATTAAATTTCAAATAAAGAATCTCGGGGAGGAGGGGGGGGGGGGGAGACAAGTCAATTAAATGCCCATGCCGTTTTGCGGGTAATATTTGACGGGCATATCATGCTGTAGCGGGGCACTTTATTGTACGTCCTTTCTGTCAGCATTCAGATATTCATACACAATTATTTTAGATATTTGTTGCATTTGTCCTTGAATCAAATAATTTGATGATAATAAATACCTATCCTTTACAGATCTGCCTACCTTTCCGCTTTTGGCGTAATTCTTCCGCTTTTTACCATAAAATTAAGCTGTTACGCGAAGAAAATCAATTTAACGCTTTGGAATATTTTACCTAAATTAATAAAATATTAACTTGGGAGTTAAAGTAAAGCGTCCTTTAATGAATACAAGAAATTAAATTATAGTGATTTTAGAGGGTTTAGGTTCTTCACGATATGATTATTAACGATACAAACAATATACGTAATATACTTAATAGTCATAATATGGCCTTTAAAGGGGTAACATGGCATATATTAGAAAGCTATTGATTGATATGTGCAATAAGTAAACTCAGTTAAATTTTCAATTCAGTTTTTTCTTATATAGCTTAACATAACATAGAGATAGTAAATATTTAAAAACCGACATACAGCAATAATGTATAATTTGTATTAACATGGAAATGTAACTCTGTATAATGTGATTTGCTATAAATTAACATAATGCTTCAGTAAGCATGTTAGTTTAAATAAGTTTGATGTGACTAAATTTAGTATACCAGTGCCACAACACAAGGACATTCTGTCAATAAATGATTAGGGGAAAAAAACTTTCATATAAAGCTTGCTTTGTTTGTAGATGTACAACTACAGTTTTATTTAGAGAATACAATATCATTGCAAGACATCAAACTAGGAAAACATGAAGGATTACGCCTTTGCCTCTGAAATTCCACCAAAATGAGTATAGAAATTACACTTCTGAAATAAAAAGGGTAGGTAGGTCTGCCTTTGTCATCCGATTTTCATATAAAGGAATTTATTTCTTTGGATTAATATTTTACAATCGATAACTGAAAATTAAAGTGTGAAAATGCATAGAATAGTAAAACAAGTGTAAAAATGTATTATATACTTTTTTCTAATTGGATTTTTTTCGTTGGACTCTTTCTTGTGGAAATATTTAAATATGATAAATATATTTTTGTGGCCGATTTTATGCTTTGCATCATTTTAACTTATTTAAAATCTGAGCTCGAGAAAAACAGTTCACATGTGATAAATGGATGACCCAATCTAAAGGTCAAGGCTACAAACAGTAAACCATAGATGCCTTGATCAACTAATGATTTCCAGGATGTGCATCAATCATTTATTATTAAAGTATTAGTAATTAGACTATAACGTTAAATAATAATGAAAAAATGATATATTTTAAGATAAAAGAAATCTTTTTTATAACATATATTTCATTACAACCAAGGTCTTCTTTTAGATTTCAGTTAGACACACAGGACTATGGTCCACGCATTGCAGTCTATCTTGAAGGACAGCAACTTGTGTGTATCATTATGGCCAAAAAGAACTTGGTGCCCCTGCACTAGCTTCATTTTCTACACTCAGCCTAACAAATTGATTTTTATGAACAAAATAAAATAATTTATGACAACAAGATTAGATATAAGTATTTTATTGGTTTATGTCAAACTGTTTATTCAACTCAAGCATCTAGATTTTATGCGTACTTAATTACCGGAAATAAAACATGACTCAATGCGAGTAAAATTTAGCTGTCAGTCGCAGTTAACTCTGCATCATTCCGCATACCTCGGAATGCGCTTTTTTAATTGTTTTTCTTTTTTTTTTGTAGATGTCGCCCTGGGTTTTCCCAGGGGTCTGCATCGCTTGCGGCATTCCTTGCTTTGGCTGCTCGCTGCAAGGACGATTTAAATCCCACCCACTGACCTCCCTCATTTTCTGACAGAAATTATAGATGCTTTCGTTCTTAAGTGGCAACATTATTTATCCCCACCTTTGCGAATCATTTATTCAATCATATTTATGATGCATTTTCTAGACTAATTATATACTATTCAATACTTTGAGTAATGTACTTTGGTGAATAAATGACCTTTTCACACAATATGGGTCTTGTATCTATTTTACGCAAAACAAGCTAGGACTCTGGGTGTTTATAATTTAGAAGTACATTGGTTGGCATAAATTCTTTGTATACCAATCACGTGACACACTGCTTATACATGCACTGTAACTGGTACTAAGTAAGGCAAAAACCTATTCATTATTGGTAACTAAATTTCTTTTCCTACATTTATACGGTTACTATTTTTACAGTAATAATTAAATGTTATACGTAATAAGAAGGTACATGTATTACGTTCACATGTCTTATTGCCTTCCTAAATATAGCTGAGCATTTTATCCCGCATCCGTCTGTTCCTCTGTCCATCTGTAAACTTTTCACATTTTCCACTTCTTCTCAAGATCTGGGCCAATAACAACCCAACTTGCAACAAAGTCCGTGGGTGAAAAGGATTTAAATTTGTTCAAATGGGGGACCACAACCTCTTTCATGGGAAGATAATTAAGAATTGAAGCAAATTTAATGGTATCTTTTAAGAATTGTCGTCTCTAGAACCAATGTGGCAGAAACATGTGAAAGCTTTTTAATATAGTGTAGATTCAAGTTTTTTAAACTCATGACCCCCGGGGGTAAAATGGTGTCACAATAGGTGATAAAAGTTTTACATAGGAAAAATATAAGAAAAAAACTTTGGTCAATAACAGCAAATCCACGATTAGTCATATTAATATGGAAGCATCATCAGATAGTGTAATCTATTTGAGGAATAACTGTCTAAATTTATGGTTTCATGATGTGATCAAGCGATTGGCTTGCGTGATAATCTGCATAAATGCCTAAGGCGTTTCTGCGTAAAATTATCACTTACAAGCCTTTTTCACTAAATGAAATGCGCTGGCCTATTTCCCGAAAAAATTGGAGTGGCTCGATAAAATAAGTTATACCGTTTTTGAAATTGTTGAACCACCCGCAGTTGCTTTGGATTTTGATCAGAATTAGCTAACTCGATTGCACGTGATTTCAACCACTAGGATTCGGCTTTAACCCATCCTCCCGAAATTTTACAAATTCACGATGCAAATGGCTTTTCATCTCAGGATAAATTGACTTCCGCCCTGACCCTTACGAATTTGCACATATTGCGTTATTTGAAGTTTTATTTCTCTTCTTAACCAGCGGCGTACATTATTTTATCCACTTTAAAATATCTCGCAGTTTCAATGATACGATGTTTTACATTACCAATGGACAGCTCCTTATAGTGCTCTACAACTTTAGGTTTGAATTCTCTAGTGTAACTTTTCCTAAGAGTCGGAGTCGTCCCTACAGTTGCCATGTTTAGAATGTCACTGGTCAAAAATACCTCGATTCAATGACAATTGAAAATTATTCATTTTAAAGTTTACAGGTATTACCTTGATAATCTATTTTTAGAACAAACGAGAAAACGTTATAATCTTAGAACTGATATATTAAGATATGATAATAAGCCGTGATTTGAACATAAGTCCCTATATTTTTCTGCAATATTTATATTAAGAGCAAAAATATCATTGATATTCTGTATTCGTATACTTTTTTCTTTGAATAGCTTGTAACTGGTAATTAAAAAGGTGAGTCTTGTGACTTTCTTCATAGAATCAAAAATGTGAAATTTTAGAAGAAAATCAAAGTGATGATAGGAGGAGAAACAGGCTTCTTTTGGTTTGAAAGTACAAAAAAGATCGGGAAAAGGTACTTGGTCCTTCATCTCACATTTGGAGATAAGGTGATACACCCCCTAAAGACGATGCATTTCAAATGTATTTACATCGACAATATAAAACACATCGATCTACCTGTTAATACATCTGGACAACCACGAGAAACATCACACCATTCTTTCTCACATTTACACTCTCTTTGACATTTTTCTCCATAGTAAGGATAAGGACAGGCTTGTGAACAGTTGATTCCACCATATCCTGGTAAGCATTCTAAAATAATGATATTTTTTTATTTATGAGAAAATTATACTTCTGAAGATAACTCCTTTGAAAAAAAAAAGATTAATGGTGTCTCATTATGCCTTAATGCCCATTAGAACTTGAACTTAAACTATAATTGCAGCATTAACTGATAATTGAAATAACTCATAGCATATCCTTTCTACAACTGGACAGATTAATTAGTCAAATGTAACTACTATAAATTAAGGTCAAAGATGTAATTAATTTTCATCAAAAATGTATGGTAGTGCAAAATTAACATCATATAATTTCTCTTTCCTTAAAGCTACAACCAAATAGAAGTTATATTGGAGTTATACGATAATATTTGAAGCCAAAATGAGGAAATAAACTATAGACAAATTGTCAGACTGTGTGTATTTAAATGAAATAAATGAATAGTTGAAACATAAATATAAGAGATGTATTTCAATTGTTCAAGTTAATATGACATGATATCATTCACACAGAGACAATTTATATAGTTCAAAGCAATCTATCTTTATAAAACTAAAGTGTTAAGGACAAAAAAGACGATTTTCCCGACGTTTTATGACATGTATTCAGGAGCGAAAAAAATGAATACGCTTAATTGGTTAATAAATCTTTATTTGAAGGTTTTCATTCATTGTTTATGGCCAGTATTCTTTTTTTACCTTAGCGGAACAAAACTCTTCGCGGTATGTGAGCTTTTTTGATCGATCTTTGCCCCTCATTAGTCTTTCTGTTTGTTTGTTAATTTGTCTGTCATCTAATAACTGTTCTCTTTTTTTATTTCTTCTTTTAAACTACTGGACCATTGTTAAGAAAACTCGGTAAAAACATCTTAGTTGAATGAGATTTTAATATATTTTCAAATCCGCAGAGTAGAAAGAGAGAAAAAAATACATTGTATTTGAAAGATTTCTTTAAAATAAATTAAATTTAAGCGTCTTCAAACCATTGCTGTCGAGGCTACGACAGAGACACACGTTTGGGGATCAAAATTTTGTAATAGAATTTTTCAAAACCACAAAGAGTCGAATCACGTATTCGATGTAACACATATTCCGATTTTATCACGAAACCATCGGCAAAGATGAGACACACTTAAGATTAAGAGAGAGATTTACTGAGAAATATATTGGAACATTTCTCGGAAGTACTTCACACAGCAGGGCATTGATGAATCAGTAAATATCCTCAATCGTTTAACTTACAGAAACCACCGTCCCAAGTGATGACCTCGTGATTAGTAGTGACTTATTACATATGAAGAATCCTAAGCCCATTCACATACGCTCATTTACTTATATTTTAAAAGTTGCTTTGAAAGTTTGAGGAAAGCTGCGGCATTCAAAACACCATAACACGGACAGGGGGTCAAAAGGTTAAAGTATGCGTTTTATTTTGACGTCACAAACGTTGAACGCCGTGGAAGTGCAACGTCATAAGCGAAAATCAAAATTCACGCTCACATTGAACAGAAGCTGTGGCAACGGCTTTTCCATATATTGTAACTTACCCGAAGGATAATACAGGGATTTTGAAATATAAATCACATTTGCAGTCAAGGCAAGGAGTTAAAAAATGTAAATATAAGCATTGAATCATTATTTTTTGAAAGATATAGAGTCTCATAAATGCAACGGTGTGTGCAAACAAATTTTCTAACGCGCGTTACTCAATTTGGTTTGCACACACCGTTGCAGTTCTGATACTATATCTTTTAAAAAATAATTATTAAATGCTTAAATATATGAAAATTTAACATGCATGCAAATTTCACTCTTGATGTGTAAATGTAATTTTTTCGATGCGTTCCCATGCACTCTCAAACTGTATGTAAATCAGTATTCATTTGGCAGTTTCAAAGTAATTTGTAAATACTTGTTTGGGCTTTTTAGCTGCATTTCAAGTCAATGTTCCACTAATGTACTAAGAAGAACATTGCCATTTCTTGTTTAAATACTACTTAAAATAATAATTGGACTTTTTAATTCAACAGAAGGTCACTGTTTCTTCTTACATAAAAAGATGCATTTTTCAATAAAATCGATATGCTATATTTTTTTGACAATTTCAATATATCTATCCTTGTGTAAATGGTAAGCGTTCACATGACGGAAAATACACCAGAAAAAAAATATATTCGTATGTTTCAGTAAATTTGCACCTAGTCTAACTAGATGTAAATTATGAACTAAGTGTGAAAGTACGCACGTGTAGATTTTGCTAGCTACCCCGTCCACATGCGTTAAAATACACCCAGGTGCAAAATTTGTAGATATGTATTATTTAATCACCGTGTGTAAATAGGTCTATGAGGACGGGCTTAACGTAATCGTTAATTGAATAATAATTATGAAATTCTGTGCATAAGGTTATAAATGAGGGACTACCATGACTGATCAAACAATATATTCAAAGTAAATGTAGTTTATTCTCATTTTCTTTTTCATCCTGTTCCCTTCTGTTAAGGACGGGGGTTATTTTTAAATATATGTAAATTTTTCATTATGGAAATACATGCACTTCCTCAGTATTAAATGGTCTGATATTTTGAACATGATTGTAATCATATATGTACACTACAGTCAACGCGGTTTCCGTATTTACCGCGAGTCCTCACGGTGTGAAATTGATCGCGGTTTAACACAGGTAACTCAGGTAAAACCGCGTGTTCTCGCGGTACGGGTCCTCAACTAATCCACACCATCGCGGTTTGTGTTATCCGTCTCAGGTAAAAAAATTATTCTCTTCATGAACGCGAGTTACCTCCCCCGACGGAAAAAACAGAACAAGAATGAATAGAAGTAAAAAAAAAATTAAAAGGATAAAACCAGTCTTAGCAGTTATTTAGGTCTCCCTTTTTATATTTGATTAATTTATCTTTTTACTTATTTCACACCTCTTTCAAAAATAAAAAAAAAAAAACAAAAGAAAAGGAAAGGAAAGAATGCATGATATGGAGACAACTAGATATATATATTGTGTGTTCATTTATTGTTCGTAACTTATTCGTAATTATACATATGTATTAATTTTGTAGATCACAGTTATTGATCATCCGATAACTCAATGATTTAATTGTCAATTGAAAACAACTTTTCCATCATTTAACCATTTTGAATAATTAAAATAGTCGCAATATTTGAAAAAAAGGCGCTCAGAATAAAATCCTCAAACGAATAGATATTTTTTTCTGTATTACTTATTAATAATTCAAGTGTTCTTGAAAATTCTAAACTTGAGAAAGTACGTATGAACATACAACATGTATTATAATACTAGACTCTTTTTCATGACTTCCAATCTAGTGCGCTTTGTACGGTATTTATCCAGGTATTACAAACAAACAATGATTCGGGTGTAAAATATGATTTAAAAAATATATCCTGTTTATAAATATTATCATTCAAACTTCAATTTACTTTAGATACATGTTTATTCGTAAATAGCAAGCTTTACCCTATTTTGATTTAAAAAATTGAATTAATTTTCGGTCCACAATCAACTGATAATTCATAAATTTAAAACTGATTCAAAGTTAGTTTAAGTTTTCATTCGTTGATTGTTTTCTAAATAGTGATGGTTAACCTACTGACTGACTTCCCATGCTCTGGGCATCACACATTATCTTCATGCATGTGATACCATGGATACCCCTTCCTGAATTTACGTCGTTTTTTTTTTTTTTGTTTCTTTTGATTTATTTACCTTCAATTACAGACAAAAAACGTTATTAATAGCTCAGAGGATCTTACAGCATGTGCAAATATGCAACATTCGATTTTGAAATTTAATTAACTTTAAACTGATAAAATACAATTGAAATAGAAGGTTCTATGTGTCCCCGGGCTAGGTTCGAGTTTGTACAGTCAGAACCTTGGCACTGACAAAGACAGGAAGTGTTATGTAATAGATATACACATACGTCTGCACTACAATAGAGATAGGTTAGATTTCTTAAAGTTGTGATTTACCTGTATTGTATACCTGGACATGCAAAATTTTGCATTAATATTGAATAGGAATCTGCGTCGTAAAACTTGAAATACATCGCAAACTATGAAATAATTTGTCCATTTTATAAGTAGCAAATTATTTCATACAACATTTTCCATTGATTCAATACAACATTAAATTCTCAGGAACTATTAGAAAAAATGAAATTTCATTCAGAATTCCTCCAGAATTTGAAAGCTTTAAACAAACAGCAAGTTTTATACATTAATATTACATAGAAAAATAGATTTAATAAGTATCTCATATTCAAAAATCGACGACGATAGGAGAAGAAGGGGGGGGGGGGCTGGTTTTAATGAGACGTACTGTTCATATTTATTGATTATTTTCTAAAGATATGCTATGTATATTTTGGGCATTCATGAAGTGTGTTGATTAAATAAATATATACAGTATAGTGTAAACATATACATACAGACAAGTTTCCTGAAATGTCCCTCGCCGTTTATTTTAGATTTTTATTCTTAACCCCCCCCCCCCCCCCCCCACACACACACACACACAAACTAATCCTTATGTTTCTCCACCCAAAATTACCGTGTGTAATTTAACACCCACTCCCGTAAATGATTTTAAAGTTTCTGTTTTGTGAAACCTTTCTCTTTGGTTTCAATAATTACTCTAACAGTCCCAAGTTTTTCAAGATCGCCGACCTATAAAAAAGAAGACTCTTATTGTTATTTTTTTTTTAAATTCTTTATACGAGTATAACGATATTTTTGTGATTTCAGGATTGCGTTTGATCAGTTGATATAACCTACAGTACATGTATGATGGGTGATCAAGGTGTCAAGACCGGCTACTGAAATATGATCATGTAATACCGTCGTGCATTTTTACGGCTTGAAAACACGGTTATCGTAAAAGGGCTTGATCATCTAGTGAATTTTCCGAGAACCCATAGTCTTATTGTGGGCGACCGATAGGATTAGCTACGCCCCACTGCACACGCTGTAATTGTGTAATACATGTACACGTGTTTGGTCAGTTTCAACTTATTTAGTTCATGACTTCTCTGCTGAGAACGCAACCATTTAATTCTTTTAGCTTCATAAAAATGACTATTGTTGACTTCTTTTAGAGTGATGAACAGAGCTGTTATCCATTTTTTCATTCAGGCCCATAAGTCACAGATGAGGTGGTGATCAATATCGTTAATTCAAATATTCGGGATTATTGTAAATAATATTTGAATATGTTGGAAGAGGTATTTTGGCGTGAAATTATGTGTTTTCATTTTTTTTTTCAGTTATATATACATTGCAATTTTCAATTTGAAAAAAAAAAACCACTGCAGTAATATTGTATGAAAAAACTGTTATGATGAAAAAAGGGCGTAATATAAATCGAATCGATATTTAATACAATAAAAAAAAATTATGTTGAGTTATAGATCTCCACAATATAATTCAGGTTACTTATTAGAAACTACAACAATGATAATATTTTGATAGAATAAATGCCAAGTATTTAGACTGAAAAAAAAATTATAAATTATTTCTAGAATTTTAAAGCTATATATGGCGTATCTGAGTTAAAAAATAGATGAACATGATATTTGTTATTTACGTTCAAATTAAAATTTTCGCCGATTTTAAACTTGAATAACCCCACGTTTCTATAGTTAAATTGACTTTAAACTGTGTCTGATATATAAATGCGGAGACGGTATAAAATAAATCAGTTATTGTTTTAAATTTCTAATGTCTATAAAACGCGATTGATTTAAATTGTGTAATTTACAGAAAAGTCCTATCTTTATATAAGGTAATAAAACAAATAGAAAGACCTTTTTAATTTTAGTAAGCCTGAACTTATTAAAAATATGCCATCTATGACTTTAACATGTTTAAGCCACATTTTAAAAAAAACGATCTTATATATTCACAATTTAATATCCTTACTTTGACATTAAGGATTATCGACTTCACATTGAGTAAAATACGGTAGAGCACACCGTCACGGTAAACTCGTGTCCCCGCGATCACCGCGATGATAAAACCGCGACGGTGTATCGCGGAAAGGATTAAAACACCATCGCGGGGGCGCGGGAAAATACGGGATCCGCGTTGACCGTAGTGTACGTCAGGTTAGATATTGCAGTACTACCAAGCGAAATTTTACCTGGTCTCAATTTCAGGTCCAGAAGAGATTTAAGCAAATGTTATGCGAATTTGCGAAATGTTAATTTTATACGATGTTGTTTATATCACTGTATCATCAACCTATTTGTCAATAGCCTGCCTCATTTTAGAAATTGTGTTCATAAGTAGAATATGCTCTTGCATATCGAATCTACGGGAAGACATGAGTTCCATATACATGTGATAATGGTAAATGGCTACATAAAAAAGGAAAGTTGATTATAGAAAAAGTTGAAGTAATCACGTTTAACATAACGTTTAGCTGTCAGTTTGCCATTATTGTCGTTCTCTAGTAAAACATCCGAATATAAAACATGTATGTCAGATTCTGTTGTATTTTTAATTTCGAGTTCAATGAGATATATCGAATCAACGTAAGATTGATTGATTGATTTTATGTTGTTTTACGTCCCATTCGAAAATTTTTCACTCATATAGAGACGTCACCATATACCGGTGAAGGGCTTCAAATTTTGACCTTTACTCGGCACTCAGGGCCATTGAGCAGTGAAGGATCTTTATCGTGCCAACGCCTGCCGTGACACGGGGCCTCGGTTTTTTAGGTCTCATCCGAGGGACCCGCAACTTTCACTTCAAAGTGCCGAGGTCGCCCGCGTGGCGCAGTTGTTAGAGCGTCTGCTCTAGAGTCGCGGAGTAAGGAGTTGATCCTTACGTCGCGGGTTCGAGTCCCACTGTGGGACGTGGAGACCGGTCCTTCGATTGAGACCGTATAAACCGAGGTCCCGTGTCGCAGTAGGTGCTGGCACGAAAAAGATCCCTCACTGCTCAATGGCCGTAAGTGCCTAGTATAGGACAAATTTTGCAGCTCTCCACCGGCAAGTGGTGGCGTCTCCATATGAGTGTAAAATTCTCGAGAGGGACGTTAAACAACATACAAACAAACGAACAAAGTGCCGAGCGCATGGCGAAGGAACAGTTGCTACCCATTTTTTATTGACTTGGGTCAGTCGCGGCCGAGATTCGAACTCACGACCTCCTGATCACGGAGCGAGCGCTCTACCGACTGAGCTACCGTGAACGGTGAATCAACGTAAGAAAGAAAATGAATAATGTTAATTGATAGAACATCGTTGATATATATCTAAATGTAGAGTTGAAGGCCACAGCAAGAGAAATTTTTTCATGTAGGCGTGTTTGAATAAATTCTCCTTCATGTGAATATGAAAAAATGTTTGCTTAAAACCTGGTAATATTAGTACCGATGGGGTTCCGAAATTTGTAGGAAGACCTGGTCTTCAAAGATAATATAGATATTGTGAATGAGAAACTAAAACAATTTAGAAATATCATCCTGAGAATACTTTTGTTGGAGTCAGAGTGTTCTGCTACAAAATGACTTTGCAGATGACCAGTGACAAGGTATGGAAAGTTACGTGTTCAATTTCTGTTGACTAAGTAGTTGTCTATGATGTCAAAAAGTCTGGTCTTTAATTTTTCGTGCGGAATGGTTGTAGAAGTATTGAAAAGCCATGTGTTTGATGCTGTTTATTTCAACAAAATTTGATGATTTCACATTTTCTTAATGTTTCTTGGGGTTTTTACTTATCTACATCTTATTAACATTTCCCGTATATATTATGCAATACTCATTCTAAATTTCTTCTTTACTGCTGTTTATATTTTCGTGAGGAGGAAAGTAAGAGGCTTGGTATAACATTCACTAGATCTCACTTGTATCTTTGTTTGTAAGGATTTTTATTACGTTAAGGAATCCAATATAGGTATGGTGATTCAAATTCCATTTGGTTGTTGGGACTAATAAAAATATTTAAATTAACATATGATTTTGAAGAACTTTCTCCTTAAAAACGGAAATATGGGTATAAGTTGCATTACCACTTGTAGAATGAAATCCAAGTTTTTCTAAAATGCAATTGCAATAATGAGCCTTACAAACAAAAAACTACGTTGTTTCCTGCTTTTACATTTGAGAACAACACGTTTTAGGATCTTGTAATCTATCTTATTTTATCAAGAACATATCGAAATTATGAATTAGGACACATTTATTCCTTACATACTAATAGTTATAAATGGGTATTATGTCTAAAAGTCTAATAACCTTTTGATAAGAGATAACTTCCAAAGAATGTAATCCAAAGTTATCCCGAAATTCGCTTCATCAAGTGTTACTTATCTAGCCAAATGTTTGTTCAAAATAAGTAATATTATTCATCATATATACCTGTTGAAGGAAATTATCCCAGTACTAAAAAAAAAATTGTATCTTCTTTTGCCCATATTTTTGATTATTTATAACATTCAATCTAAAGTATTTTCACCCTTTTCTGATAAAAATTAGCATAGATTACCTTGTACTATATATACACGTAGTACTTTTTTAAATCATCGTCTTTTCTTTTATTACAACACGGAAATTTGTAAGAAAGATAACTCTTGCCGTTGAACTCATTAATTTTTTAACAACCTAAAAAAATATTATATTTTGACTTAAAAATTTGTTGTTGTTTTTTGTTGTTGTTGTTTTTTTTTTTTTTTTTTTTTTTTTTTTTTTTTTTTTTTCTAATATGAATAAATCATATATTACACTAATTATTATTTTCATATATACCTTCTATTTTAATTTTATGTTTTGATAATAAATTATTTCTCTTTCTATTCACTGTGTAAAATTTTCTTCATATCATGATAATTCTTAAATTTAATTTCTGAAAGAGTAGCCCTCTCTCCATGCTTTAACTTATTTTGCATTTGAATCTTATGCTTTTGTTTGAAATGAAAATCAATGTTGGGAATTTTTTATCTTTTAATAAAAAATTCAGAAGAGAGGGTAGTTACACCATAATACATTGAGTAATAAAATTCTTTCATGATCGTTAACAATGTTTCAGTCTATTTGATTATAAAGTTAATGATAAGTTTAAAGTTCTTTTGTTATACTGTAGACCACTAAATTTTCCCAACATCTTTTTTGCAAGATAGTTATTTAATGTTTATAATCGAGACAAAAGTTGCAAGAATTTTGGTTATTGTTGTATATAACATTTAATAAAAAATATACACAAGAATGTAATTTTCGCAAGTAGACTTTTCGGGTTATTAGGCAAAATTAAAGTTCTCGTGAATATAACGTTATTAGTACTACTCTACTTTATGAACTTAGCTAATTCTGAAATATCAATCAATTGAAAGGATGTGTAACATAAAAAAAAACTTGCTTAACGATATAAAGGAATTTTCACCCTCTTTGGTTTTTAATAAAGCATTGCAAACTATAAAATTTTCTTTGAATATGAATGTCGATGTGGCGAAATGAATGAAGAATTTAGGTATGGATAACTTAATAGATTTAATTAAGAAATATATAGTATGAGTGTTATTTTTCGAGATCAAAATGTTAAATTCTATTAAAATGCGTACACGACTCGTGTATAACATGCTAAAATGCTCCAATTAGACAAAACCTAACTTGTCATTTATACTCTTCTTTAAAACCTCATCTACATGTACAAAGATGCTTCTGTTAGCACAACCTTTCATTACTCATTCACACTAAACTTACTTTCGCAGTTTTGACTTTCAACATCCCAGTAGAAATCCGGACAGCAACTTTTGAAGTATCTATGTGAAAGTATTCTAATTTATTGAAATTCATTTTTTTTATGTATCGGAGAAAATAAATGGTGTTTTCCTGAACAAAATACATTTGACTTAGAGAAATGCCTTTATCAATTACGTACTAGGGTCGTTCAATGAATAATGCAATAGATCATCTAAAAGTAAGAAAAGTACTAATACATATTCTTAGCATTTTCAATCCCCCAAAGCGTTTCTTGTTATCCTTTACACATGTCTTAAGTCTTTGTACCCTTGACCAGAAAACCCCAGCATACCCATCTTTAGGGATGCCTCCAAAACACTGATGAATAACACTTTCCATGACATATCTAATAATGTACAAACTTCGTTTGAATGTTTTCATGCATTTCTGGAATAAAAAGATCTCACAATGGCTGAGATCTAAAGAATATGGGGGATGGCAAAGCTCTGTAAACTTTCTTTTCTTCAAAATGTAATTTATTTCTCTGTGCTTATTTGCAGCAGCGTTGCCAGGTGCAAGAAAATTACCCTGGGGGCGGTATTTGGACTTCCTTTGCTGCAGGAAATCTGTTTACCTTTCCTCAGTACAATTTGAACATAAAAGTTACCATTGGTGGCCCTTCCTTTAGGTGTATGTACATGTTTTACTGGACCTCTTGGGAAAAAAAAATAAGAAAACTAATAAAATATGCTCGGAGCCCTTGTTTCTCTTTACAATAAGAACGATAGTTTTTTCTTTGATTCAACATTTTATTATTGATCCTCCTTTTTGGCTATAAAAAGTGCACCCATGTTTCGTCATCCATCATGCAAATTTAACAAATCTTCTATTTTGTTAAAATATTTGTTTTTAGATAGACCGTTCGCACATTTAATGTGTATTTTTCTCTTTTGCAATTATAAGAAAATAAGGCACCTATCTGATAGAAATGATATCATATTCATTTCCGTTGCCAGAATTCTATAAAATGTTATGACGATGAAATGCTTAGTGTTCTAGCAATGTCTTTGGATGTAAATCTGACATTTTCAGATATCATATTGCACATAGCATCGATAACTTTTGGTGTCCCTACAAATTTCAATCGACCAGTTTGACTTTCATATTTTAATTCTCCTTTTTTACTTTTGAATTTCTGAATCAATCTCAAAATTCTACAGCGTTAAAGACAATTCTTTCCACATATAAAAATCATACCTTTAATATGAGTTCCTCGGCGATTTATGTAAAGAAGCAAAGTTTTCACACACACTCTTATTTTCATCTTCTTGGCAGAGGTCATTTTAAACAGTTTTCAGCTCAGTGTTGTGACCATGCTTACTTTAAAAGTAAATTTCTTTGCGAGGACAATAGAAACAAGAGGCCCATTGGCCACATCGCTCACCTGAGCACATTGGCTAGGCAAAAGCACAAATCAGTTCAGTATTGAAAAGATTACCGGGGGGGTGGGGTTGGGGGGGGCTTTGATTTTAAACTACCTGATGATGCTTCCATGTCAATATAACAAATGGCTTTCTTGTACTTGAAAAGATTTTTAAAAATTTTGATCCCCATTGTGGCTCCTCCCTATCCAAGGGGTCATCATTTAAACAAACTTGAATCTACACTACCTGAGGATGCTTTGAGAATAGATATTTTTTCTATATGTTCTTATGTAAAACTTTTGATCCCCCATTGGGCCCCACCTTGCCCTCAAGGGGTCATAATTTGAACAAAATTGAATTTATACTGTGTGAGGATGCTTCCATATCAAAATGACTAAACATAATTTTAAGTTCTTGAGAAGAAGAAATTTACCTTTATGTTCCTATGTAAAATTTTCAATCCCCCATTGTGGCCCCACCCTATCCCCAAGGGTCATCATTTTAACAAACTTGAATCTACACTATCTGAGGATGCTTCCATATCAAAATGACTCATCATGGCTTTGCAGTTCTTCAGAAGATATTTTCATATATATATTTCTATGTAAGACTTTGATCCTCCATTGTGGCCCTGCCCTACCCCCGGGGGTCGTGATTTAAACAAACTTGAATCTAAACTACTTGAGGATGCTTCCATATAAATATGACTCATAGTGATTTTGCTGTTCTTGAGAAGAAAATTTTTTAAGGTTTTTCCTATATATTTCTATGTAAAACTTTGATCATCCATTGTGGCCCCGCCCTACCGCCGGGGGTCATGATTTAGACAAACTTGAATCTACACTACCTGAGGATGCTTCCACATGAGTTTCATCTTTTCTGGCCCTGTGGCTCTTGAGAACAAGATTTTTGAAAGATGCTATTAATTTTTTCACTAATTCTTTATTATCTCCCCTTGAAAGAGGGCGTGGCCCTTCATTTGAACAAACTTGAATTTCCTTCACCCAAGGATGCTTTGTGGCAAGTTTGGTTGAAATTGGTCCAGTGGTTCTGGAGAAGAAGTCGAAAATGTGAAAAGTTTACAGACAGACGGACAGACAGACAGACGGACAGACGGACTACAGACAAAATGTGATCAGAAAAGCTCACTTGAGCTTTCAGCTCAGGTGAGCTAAAAATCATGGGGTTTTCTGTGATGAGAAGCTTTTTAATTGAACATTTCAACTGTGAAAAAATAAAAGTAAATAGATCTACATTTACTATGATATTCTGTTTGTTGATTTATTTATTGAACGATCCTCGTAAATCTTAAATTAAAGAAATACAAACCTCTTTCAATTAAAGGCATGGATCCAAAGAAACAGTATGGAAGCTAGTAGGTGCCAGGTGAAATAAAATAGTATGTGACCCGCAATATATTTTTTTCATAATTGGCACCCAAGAGCTTCCTATAAATCGTCTACTGGTAAAAATACTCACTGTGGACATTTCGGAGCGATTGAACAATTTGGAGGAATAAAAATGACTGCAGACAATAATGGAATAAGGATACACGACGGATAACCCATCATATATGCAAAAATACATGTACTCTCATGGCTTGGGAATGTTGGTATCACTAAATGGAATTATAAGTGTATTTATGATCATGATTTAGATGTTCTTCCTTCATCCGGTAATCTGAGAGATCAAAGTTGAAAACAAGATTATAGATGTTGATTAAGTGCCAAATATATTTGAGATAACGCTGTTACATCTCCATCTGCATATATACAGGTTGGAAGCATCCTTGGGGAAGATGGTTATTTATAGAAACATCCGGATTTTTTTTAAAAATGTAAATCATAGGTTCATTGATTTTATTTCAATGATACTTTCACATAATGGTAGAAAAAATAAATCTCAACTGAAATCATCATTTCCTTTTGCTGTGTAAGATAGCATAAGATTCATATAAGCTTCATTCCTTATGCGTATGAACAACAGAGGTTATAAAAGCAAAAAAAAAAGTGATGAATGCTACAGGCTTTAAATCTACTAACATGTAAGAATTGCATCACTCTATATAATCCTAAAAGACAAAATAATTTTGTATTAGATTCCATTTCACTTTTTAGGTCACCTGAGTCACTCAGGTGAGGTCACCTGAGTCACTCAGGTGACTTATTGCTATCCGTATTGTCTGTCGTCGTGCTTTGTCCGTCGTCTGTTAACATTTGAACATTTTCAACATCTTCTTTGGAACCGCTAAACCAATTTCAACCAGTTTTGGCATATAGCATCTTTGAGTGAAGGGGATCAAAAATTGTGAATTTCATGATCCTTGCCCCCTGGGGCCTGAGGGGTGGGGTAAAAACTACCAAAATTAATGCAATTTTTAAAAATCTTTTTTACTCCTGGACATCAGGCAGTCAAACTGTTGGCATGATTTTAATAAACATTGAGCTCTCTACCAAAATTTTGAAATTTATGGCCCCAGGGTCTGAGGTTCTGGTGCTAGGGCGAGGCTCTGTTGAATATATAGTAAAATGCAACATTTCTTTAAAAATCTTCTCCTCTGCTCCTGGACATTAAGCAAACAAACTAAATGCATAGTTATGATGAGCAAGAAACCCTCTTCCAAAATTGTGAATTTCATGGACCCCGGATCAGGGGTATGGTGTTAGGGCGGGGCTCTAATGATTATATAGTAAAATGCTTTTATTCTTTGAAAATTTTCTCCTCCGCTCCTGGATATTAAACCGATAAACTAAGTGCATGGTTTTGATGAAGAAGGGTGTCTATTCCAAAATTTCATGGCCCCTAGGTCAGGGGTTCTGGTGTAAGGGCGGGGCTCTAATGATTATATAGTGAAAATGCCTTAATTCTTTGAAAATCTTACCATCAGCTCCTGGGTATTAAACCGATAAATTAAGTGCATGGTTATGATGAAAAAGGATGTCTCTTCCAAATTTGTGAATTTCATCACGTTGGAAGGGGGGGGGGGGCTTATTCATTATATATATTGAAAATGAATTGATACTTTGAAAATAAACTTCTCTGCTCCTTAGTATTAAGCAAACAAACTAAATGCAAAGTTATGATGAACAAGGATGCCTCTTTAAAATTTGTGAATTTCATGGCCCCTGGAGTCAGGGATTCTGGTGTTTGGGCAGGGCTATATTGATTATATTGCAAAAATGTATTAATGCTTTGAAAATCTCCTCTGCACCGAGTATTAAGCAAACAAACTTAATCCAATAATATAAATGTAAATGTATAAATATCATTGTAAGTGTGCCTTTTCCCTGCTCCTTGGTATCTAAAGTACAAAATTGTAATAAGTGAGGCAAATGAGAGTTACTCCCATTTGCTAAATTATTTTAATCAAAAAATCCTTTTGTATTATTTAATTAACAGGTTATTTGATTGATTGAGAATAGAAGAAAGAATGTTATGTATATATTACAAAGTAAAGATGAATGTTTGGTTTAAATGAGCAAAGCATGCTCAAAGTCGAATTCTTGCCTGTAAAGAAGTATAAAAGATTAACATAAAGATTATTTATGTAATAAAAGGGGCACTTGTTTTCAAGATGTGTATACTGTGGTGTCCAGTTTGACAATAGTTTACGCCGTCGTCATTACTCGCTAGGTGACGCGCGAGTTCTAAGGGGTATAGAAAAACTGACATGGTGGATAAGTACAAACAGTGGACGGTACAGCGTTAAAAATGCGAACTTTCACAAAGAGGCACAGTGACAACTGGGAGAAAGATTGATTTAATTGAAAGGTAAGAGTACTTTTTTCGAAGATGTGATATATTTATAACTGAAAAATAATATTATAGGTCAAATGAGAATTAAATAAACCTTTGTCATTCGCAAACATTGCATCACGTACCAGTTGACCTGCGTTAATATACATATGTAGTAGCAATTGCGCAAAATCTGAGACATTTTCCCTCTGGTATTTATTGATAATGAAGATGATTCAATTGCGCTAACTTTCTTTTCAATTATAATATATTTTTGACTCACTAATGCAACTTGAAGCATACAACCGGAACAAAAATTTTAGACAAGACCCTGGCGTAATACCTGAACCCTTAGATGTGTTTTGACTAACATGCGGCTTCCAGCAGTTGCGGCAAGAACACAGAAAATCGCTTCCAAAAACATTAATTACCCAGATTGAGAATTATTTCTTGTACAGAATGGCAGGTAATTTCTTTAATGAAGCAGTTTAATATTATTATAGTTTTTAATGACAATATTGAAAAATATAATATCTTTACTTATTAGAAGATAAACAAATGACATTTGATGTCAAGGCCCTGGAGAAACGAAAAAACGAAAAGATCTTCTGAAAGGAAACAGAATTTTAGCCTGCAGTGTGTGTGCATCAGATGTTGTGTATCTGTCTGGAATAGTTGGCGCAGCTATGAAACAAAACGTTTTACTTTTTCATTAATTAGCTACTTAAAATCCCATTAGTATGGGATTAGTATTACAACGTTTTACTCTCTTTTCAGTGAATAATTTATAAAGACTGAAAATAATCAGAACTATTCACATTCAGTTGTGCAGCTTGTGCAAACTTCATAAATTATGACTAAAAGTCTAATCATAAAAATCAGAAATTGTTACCTTTACCTAGTCTTAGCATATTCTTTTTAACACTTCTCTTTTGTCATATAGGTTTCATACAATTTTAATATCAGACTCGGAAAAACCCAAGGGGAACTTTTAAATTCACATTGCGAGTGCCCAGCTGGGAAAGGGCCCCATGGGACGTGCAAGCATATTGGAGCTGTTATGTTGATGGTGGCAGCATTCATTGAAAATGGGGTGATTTCTGTAATGAAAGGATGTACGGAAAATCTACAGAACTTCCATGTGTCCAAGAAAATGTATTTATGTCTTCTAATGCTAGGCAAGCTCACCGCAGCTAGTTTTTGCTAAATTTGTAAAAATCAAATAAAACACAATCATAGAGATGAATTATGTCATTTATTTAAATAACGGTATAAATGTAAACAATTTAACACACAAGAAGGGAATCAGACTCACAAGCTCCGATTGTAAGTTACGTAAAATATGATAATGTCTGATCCCCCCAAAAAACGAGTAGAAAAAAGTACATATAAAACAAGACAAACAAAACATCACAAGAAAAAGTTAGCAAAAAGATGGCACATCAAAACAAAATGGGCCAAGTACCTATAAGAAGACAATCAAAACTATCAAAAATATAGGGGAAAAAAAAGAACATTAAGATGGCATATTAAAACAAAATGGCACATATAAAATATTAATCATTAAAAGCGGGGTAGGATTGAAGGGGTGGTGGTGGGTCTTCAAATTAGACGTGCCTCGTGTAAACGGTGTTCAGCGTGCGGGCATCAAAATACAACTGATTCGCTAAGCTGACCACGTGACGTTATACCATCCTTGGCTAGGCGAAATTAATTAGTACATTGGCCAAGGCGTGGATCTAAAAATTTTTACAATAAAGGAAGTTTACAAGCATTTAAGTCTTATAGAATCCTCTACATAAATACCCGCATTAAATACATAAATACAATTATTATTCTAATAATTGTTGTTTTATGTCTTCTAATGCTAGGCAAGCTCACCGCAGCTAGTTTTTGCTAAATTTGTAAAAATCAAATAAAACACAATCATAGAGATGAATTATGTCATTTATTTAAATGACGGTATAAATGTAAACAATTTAACACACAAGAAGGGGATCAGACTCACAAGCTCCGATTGTAAGTTACGTAAAATATGATAATGTCTGATCCCCCCAAAAAACGAGTAGAAAAAAGTACATATAAAACAAGACAAACAAAACATCACAAGAAAAAGTTAGCAAAAAGATGGCACATCAAAACAAAATGGGCCACAAGATGTGATATGCAAGTCACAACAATGCAAGATGTGATATGCAGATCGCATCCGTGCCATCCAAGGTGACAAATAGTATTGAAACATTATATTAAACAATAGTGATAACTGAACATTTATTTTAATGTACCAGTATTTACTGTTGATATCTAAAGGTACTGGATTTCAGGGCTAAAAAATTGAGGATTTCCAAGTAACTGTTTAAAAACTGTTTTTGAACAGATTTTTTTTTTAAAATGAAAATTGAAAGATTTCGTAAAATAACATACTTGTTTAGTTGTTTAGTAGGTAAAATTCCATCTTGCGTTGTTTATGAATGTGGTCAGATGATCATTTTTTATCTAACTCATAAATATTCACGATGTGCGTCACTTGTGTTTTGACGTGATAAAGAAAAAGTTGATAGCACTCAAAGTGAATTGCTAATTGATACGAGATATTTTATTGCGCGTGCGTGAAGATAGATTGCGTTCAGAATTTTGCTGCGTTTTCGATGGAGTTTTCTGGTGTTTAGAAGTGTCTTTACCATATTCAAGACTTGTAAGTACCATTGAGAGACTTGGTTTTGTTCATAAAAGGGTTATATAATGATATATTATGTCAGAAAGCAAACGGAGGCTATCTTCAGATGGCAAAACCCCGAAGCCAGTGGCAAAGTCAGTCAAAATGGCGGAAGGAGGTTGCACGGGTAATTCTCATGGGGACGGGGAAAATGAAGAACCCGATATCGTAGACCGGTTCACAATCATAGCTAAAGCTATTGAAAGATTACAGAAAGGGCAGAATTCTTTACAGTCAATGATAGAAAGCAAGTTAGACAAGTTTCAAAATGATTTCATGAGTAGTATACATGTAGATGAAAAATTCAAGGCAACGAAGATCGATATTGACGTTGATTTTGCTATTCATAAAAATGTTATCGATAGTTTGTCACGGAGCATTGATTCTATTGTTAACCGGTTAGAAAATGTCGAACAATCAGCTTGGCCTTCACCTGTAAATGTAAACATTGCAAAAGGTCCTACAAACCCACTAGATGATCCCAGTGTAACGCTTATTGCAACAAATGTCAAATGCAAAAGAGAAGAGGACATACTTGATGTTGCGCGAGAAATTATAGGTCATCTTGACGAAAATGTAAACGTCGTGGCCGCATGCAGCTTGAAAAGTAGAAGCAACAGACCAGATGTAAAGATTTCGGTAGCCTCTCTTACTGTAAAAAAGGCAGTGTTACGGGAAAGGCGTAAACTCCGAGAAATAGAAAAGTTCAAAACCGTCTTTCTCAGATCGAGTAAAACCCATACTGAAAGACTTATCGAACTTAATGCACGCACGATCTTAAACGAAATGCCACATGGCAAGCAATTTCGAATTACAGCAAATGGCAGAATTTTAAAAAGCAACCGCATGTTGAACAGACCAATAATATTCTCTCCGATCATGAGGATGAGTAGGACAGAACCAGACCCACTGTAGTTTAAGTATAGGACATTTGAATGTTTGTGGATGGACTAGATCAAATGAACAATTAAGAACTGAAATATTAAAAAAGAACATTAATTGTGATACTCTTGGGTTGAATGAAACACATTTAGTTAATGCAGATGGTAAAGACTTAACAGAGCATGGGTTTAAATGGATTGAGTTTAACCGCAATCACACTCATAATAAAGCACCGAAAGGCTCAGGGGGCGTGGGAGTCTTCGTAAAAGAATGCCTGTTTAACTCTTATTGTATTGATATTGTTGACAAATCTTACGAAGGAATCTAAAGGCCCTTTCACAATTGGCGCACTAGCAGACGCGACAAAATATTCGTGCGACCGAGAAAAATTGATTTGGATCGTAAACTGTTGCCGAAATAATCTCATATGAAAAAGTGTTCGTACGAAATTCGCAAGATCTAAAGAGACCGCTGTGCGACGCAAATGCATTAAATCTTGCAATATATCTTGCGTTTATATGCGACTGATATACAATGAAAGCGAGTGTTGTAAGATTATGCGATAGGATCGCGCGGGTGATCAGGTGATCTGACGATTGAACGTGCGCCAATGCGATTGGACGTACGGCGCTCTTGCGATCATGCATTCCATGTTACGAATACTCGATCGAGTGCATTTAGGCAACATCCATCAGCCACGCAATTCTTAATTAAGAGAAGCCGACACAGTGCTGCGATTTTTTCTTATTTCTTCTAATATTGTTATCGTTTAGAATGTGCGTAATTAATTATTGACAGTATTGTTATGACAGCAAAGTGTTTCGGCGGTTTGATACCGTATTGGTGTATATATATATTATATATGGTGTATATGTATAATGTCTGCATGGTAAATTGAAGCTGATAAATCGTGCAATGATAGTAAAACGTTGCAAGATTACATGAGACACGTTGAGCGACATTCTCATGGTCGTAAAACACACGCATCGGCAGCTGCGATTCATTTTACGACCTTTAAAGATCGTGCATCACTCTTACGAGTACACAAAACGTTGCAAGACATTCGTACTAATGTTCGTGCGTTGCATTGCGATAATCTGGATCGCATTTGGTCGCGTCTGAATAGTGTGCATGTCCACTATTTTGAGGAGACTTGATGCGACCACTAAAACACATGCGACGAATGCGAGACATCGTGCAACGTATACGAGAGCTCGTGCGAAGCTAAAAAATTCCGATCGCAAAGTGTTGTAAAGTGCTCGTGCGCCAATTGTGGAAGGGCCTTTAAGTGTGCGCTTTGTAAATAAATACGATTTTACATTCGTCTTCTTTACTGTGTACCTTCCTCCAGAAAATTCACCGTGGGGACGTGATGTCTCCTCATTTTACTCACATTTATTATCACAAATCTATTTACATTATGAATCCGATACCATTGTTGTATGTGGTGACCTGAATGCGAGAATCGGAAATATCCAAGACTGTAACGACTTCGTCGATAATTTACCGCAACGTAACTCTGTAGACACTACCCAGAACCAACACGGAAGTTCATTTTTAGTATTTCTAAATGACAGTCGATTTTGTACCTTAAATGGACGTTTCGAAGAACAGTCAAATCAGTATACATACCATTCTACACGTGGACAATCGGTAGTTGACTATATTTGTGTTCTTTACGATGTTTTACTCAGTGTAAAGAGTTTCGTATTGTGAATTGTAATAGTGTAATAGAAGACCTCAACGCGATGAATCTTCTAGGAGAAAAATGCAAGGTGCCCGATCACAGTGTACTTAAGTTTGAACTAGTCTTTGGATACACCGTACATGCAGATGCTGTTGTAATTAAAAGCAATCCGAAAAAGCGATATAACCTCAGATGAATCCCAAGCGATTTCATGAATTCTAATTTAGCCATACACGCAATAAATTCGCTTATTAGAAAAATAGAGTTGTGTCGTGAAACTCAAAGAGAAATAAACGATATCTATGAAAATTTCTGTGATATTGTGATTAGTGGAATGATTGAATCAATACCCAACTATAACTGGTCAAGAATATTCAAGAAAAAATTGCGTATTCATAAGCAACACTCGAACGATGAGCTAACGGAACTGTGGAAAACTATGAGAAACCATGAAAAACAGTTTTTGAAATGCAATGTAAAAGATCGTCATAAAAAGCGTGAATTACGGGAAACTTTTAAGCCTCAGACAAACGTATTCGTTACTATGAAAGAAAACATAACAGAACCTGAGATCTAAATATTGAGTCAGTGTGCTTAGATGATCCTCGGAAATTCTGGGAACATATTAAACGGCTGGGTACTAATCGGAAAAACATTACCCAAAAGAATGTTATGATGAACAAGGAGAAATAAGTTCAGATGAAAAATTACTGAAACAAACATGGTATAAAGAATTTCAAAAATTATATAATCCTGACTCCGATCCAGATTTTGACGCTGCATTTAAAAACGAAGCTATCAACCAAAAATTACACTTGGAACGTATGATGCTTGATCCTTTGTATGTGCGAAATACTTCTTTGAATACTCAAATAAACGAAGAGGAAATTCGAAAAGACGTCTATAAAGCAAATAAAACGGCAAGTCAGCCGGAGTAGATGAACTGCCATACGAAGTTCTAAAAAATGAAAACGTTGTCAAAACATTGCATAAAATGTTTCAGTTATGCTTTGATACTGGAATTGTACCACATACTTGGCGTAAAGCAATAATATGCCCAATTATTAAAGATAACAAGTCGGATCCTAGAATTCCCTTGAATTATCGTGGAATAAGTCTCTTATCTGTAGTAGCCAAAATATTCAGTTCCGTACTTAACAACAGGTTCCTAGTTTATTTGGAGGAAAATGATATCTTGGTGGAAGAACAAAATGGGTTTCGAAAAGATAGATCCTGTATTGACAATATACATGTATTACTCTAAACAGTGTAACTGAAAATAAGGAATCAACATTTGTTACGTTCATAGACTTACAAAAAGCGTTTGATACGGTCGACAGAGAATTACTACAATTTAGTCTGCTGAAGCATGACATCGATGGAAACTTCTATCATACAATAAAATCTCTCTATCTTAACACTGAATCTTGTATCCGGATAGGAGACCGCTACACAGGGTGGTTCGAGTGCTCTTCAGGAGTTTGACAGGGAGATAATTTGTCGCCCACGTTATTTGCGCTTTTCATCAATGATCTTGCTACGGTCATCAAGGCATTAAATAAAGGAGTACAGATTGAAGAAAATTTTAATTCAAGTATTCTATTGTATGCGGACGATATACATGTAGCAATCATTCCTCTGAACGAAAAGAACATGCAGGACATGCTCAGTGTAGTGGACTCGTGGTGTAAAAAATGGCGTCTTCGAATCAATCCAAATAAATCCAAAATAGTTCACTTTCGGAAAAAACGCAAAAAAAGAAGTACTCATACATTTTATCTAGGAGGAGAAAATTTAGCTTATGAACCTTTCTACAAATATTTAGGTGTAATCTTTGATGAAAATATTGATTTTAAAAGAAATGCGGAAAATTTAGGAAAATCTGGAGGACGAGCTCTTGGATCTATGATTTATAAAATTCACTCCCTTAAAATGGTCGGATTTGAAACTTTCGAAAAGCTGTATCTCAATTGTGTTGCTCCTATTCTAGATTACTGCAGTGGAGTTTGGGGAACCACAAATTATTATTGTGCAGAGATGCTAGCGCTGCAGGCCCGCGCCTTGCGGTATTTTCTAGGAGTACACCGATTCACGCCAGTGATTGCAATCCAAGGAGAATGTTGTTGGACGCCATGCTACTATCGACATCAGAATAACGTCGTGAGATTCTGGAATCGTCTGGTGACACTAGAAAACGACCGTCTGACGAAGAAGATTTTCCTTTGGGATCGGGATCAAAATAACAGAACAAATTGGACCTCAAAAACTAAACAATTATTTGATTCTCTGAATATGCCGTATATACATGTATACACAACTTATCAACATGCAGCATAGAACTTGCCGAAAGACTCCTAGCTCTGTCAGAAAATTAAAACACAATGGATTGAAGATTTACAAAAAAAGAACTTACCGTCTTTAAAAATCAATATGAACTGGAGCAGTATGTCAGTATGAATTTACCGAAACCTGTCCGATCAGTTATGGCAATGTTTCGTTGCGGTGTATTACCACTTGGAATTGAAACTGGACGTTATAAATCAGAACCACCCCAAGACAGAATTTGCCAATTTTTGTAACAACGAAATTGAAAATGAAAAACATTTTTTAGTACACTGTAAATTATATGAAATTAAAAGGAAAGACTCTGTAAGCAAAAGTTGCACGAATTATCCCAAAGTGATGGAGATGCGAGCATGGGTACATATAACACAGTCACAATATCCGAGCGATACATATACTCTTACCCTACTTCAGCATGCTAGAGGTTCACGGCGAGATACTTTTGACTTAGCTCCGCGTAACCTCTAGCATCCATTGTAAAAATTCTCGCCGCTGAAACTCCAAGTGGAAATAAATCGTTTAATTAAAAATTCAGGCTTTAAGCATTAACAAATGACACGAAACAATAAAATATTCAACATTTGCGATAAAACTTACACATAAAACAATGGTAATCTCTGGTATTAGCGATAAATCCATTATTTTTAAAATCGGAGCAGAAATTAAAACCAATCTCATCATCTCGGTTCTTTCCGCTAGTCGGAAAGGCCCGAGAAGTTGCGACTGAAATTAAAGTCGATGTTTGAAATTCGGAAATGGAATGTAGAAAATCTGACGAAACGAAACTAGTTTTCTGCTTTGAAATATAACTGAAATTTTCGTTTTCTGACTAGCAATCCGCAAGATTTATATGAAGTCAAATCGAAAGTAATTCGAAATAATGACGATTTTGATTAATGAACAATGATGCATACATGTACCGAATAAAGTGGATTTTAAGATTTCTTGTGACTTTTACATGTATACTCCATGCAAAAACGTAGGTATCTGAGAATTACTTGTTTACAGTTTATTTCACGCATAATAACGCGGAACGAGTTTGTTAGAAAATGGAGTTTATTTCACGCATAATAAGGCGGAACGAGTTTGTTAGAAAATGGACTTCGGATGTAAGAGTCCGAGGTATATAAGGAGCGTTGGGACGTTAACCGAGGCTCTTGCTTGTAGGGGTAACTCTTGCCCTAATCCGTCAAATATAACGCATCAATACTTCATTTATTAGGCGCAGATCAAGGATTTTTTTCCAGGGGCTCCAACCCAGTCAAATTTTCAAAACGTCCAAAACGTGAAAAACACCTATTTCGTGGTGGCAATGGTGGGGTCCACAGTTTCAAAGGGGGGGGGGGGGTCAAAAGTAATTTTTTGCTTCGGTATATACTTTTCAAATTCTGCCAATCCCCCCCCCCCCCCCCCGATCCGCGCATGATTTACAGTTTGTGTAATAATATAATTTGATAGATAGCTGGAAAGGATAGACGGGGTAAATATACATAATAAATATATTAATCAGTTCACAGTCTTAACGGCGATTTAATTAATAGCATTAAAGAAATGCATGACTGGCTTTGCATTGACAAGGTGTTTAAACAGTATTTTCATGTAACTTCTCGATCTCAATCCAGAGAGCACTAATTAAATATATATTATATGAACTCGCTTATCTTCAAGGTTCAGAGACCCCTTTTTAAAGGAAATGTTCAAATTTAATAGTATTTTAATTGTTTTGACAAACCCATCACAGATTTTCTAACCGATTACCCGTGATCTTTCCTACCGAGTAACGGTTAACCGGTTACAAATTGTCATTCCTACTATTTATGCTATTATGTTGACGTCCGTTAAAACGTGCGAATTTTGTTTTTAAAAGAGAAAAAAAAAAGTTTTACAGGTCACTGGCAACAAATCGTATCCAGTCAGGAATAATATAAGAGTATTTTTTTTCAAACTGCAAAATGCACCGGTGGGTGGATTTGTTTGCAATCGCCGTGTTAACTACAGTAAAGTTTTTGTCATCGCCGAACACAATCGTAACTACTCGGCCATTTCCGTAACCACAAATAACCTCGTATGTGTATCGACGCCATGTTCGGACTACTTTCGGTAGTCAAGAGTAAACAATATGGCGTCCTCACATCAATGCGTATCGTGTGGGGACATCAAACGTCGTCTTTCTCCACTAAATGGATACAAGTTGAGTTCTCAGCATGATACATTGACAAAGATCACGTCGTATTTGGACTTACACAGAGAAAAAACAGATTGTTCTAACGTGTTTATGTGTGATTCTTGTTACAAGAAGATTATAACCTTTGATGCGTTTCAGACAGCAGCACGAAGCCACGCTATTAATGTAATTAAGTTACAGCGTTCGAAAAGGCTTTCAACAACAACACCAGAAAAATCTTTAAAAAGACACAAAAGGGCTGATCAAATCTTGAAATCCGTGGAAAAGGTTAGTTTCTGTTTATAGTCTAACTGTACAGTACTGTATAATATTATTATCACATGACATGTACTACCATTCACTCTAAATCAACACAAATCAATTAAAGGGAAAATATGAACGTTTTTCCTCAGATTTTAGGTGGGTTTTCCAGTCCAAATCCATTTATGATTTCAGTTGTTATTATATATAATTGCAATTGGCACTCTTATTTTTGTATTAAACTAGATCAAACAAGTGAGTACACCAAAGCGTCAGTCTGTAGTGGAACAGTTGGTGTCATCTGTTGAGAAACTCAAACTAAGAAATGAACATGGTCAGTCAAAATTAAGAAAATCTTTGTTTACATGTGATGGAGAAGAAGATATCACAACATTTGATCATCTTGCATACACATTAAAAACAAAACCAGAAAATCAAGATAAACAGAAAAACCCAGAGGAAATAAAGAAAATATTGGAAAAGGCTCCCAATGAAAATTACTCACATTATATTTTAAATGTAAAAAACTTTATGCAGAAAATGAAGATTCCTGGAGTGAGTGTATTAAGTCAAAACACTCCCCAGGACCTCACCAACCCTAATCTTTTCACTGAAGCTGTCCAGGAAATGATATCAAACTGTGAATTTCTCTATGATATTCTTAATGCAGCATTAGGAGACAAAATTTCAGAAACATCTAAAATTGCCACCATTGCTACAGTGTATGGGATGTTTATGCACAGCAACAACAACAAAATATCAGCTGTACAGTGACTGTTCACATCAGCAGCTATCAGATATCATGCTGATAACAAGGTATTTGACAGTTGTTGTGTAAAAGTATTTAAAGTTTGTCTTGTTCGCTTACTCTTTAAAAGTTTATATTTAAATATCAAATATCTTATTCATAATTCTGTATTTGCATGTGCATGTTTTACTTTAGAAAGAATTTGTGATTTGAATATGCAGCTACAAAATTTCAGTATATAAATTCTATGCAATTTAAAAAAGAAAAATGACTGGAAACTATATGATGCATATTCAATTCTAAAGATCGAGGATATACTTTTCATATGTATATCTCTGAAATATTTGATTGTTCAATGCATTTTCTATTTTCAGGGTTAATATTACTCGTTTTTCTTTTGTAGCTAGTTTGTTGAAGAATTTTTAAAAAAAATCAGTTGTATTGCAAAAAGCAAAATGGTAAAAATGAAAACCTTTTGTATTTGCAATTTACTTCTGAAATGACATATATTCATCAGATCATGGATTACAAAGCATACTGTACTCCAGTTCATAAGCAGTTCACAGAAAAAAGGCCATACAATATACTTTTTTTTACATACCAGGTTCTTGTAATGTTTTGTCATCTAATCCAATATCATACTTTCAACTGGTGATTGTCCACTCATCTATATTCTAATTCATTGTCATCATAATTGTGTGGAAATTCATTTGTATTGGGAAAAAAAAAAAAAACTCTGATTTTTAAGATAAAAAATCTGAGTCTTTTTATCGGTTACGGAAAAGGGCGAGCGTGATCCGAATGCGCCGAACATGCATTAAGTAACGTAAACTGTGACTCGTTGATTTGCCATCGCGACTGTGTGCAGCAACCAATCAAATGATCCGCGGATATAAATTACATACATACGACGATATTTAGGCGAGTTTGCCCACTGGTGATGAGTAACGGACGAGATCATCCGCGTGGATATCCGACGATGATCCTATATAGCCAAATTTGATAACATTTAAAATATTATCATCTGGCTTAATTACATCATTCCAAAATTCAAATGATTTTTTTAAACGATCTTAACTGAAAGTCTTGATTTTGAATCCAAGCCAGATGTGTATATAATCTTATTAATTATCAACTTCATTGCTGATTTACCGACGATGTTGGAACGAGTGCAGTTCCTTGGGTTCTATCGAGATCTGTGCCCTATAATTGCTGGGTATACGGACAGAATCCGAAGAAATGGCCCGAGAGTTGGCAGTAGTGGCAGACGATGTTTTCGATTTGAGCTTGTAAGGGTTTTCTGTAACTGAGCAAACTGGATCTAGGGGCGAACTGCTGGTGACTGTTGAATTTCGAACTGCTGTCAGTTAGACGACCCGGGGAAACCGGTTTGTCGTGTGGATCGAGATTTTGCTTGATGGCAGAACGTACTGGGACTGGGACTTTAAATTATGCAACCTTTTTTCGTTAAAGTTAAATTCTTTTTTATTCCCTTCTTCACGAAACTCAGATGTATTTGTTGATTTGAATTTATCTTGAACTTCTGAGTGAATTATTTATATAAAGTTTTTTTTTAAATCTTTTTTTTTTTTTTTGTGTGTGTGTGTGTGTGTTTTTTTTTTTTTTTTTTTTTTTTTTTTTGTTTGTTTGTTTGTTTGTTTGTTTGTTTGTTTTTTTTTTTTTTGTTTTTCATTTTCAAGGACGGCGTGTAACCTGCTCTTGAATAAGTTGACTGCGTCCAATACATCAAAATCCTCTTCAGAATTAGAATTTCTCCTATCTGTACTTCATAAGGAAAATCTGTATTAGACGTTGAACAATTTGAATATTCTGTAGGCATAGCAAAGCTGAAAACACACAAAAAAAAAAACCTTTACTGATTTGTAACGAACGTCAAACTATTCGAACACTTACCGGTATAATGTATTTATACAAGTTCAAGTTCATTTACTACACTCACACCAACATTCAGTGGTACATGTACATGAGGTACAGTATATAATAAGTCGTCATAGTTTAGTTGTGAAAAAAATAAATATATGATACAGTAACATAAATGAGAGGAATATACAAGTGTACAAAATATAGCAACAAACAACAATGAGAACAAAAGGAAAAGGAATAAGGACATATAAATTATTTAGGACAGACGGCATGGTATATTTTAGATATGAATATACAAAGGGTTTTTTTTTAAGATTTAGAATTCGTGGTTGACATATAATTCCAGTAAACTTAAGTGTATTTGACTTTTTTTACAAAATCTGGGGTGTAAAAAAATCTCTCTAATACTGCTAAATGTTTTACATTCTAAAATGAAATGGAATTCGTCTGCTATTTGAATTACATGATAATGTACACAATCTTTCATCCAATTGAATAGTTGACCATCTATACCAGTCTCAATTGGGAAGTGGTTGTTGAATTGAATTTCTAAATTTTATCAGTATTTTTCGAAGTTTACTTGGTAAAAAAAAAAGTCAAATTTTAATATTTTTCACGTCCAAAATCACCCTTGAAAATTTTGTAAATTTGACCTTTTGATGAGTTTTTTAAATATCACTGTGCCATTTTCGCTTAATCTTTGCTTTACAGCAACAAGGACTCTATTCCTGCCACTGGAACTTTGTTCACACCAAATGTTGGAAAATCCACAAGAAGTTAAAGTTTTCTAAATAAAATCTACCCATGGTTTTTTTTTTGGACCTCCTTGAAATACTGAGAAGATAAAATACTAGAATTTATACAGATAATAAACCATTTTGTTTTCTGAAGCATTCGAGGCAAGTAATTTTAACCCATACTTGTAAATAGATTTATATATAATGGGAATATACTCAGTGTGAAAGCGCTCGTGCATTGTGTAACACATATAGGCTGAGGATACAAAAACGATGTTTCCGAGCTTGATGTTAAAAACTGAAGGGAAGGATCCATTTACTATCTAGAGATTTAATTTGTACCATGTCTATTTTCTCACGGTGGTACAAGTTGTACATATGTGCGCTGTTAAATCGCGAAATGTAATAACAACGCAAATGTAATAAACTGGGGTAATTATATTTTGCGTAATTACATTTTTTGTCGAGATGAACGCAGAATGTAATAACGCAAAATGCAAGTAACAACACAATTTTTGAATTTTTATATTTTGTGTTATTACATATTGCTTTGGGATTAACGCAAAATGTAATAACGCACTTTTTGGTTGTTACATTTTGCGTTACTTAATTTCTGCGTTAAGGACAACGCAAAATGTAATAATACGAATTGTAATAATTAAAAGCAAAATATAATTAGACAGACATAGCTATCTATTACTATGAGGGAAACGTTACCGCTTTTACGGACATTACTAAATCTAATTGTATATTTTTTTTTCTAACTCTGTTTCTAACGTTTAATTGAATATACATATAAAACATTAATTTAACTTTGATTGCCATGTCTTTTCATAAATCAGTCTGTATTATATATATCCATCACTGACATTCTTAATTACCAAAGATTGATCATGGGTCCATCATAAGCTCTTGATATGCATGTACGATGTGCATGAGTACATTGGTTATCAAATCAGAAGTGTATGTATGTTACAACGCGAAATGTAATAACAACGCAAAATGTAATAAACCAGGATTATTGCATTTTGCGTTATTACATTTTGCGTCGATATCAACGCAGAATGTAATAACGCAATATGTAAAAACAGACTTTTTAGGATTATTTCATTTTGCGTTATTACATTTTGCGTCGAGATTAAACAAAATGCAACAACGCAAAATGTAATAACACACTTTTAAGTCACTCAGGTTGAGAATAATTTTCAATTGAGTAGTGGATGAAGAAAATAAATGGAAAATATAAACCAAAAGGAAAAACAAACATACGTTAATTCTTTCATTAGATCTGATTTCATCATATATTGATTTCATTAGCCATTTTAAATCAGTTGATATCCAAATCATAGGTATTGCAAATTAGAAACGCGCGTGCTGCCGTATGTATGCGTGTATGTGTGTGTGTGTGTGTGTGGGGGGGTATTTCGTGATCAGTGAATCAGTTTGCTTTTGCTTTTTGATAGGCACATGCCTGAAATTTTGAAAAGAAATCTATTTATTTTTACTGGCAGGTGTAAATATAACTGGAAGGAGGTTTCTTGACAATTAAGATTTCATACTGTTTTACAAATCATGTGCATTGCAGACCAGCAAAAATAAAATTCTCTCTCTCTCTCTCTCTCTCTCTCTCTCTCTTTTCAACAATAAAATGGATAGTTTCTGCATGTGCAAAAAAAAAAAAAAAAAAATAAAAAAAAAATACAATGATCAACATACGAGTAACCTCTACCCCCCGCTTCTCCTTGCTAGACACACACACATGCACTTCTAATTTGCTAAACAATGTACACATGCACGTCGTACATGCATATGAAGAGTTTATAACGGACCCATGGTCAATCTTTGGTAACTAAGAATGTCAGTGATGGATATATAATACAGACTGATTTATAAATAGACATGTCAATCAAAGTTCAGTTAATGTTTAATGAATATTCAATGAAAAATGTTAGAAACAGCTTTAATAAAAAATAAACAATTAGATTTAGAAATGTCCGTAAAAGCCGTGACGTTAAACTTTGCCTCATTGTCATAGATATGTCTGTCTATTTAGTGAAGCGAGATTCCCCTTTGTTATATGTTTCAATAAATTTTGTGATGTTTCGCGTTGAACACAACAGAAAAAATAATAATATTTTGTTTTATTACATTTTGTGTTGTCCTCAAAGCAAAAATTAAGTAACGCAAAATGTGACAAGCAAAAAGTGCATTATTACATTTCACGTTAATCCCAACGCAAAATGTAATAATCCAAAAATCGTATTATTACATTTTGCGTTATTACATTTTGCTTTGATCTCGACACAAAATGTAATAACACAAAATGTAATAATCCCAGTTTATTACATTTTGCGTTGTTATTACATTTCGAGTTGTAACAGTATGTATGTGTATGGAGAGTAGAAGTGGGGGGGATTACATGTACTTCGTATATTGATATTTTTTATGCGAATGCAGAAACTTTCCATTTTATTATTGGAGAGAGCAAGCGAGAGAGAGAGAGAGAGAGAGAGAATTTTATTTTTGCTGGTCTGCAATGCACGTGATTGTAAAACGGTATGAAAATTTAATCTTCATTGTCAAGAAACTCCCTCCCCTGTCAGTAAAAATAGATAGAATTCTTTTCTAAAATTCATGCATGTGCTTATATCAAAAAGCAAAAGCAAACTAATCACTGATCAATGAAATTACCCCCCCCCCCCCGCCACAGACACACACGTGCGCACACACGTCTCTTTTTGCAACACCTGTGATTTGAATATCAACAGATTTTAAAAGGCTAATAAAATCAATATAATTTTATATGATGAAATCAGATCTAATGTAAGAATTAGATAAGTTTATTTTTCCTTTTTTCCTTTCCATTTATTTTCTTCATCCACTTCTCAGTTGAAAATTATTCTCAACCTGACTAACCAAAAAGTGTGTTATTACATTTTGCGCTGTTGCATTTTGCTTAATCTCGATGCAAAATAAAACAATGCAAAATTTAATAATCCCAAAATCGTGTTATTACATTTTGCGTTATTTCATTTTGCGTTGATCTCGACGCAAAATGTAATAACGCAACATGTAATAACCCTTAAAAAAGTTTGCTTTTATATTTTGCGTTATTATATTCTGCGTTGGTGTCGACGCAAAATGTTATATAACAAAAAATGCAATCATCCCGGTTTTTACATTTTACGTTCCTATGTTACCCCGAAACATTCAGACACCGAGTTAGGAGTCTTCAATGTTGGTGGGCTTGTATAACTAAGAAATTTAAATTTTGAATAATATATATTTTTAAAATTATAAACTGCATTCTAGAATATATACCATTTTATGGGGTTCCACTTATACGGTAGGGCTGGGTATTCGCTATAAATTTTGTATTGCGATATCTTGCGATATTTTCTTATACTGTATTGTGATATGTATTGCAATATTTTCAACAAAAATTTAAATTGAATTTTCTTATTATATTATCTTCCTTTTACATGTAGAATGCACATTACTATGATGAATAATCAATAAATGATATTTTGTTAATTGAATTACAGTTATGCAACTAAATACGCCATATAACAGTTTTTGTCTTACTGTTTGGCATGATCACAACCTTTCTGACAATTTTCCTTATATTTTCCTGAGTCCAAGTATTTTGCCGGTATATCGGTATTACGTAAAAATGTTTGTACTTAAATACTTAAAATACTTGTACAACGTTTCAAACTATGATATTCATTTACTGAAGAGAGGGGGGAAGAGGAATGAATCGATGTTAAATTCTTGACAAGCAAAAAAAAAAAAGAAAAAAAAGAGGAAGATATATATCATGCACACCTAAATTTTACATCGGTTCATCCCCCCCCCCCCCCGCTCCCTTCCGGGTTCCCACTCCCAAGTGAATTTGATTGCGAAGGGCCTTGATTTAGCTCATATCGTATTCCGGTTTTTTTCTTATAGAATACATTTTCATTGCACGATGTTAAGCAGATACAGGAATTTTTTTCAGGATTGAGGTCTTAATAAACTAAAAAAAAAAAAAAAGATCTAAAAAATTTAGGAGGGTTATGTTATTTTATGATACAATTTTTATGACTTTAAAAATCTTCGGGTGGGTAGAGGCATGGTTTCAGTTTTAAATAACCTTGGTGATAACAGCATGTTAGGATAAATCTCTGAAAGAAAAAAATAATTTCACTACAGACATGAAATAATTTACAGGTGCCAATGAGGTATTTTAGCTTGGTGGATCTAGCACGGTGACTGTGACGCCATATATATATATATATATATATATATATATATATATATATATATATATATATATATATATATATATATATATATATATATATATATATATATAGCCGTCTTGGAATAAGCTAAAATAAGTAATCCAAATTCACATGTACAACATTAGACTAGAGGCTTTTCGGAAAATACGGATTGCTTTTTTTTAAAGTCTTGTTTAATATTTTAGAGACCAATCTAATCAAAATGTATAGTGAAATCTTTTAAAGTGGTTAATAATTTATATGAATGGTAAGAAATATTTTTTGTGTATGTAAATCTACTTAACTTTACACTCTAACGAACTCGATTAAGATCGGAACTATTCAGAATGTTTTTCAACCTTTTCGGGGTCTACCCACTAGTCCGAAGGTTCATTAGTCCGACGGCCCACTAGTCCGAAGGTTCACTAGTCCAAAGATTCACAAGTCCGACGGCCCACTAGTCCGAAGGCCAACAAGTCCGAAAGTTCACTAGTCCGATTTAAAAAAAAAGTTACATATATCATAACAAGGTGTGTATATATTGCTTTAAAAATGTAGCGTTTTATGGAACATACCGGTACAGTATACCTTGTTGATTATCATTATAGAATATGATTACAGGTGGAGTTCGCCCCAGTTGTGTATCGATATGTAATTTTCTATTATTGAGGTTTTAAAATGTCGTTTATTCCTATTTGAATCTACAGTAAATAATTTTCACACACGTTTTATTAAACTTTCAGCGTATGCTTTAGCGGAAAAAAGACTAAAGCTTTATAAAACTGATCTGGAGTTACATGACTTTTGTGCCTTTTTCGCTCGAGAGCTAGACATTCACACAGATATACAAAAACAACACCCAAACCCCACCCCACCCCATCCAACACAGGCACATGCACTTGTAAGAACTGTGTCGGAAAAAATTAAAAACTTTTACATGAGAACAGAAATGCTGCAATGAATTCCTCTATGTCTTAAAGCACTAATAGATTTTATAAATTTCAACTACTCAGACCATGGTACTGTAAGTCATATAATTTAGATTTTGGTCAAAACACGTCATGGATTTTTGAGGAATACACAAATGCATAAAGCATGCACAGATCGAATAAGTTTAAAATAAATCTATTATATACTATTCCTTTTCATTCTATGCAACATATATTTCTTCATTTTTCCGCAGCATTAAATTTCCCGATTTTTTTTTTTTCAAATTCTTCTTTCACTCATACAAAGTTTTTCTTTAATGATAATTTTAAAAACTAGAGAAATTTATATTGAATTGCAAACAAGTTCAGTACTTGTTTTTATTTTTAAATTTTGAAACAAATCAACTTGACAATTTTTCGTGGGAATAATAGTAATTCATCCCAGTGAAAGTACATTTATCTCTCTAATTAATAAGTCACTGAGCTTAATCGTTCACGAAGACTTAGTTATTTACGCCATTTAACTTTGTGTAGCTTTTTTCACCACCTCTTAGTTTGATCTTATACCAAAGGAGGATCCAGTTCCTCTCCCCGTTTGAGATTTTCTTTTCTTTTGTTTGTTTAACTTGTATATGCCAGCAATTTTGTCCCAAAATTATGTTCTAGAATATAGTATAAGGGCTGATTCAAAAGGTTTCTCCAAAACGTCAACCCCCCCCCCCCCTTTTCCAAGAAATAGGTTTAAAATTAAGGATAAATAAACATTTTTCAGAAATCTGCAAAATTTATCTTATATTCAAGTAGGTAACCTAAATAATGTTTTCCAGGTAAATTGGTAGAACTATGTAAGATTCTGTCACGATGTTAAAAATGTGTACAAAATTTTGTATAGAATTTTATACAAAAGGATAAAATGTCGCATATCCAAGCAGCAAAGAAAACTTACAATTTCTTTATATTCTGGGGATTTATTATTCATGTAATTTCTATTTAAAATCAGTCAAAAAATTTATATCAATACGTGCATCAATTTTTTGTTGAACTGTAATATATATACATGTATCAGTGCTGTTCATACAGCATATAGAGGCATACGCAGATCAAGGAATTCATTTATTTTGGATACTTCCATTTGGCTTTTTTCTTCTGTGACACGGGACCTTGGTTCTCAAGGTCTCGTTCAAAAGACCCGTGACTTTCACTCCTAATACCGGCCGCTTTGTTAGGAAAAAGTCATTACCTATATGTAAACGATATCACCTACGTTAACTACTTAGAATTGACGCATCGCGAGAATCAAAACCCGGGCCCCCGATCACAAAGAGAGCCTAGCTCCTACCACAAGGCCAACTTGATCGGTCAACGGTGGAGAAAGAAAGGGTTGAGATGCGGGAATATGATTGATTGATTGTATGTTGTTTTACGTCCCATTCGAGAATTTTTCACTCATATAGAGACGTCACCATATACCGGTGAAGGGCTTCAAATTTTGACCTTTACTTGGCACTCAGGGCCATTGAGCAGTGAGGGATCTTTATCGTGCCAATTAAGGTCTCATCAGAAGGACCCGCAACTTTCGCTTCAGATTGCCAAGCACCTGACGAAGGAATAGTTGCTACCCATTTTTTATCGACTTAGGTCAGTCGCGGCCGAGATTCGAACTCACGACCTCCCGATCACGGAGCGAGCGCTCTACACAGGAATATGAATATAAAAAGGAAGTTTCAAATTTCTATTAATAATTTTTAGTCTTAGTATTCTGTGGTCCGAATTTCAACCCAAAACTTCAGGGACTTCTTAAGGTACATTATAGAACGATTGCACAGAGCCGGACACTTGAACTATTTAACTTACGAATTAAATTGGGTTTTCTGACTAGTGAATCTTCGGACAAGTGGGCCTTCGAACTAGTGAACCTTCGGACTAGTGGACCGTCGAACTAGGGAACCTTCGGACCTATGGACCCTCGGACTAGTGAACCTTCGGACTAGTGGACCGTGACAAAACCCGGTGCTAGGACTTTCAGGAAACATCGGTTTTTCGGAGGAAACCCTATACGGAAACTCTTCGAGTTGTCAGCGATCTCGATTTTAGATCGGGCGTGGTATACGGTATACCACGACAACTTGTAATGGCGTCCGATTTCTGCCGATTCTCGTGTAAACCGTAAAATTGACTATGAAAAAAGTACGGATTACAATTTCATTCTAGTGTTCAACATATATTATCATTTTTTTTTAAATCCCAACTCATTTTTATGGGGATTTTAGGTTTTTTGGGGGGTGTCTCCTTTCTCTATGGGGTTTCTCCCGAAAACCGGTATTTCCTGGAAGTCCTAGCACCCGGAAAAACCCAACAACGCGAAAAGAAGAGGAAAAATGAAGGGGAAAATTTCAAATATCACAAGTACTAACATAGTGACTGTCTTTTTTTAAAATTGGGATTAAGATGTACTTTATCTGAAAAAGAGACATATTGTACCCGGTTTTTTTTTTTTTTTTTATTTTAATAAGAAGCCGTTTTGCGTACTTTCTTTTCAGGTTTATTATGAGTAACTGGAGTGTCTGTTTTACGCGTAACTTCTTTGCATTTGTAAATATGGTCAATAAATTTGTGACATCATTAAAGAGATAAACTACAAAATAATAGGACAAGGATTATGAGGATGAAGATAAATTCATTTTCTTTTTTTTTTCTTATGATGTAAGTTTTCTTGAAACTTTCTTCTTCCACACAAGTCAAACGTTATACTCGGGTATAACGCTCTGGGTCTTTGTTAGAAGTTGAAGAGTATTTAGGAATACAAGACTTAGTACGTAAAAAGGAAAGACATTTGATTGCATAAAGGAGACCTATAAAAAATGCAATTTTTGATAACATGGAAATGGAAGGAAAATTCGTCCTAAGAACAGCATCTTAAAAAAATATGTGATTGATCAAATCACTATTACCAGAACATTTCTCTACATGTCTTTATTTTTCATTACTTGTTCCAAATGGTAATTTAAATGAAAGTTAGATTATTTTGATTATCAGATTAAGGATTTAAATTAGTCATTAGAAAAGACACCCTTACCATGCTTGTCACCCTTAAACAATTTAAGTTATGGTACATGCAACATAAATATTTTTATTAGTGGCCTAAATTGAAAATATTCACAAATGGTATATCAAAAAGGGTCAATCAAAGTTTATTCTTGCAGACATTGCAGTGTCATTAAAAGCCTTGATGATCAATCTCCTCATATTGAAGGTATGTTTACATTTTCTCACATACATGTGCTATGTTGTCCAAAATCTTTTTTTGTTTATCAGATATGCCAGACATTTCATTTGATCTGTCTTTTATGTGCAATGACATTAACACCATTCCTTTACTGAAATGTGATATGCTGGCCATGGCTTTTATGAATATGAAATTTAATGTAACGATTCCTTTTATTAACTAACACAGAACTGGCATCCAATCAGAGTGTTAACAAAGACTACGTTAATGGTCTGATAACTCAACCAATACAATCTTCAAAACGACACACATGAATATAAATACGACTGTCTTATATACTTGTCAAATTGACAAGTTGTACTTGACATCTCCTCAAATTTCAGTGCACTACTATAAATTTATTGACGGTTTATATATATATAGATATATCTGTTGGCATTTAAATTCATTTCAGAAAACCCAGTTCTGTATTTTTGTGATATCAGTAGTGTAGCATGGCATGTCTAGGAAAATTTTACTGACTTAAAAAACACATTTTATATTCATCACATGTTCATTGTGACTGACTTTTGATATATCTAGCCGTTGAACTAGATATATAAATATATCATTCTTGTCCCACTTATTTAAGTAGCATGTTTTATTGAGTACAGTATTCATGATAATACAGTCAAACTTCATTTTCTCAAACTCTATTTGGACTGAGGAAAAAAGTTATAAATATCTGAGGGTTAGAGATATTCATAATTGGTGGTGAAAGACTTACAAAGCACTTTGACATATCCATGATATAAGATATATTGGTGTTCGATATACCGAAGTTCAACTGTACTTGTTTTCTATCTCTATAAGTTATCCAGTTGATTTGATTTATTTTTTATCATTTTATTATGCATATATAAACTTGTGGAATTCAAAACATACATACATGTATCAAACAATGAATTGCATCAAAGCTATTTCTAAATTGGAAAAAAAGTGTGACTCTTTTAACATGATGAATATTACTTATTCAAGACTTCTTTGGAGAACACTTTATTTTATTATCGCCAGGTATAGTTATCTTCTTAATTGCCATAAAAATCCTTCATATTGAATTACAGTGTACTTACATATCTATAACAATGATTAAGGGATACTTGCAGTATACATTTCATATATGCATGTAAACCTCAAATCCTTTTGAAGGTCACTGAAATCCTCAAAGCATATTAAGTGTCTTAAATTGAAACTTTGCCAAGGGTGATTCTAAAGCGGATGACACCAATTCTAATATAAGCATAATCAACACTTAATACGAAAAGGGGTTTAAATTACACCTCTATATATAAATCTTGTAATGAGTCCATTATTGTAGTAAGACCTTATTCAACAAATTCAACGATCAAGGAGTGTACTGAAACATTTTAAGATTTAAATGAATCATAAAACATTACATTGATGTCATATCTTGATGATTTTTTTAAGCTTTTAGCTGTTATTCTGTTTTGAAATTTGAAACTTAAATCCTTTCTAGATATATCATGGTATATGCTAGCTTAGATTTCTGTCTATTCATTTTTCTGTTCATACAAATTAACAGAAAAAATGGTGAAAGATTTCCACTTCCAGGGTATGTTTTCTTCAGATTTACCTGAAAAAAGTATTTTCTGTCATCTTCCCCACTCCCAGCACCTTGAATTTATTGATAAAAACTGCTGCACATTTACACATAAGCCTTGTGGCAACATAAATACACATACAATGTGTTATCAAAATTGTATTTGGGAAAAGCATGTGTACAGATTTCAAGTGTTAATTGCTTGTATCATTTTTGACAATAATTCATCAAGATGTTATTAAGATATAACCCATATATAATGCCTAAAAAAGTTTAGGTTATTCATAGGTCATTTTAAGTAATAAACAACGAAATTTATTTTTATCTAACAAAGTCAATAAATTCTTTTTTTTCATTAACAGGAAGTGAAATGTAACACTGATGCATGTCCTGCATCAAGACAAACTATGGATATTGTTTCAAACTGTCCAACCAGTGAATCAGAATGGAGAACAGCTTCTCAAAGAAAAAACTGTTCAGCTTTTGCCAGCCAATGTAGTGATCCTGATAAATTTGTGTACCATTGTGTTATTAATCCATTTGTGAATCAGACACTTGAAGTTTGTGCCTATGGAAAGTACATTGTTTTAGGTATGTGGAATATGTTTTAAAGAATTTCCTTATCTAGTCTAAAGATATGTTGCAAAATGAAAATAATGCAAATCAACAAACATGGACTCAATTCAAAGTCATGTCCAAGGACATCTCATTATTAAGGGTAAATTTTAGTTTATAGGTAGAAGTTATAGATTTAGTATATATATATATATATATATATATATATATATATATATATATATATATATATATATATATATATATATATATATATATATACCAGCTTCCTTTTGAGAGTTTCAGGAAAGTAAATGTACATAAGTACCAGAAGTGAAAGCTTAATTGTATACAACTAGGGCAATCGCACTAGGTCATTTAAATACTGGAAGGATAGGTAATGTAGACCACAGTGCAATGCTTGTATTGTCAATAAACTGTTGAAGTGGTGATCTTAATATAAAAAAGGAAAAGTAAACATTTTGAGAAGAACTTTCTCAAGTGCATATTTACCAAGTAGATAATGGACAGGTTGTCTTGAGTGCAATTTCTCAAGGTCTTAAACATTTATAGAAAATCAATTTTTAGTTAGCATGGGCTTAAGATTTGTTGATTGAAGTGTTTCAGTGAGTACCTTCATGTCCATTAATTTAATGCTGTAACAGTTGTACCTGTCTCTCAGTTAAAAAAAAAAAAAATATTAAATCTCATTTAATTAATGTGCAGAGTTTTAAAATATGAAGTCATTAAACTCTATACTAAGCTCTGTGCCCAATATTTGTACTGCTCCTGGACCAATGGACTTTGAGAATGATTGCTATTTGTTATCTTCACATTTCATACACACTACAAATGATATCATTTGATTTTGACTTGGACTATAATGATATACAATAAGTCACCTCATTGATATTAATCTTGATTCCTTATTTTTTTTAAATGTACATGTTTGAATACACACACACGTCAGAATAAGGAATATTAGAAACATTTTATGAGTGCACTGGTATTAGAGATTCAAATATTCATGTAATTGATGTGTTTTTCATTTAGAAATCCAAGCAAGCCACCAGTTTTAAATTTAGATTATGATATATATCACCATCTGACTGTATTTTTATATTTCCCTCAAACAGTCTTTGTGAATTGGGGGGGGGGGGGGGGTAAGGATCACAATCTCTGCCCTTAGATATTTATTGTCTGGAGATTATCTCTGACAATTTGTAATATTTTGCTTTCAAACTTGGAAAGCTAAGTTACAAAAAGGGGACATCATAACATTTTATGTGTTGTGTGTTTGTGAGAGAGAGGGGGGTGGGGGAGGGGAGAGACTCAAAGCTGTGTGTCTCAATTGTGCTGGGTTTTTGTTTTTTTTAAATTTATTTATTTACCTGTTGGTAATAAAAAGAATATGCCATAAACTATTTTTTTTATAAACTTTTTAAAAGATGATATTAATTTGTACCTTATCTTTAGTTTCATAAAGCAACATATTATCTAATATTGAGAAACATTGTACAGGTATATTGCTAGTTAGACTTGCACCTAATGTTGACATGTTTTGCAGGTTATTGTGCAGAGTACAGCTACAGTGGCAACATAATCCAGCAAAATTATGACACAGATTGTTCTAAATTTACCAACAGTCGTCCATGTCCCAGTGGGTATCATTCTACAGAGGCATTTAAATGTAAGTGTAAAGTAATATACACAATTGTATCTTATTGTGCACACTTTTACAGAATAACTACACTTTATTCTTAAAACTTCTACATAAGAAAGGGTGTCTTTTCCACCCTGTAAGCACATGTGAGTCAGAATTGATGTAATTTATAAATACCCAGTACTTTAACTGTACTTGGTGGCAAACCACACAGGGATCATAACACTGTAGAAATACATGTATTTCTTACCTATGACATGTATTATGTATATCATGTATAGTCATATCATAGACATGGATGGATGCTGAAAATGATGAAAATATGGGAAACTGCAAACACTATACTATGAATTATAAATCCATTACCTGCATGATCAATATGTATATAAGTGCAACTTCCTGGTGATGGATACAGGGTCATTATCATCATTATCAGTCAATCTGATAAAACTGACATACAGAAGTGTATATAAATGTTAGATTAGTAAATAGATAATAAACAAAGATTATGAATTAAGTAAACAATGATCATTTTCTTATGTTGAAGACCCTGGTTGCTATCAGCTGACAAAGAAATCAACAGTTCAGAATCCAACTACAGCACCCTCTGTCCATACTTCTGACACAAACATGCTTGTATCAACTCAAAATACATCCATAATTGAAGAGTGAGTTTAGTAGTTTCACTTTTTCACTTGTTCCATGTTCTTTTAGCTTTGAGGAAGTTTGGTGTAATTGCTGTCATTATATGTAGTCATTCATTATAATAGCCTAATTTGGTACAAATGTATTTTATTTCATTAATGATATTTTGGTGATCTGAATGGTTATTAGCATTATAATTCTTATAGCTTTCAATTCTCAAGCAATTGAGAATTGGTCAAAGATCAAGGTCAAACTAACAAGGTGCCTAATTAGGAGATATTTATATGGATGAAAAGGCCTTTAAGATCAACATGCATAGAGGAGAAAGATTAAGATTGAAGGATTAGGTTACTTAAGTCAGCAAAAGTAAAAAGTGGGGTGGATTTTGCTATTCCTATCTTGATGTGGAAGTAAAATTTCTTTGTGAGGTCTGATTGTCTGAGTTAGTTAAAGTTTCTGGTTGCAATATTTTGTTAATCAAAGTGTATTGATTTATATATCTGTTTTTTTCTGTATTGTACTTCTGTTTATTCTTTTTCAAAATGCAAGTGACAAAATGAACAATAATGCGGCTATTCCTAATACACTGTCTGCACACTTACCTTTTTCATTCTTTCATATTGGGAAGCTAGTGATAAATTCTCTAGTAGGCAAAGAGAGATAACTCTTTAAAATCACTCTGGTTCATTTTAGAAGTTTCATCATCTTCTGTTTGGTAGCCAAAATTGTTCTTGATAATTATCAACAGAGAAAATTTGTCTGCAGACAAGTTAGTTTATCAATTTCATTATGCTGAAATAACATTTAAAAGAAAAGAAAATTATTAATTTATGGCTATTTGAACCTTCAGGTGCTTATTTCAGCATCTCATGCAATTAAGAATTGATTGTCAAAAACATCAATCATTAACCTCAAATGATAATTATGATTATTTAGTGATGAGGAAAAAAAATGTGTATGCTCTGTTTGAGAAAGAGTACCATATGATTTTACTTGCTATTTTGTTTCAATATATATAGGCCAGGTATGGAACATGTTAATGATGACTGGGGATATGTCATTGGTGTCATCATTGCAGCCATTCTGGTCATTTTGATTGGAATTGCTGTGGTAATTTTTGTACTTAGACGACTTCGACCAAGATCTAAAGAACATCTTCATGAAAAAGGTAAATATACTATTTGTATTATTTTTCTTAATCAATTAATCATATACTAATTATTCAATAAATTATTTAGACCCAAGTAGTAACCGTTAATTAAGATTTGTTAAATTTTAGATTTAGTGCATCCCCCCTCACCCCCACCCCCTCTTTCCCCCCAGTGTTATCCCTTTATTTCAAAGTAAAGGGTTATATATATCAATTGTAACAGGCTTTAAAATTTTTGATTTCTAAGCAGCAATTTTATTTAGTTTAATATAGTTTAGACCCAAGTAGTAACCATTAATTAAGATTTGTTAAATTTTAGATTTAGTGCATCCCCCCCCCCCCCCCCCCCCACACACCTCACCCCCACCCCTCTTTCCCCTGAGTGTTATCCCTTTATTTCAAATTAAAGGGTTATCTATATCAATTGTAACAGGCTTTAAAATTTTTGATTTCTAAGCAGCAATTTTATCAGTTGAAGTGGTCAATTTGGTCGGGGTCCAACTCTTAGGGAAAACACTGCTCCCCTGCTAAAGTTACATGTATTTTACTTAATGACCAATAGACATTAGATTCCCTCTCCCCTTTCTCCATTAAACTTTAATTCTTCTAGTTATAATTCATTTGGTATCAACCATCATTGTATCAGCATATATTTTAGTGAACTTCTTTAAATTCCAGTCATGCACATGGTGGGCTAATATGTTTCTAAAACATAAATTACACCAAGTAGTGTGCCTTTAAGGCAGTGAAAATGTATATGATCTTTTTCTTGATATTCATTCTAATAAAGCTGTAATTTTGAGAGTTTATAATTTACTCATACAATTTCAATCCTGCTAGAATTTCTCACACATTTTAAAAATATTTTGAATACAGTAATGGAGAATGGTCAACTCATGATGGAAAATGAAGATGCAGGTAAATATTGTAATGCTTCATTAAATATTTAGGATGGATATTTCCTTTTTAGCTCATCTGAGCCAAAGGCTCAAGTACATGAAAATGAATTACATGTACATAAGAAAAACTTATGCTTATAATCCTTATAAAGAAGCAAAATCACCCATCCCTGGCACTTCATTAGAAGTGTGTTTTACTGTTACAGTAGTACTCATAAATCTTTTTAAAATCTGATAAAGAACAGCAGAACCAAGGGGACTCAGGTGAGTGTTATGATCCTGAACTCTCTGTTAAATATTTCAAAATATATTTAGGTCACCTGAGTCACTCAGGTGACCTATTGCTATCTGTTTTTGTCTGTCGTCGTACGTCGTTCGTCGTTCGTCGTCAATCAGTCGTAAACTTTTGAACATTTTTAGCTTCTTCTCTGGAACCACTGAACCAATTTCAACCAATTTTGGCATATAGCATCTATGGGTGAAGGGGAACAAAAATTATGAATTTCATGGTCCCTGCCCCCCTGGGGCCTGAGGGGTGGGGCTAAAACCACCAAAAATAATGCAATCTTTAAAAATCTTCTTCTTTACTCCTGGACATCAAGCAGTCAAACTGTTGGCATCATTGTAATAAGCATGGAGCCCTCTATCAAAATTGTGAAATTCATGGCCCCAGGGTCAGGGGTTCTGGCCCCAGGGTGGGGCTATATAGATCATATAGTGAAAGTGCATTATTTCTTTGAAAATCTTCTTCTCTGCTCCTGGGTATTAAATAAAGTTACTAAGTACATAGTTATGATGAGCAAGAGTGCCTCTTCCAAAATTGTGAAATTCATGGCCCCAGGGTCAGGGGTTCTGGTGTTAGGGCGGGGCTCTATTGATTATATATAGTGAAAATGCATTATTTCTATGAAAATCTTCTTCTCTGCTCCTGGGTATTAAATAAAGGAACTAAGTACATAGTTATGATGAACAAGAGTGCCTCTTCCAAAATTGTGAAATTCATGGCCCCAGGGTCAGGGGTTCTGGTGTTAGGGCGGGGCTCTATTGATTATATATAGTGAAAATGCATTATTTCTTTGAAAATCTTCTTCTCTGCTCCTGGGTATTAAATAAAGGAACTAAGTACATAGTTATGATGAGCAAGAGTGCCTCTTCCAAAATTGTGAAATTCATGGCCCCAGGGTCAGGGGTTCTGGTGTTAGGGCGGGGCTCTATAGATTATATAGTGAAAAAGCATTAATTCTTTGAAAATCTTCTTCTTTGCTCCTGGGTATTAAATAAAGTAACTAAGTACATAGTTATGATGAGCAAAAGTGCCTTTTCAAAAATTGTGAATTTCATGGCCCCAGGGTCAGGGGTTCTGGTGTTAGGGCAGGGCTCTATAGATTATATAGTGAAAATTCATTAATTCTTTGAAAATCTTCTTCTCTGCTACTGGATATTAAATAAAGTAACTAAGTACATAGTTATGATGAGCAAGAGTACCTCTTCCATAATTGTGAATTTCATGGCCCCAGGGTCAGGGGTTCTGGTGTTAGGGCGGGGCTCTATCGACTATATGGTGAAAATGCATTAATTCTTTGAAAATCTTCTCCTCTGCTCCTGCGCATTAAGGTGATAAACTAAGTACATAGTTATGATGAGGAGGTGGGCCTCTTCCAGAATTGTGAAAGCAATGGCCCCTGGGACAGGGGTTCTGGTGTTAGGGCGGGGCTCTATTGATTATATAGTGAAAATGCTTTAATTCTTTGAAAATCTTCTTCTCTGCTCCTGGGTATTATTTAAACAAACTAAGTACATGGTTATGATGCATAAGGATGCCTTTTCAAAAATTGTGAATTTCTTGGCCCCTGGGTTAGGGGTTCTGGTGTTAGGGCGGGGCTCTATTGATTATATAGTGAAAATGCATTGATTCTTTGAAAATCTTCTTCTCTGCTACTGGAGATTATATAAACAAACTAAGTGCATGATTATGATAGGCAAGGATGCCTCTTCCAAAATTTTTAAATATATGGCCTCAGTTTTTGGGGTTCTTGAGGAGGGGGGGGGGGGGGCTCTATTGATTATATAGTGAAAAAGCATTAATTCTATTAATCATTAATTAATCCTGTCTGCTCCTTTGTGTTGAGCTGATAAATAAATTGCTTAGCTATGATGAAAATGGGAGCTTTGAACAGAATTTTTAAATCTTGTGGTCCTAGGGTCAGGGGTTCTGGCATAACGAAGGGGGGGGGGGGGGGGCTTTTGATAATATAGTGGAAAAGTGTTAATTCTTTGAAGTCCATAGTTATGATGATGAGGGTAACTCTTCCAAATTTGTAAATTTCTTGACCCTTGGTATTGGGTTCTGGTGTTAGGGTAAGGCTTTGTTGAATCTGTAGTGAAAATGCATTGTACCTGTGAAATTCTTCTCTGCTTCTGGACATATTGGAAGCAAACTGAGTAAAAGTTTAAATGATATGAGTAAGCGTATTTCTACCAGATTTTTAAACATCTGGACCATTGGTCTAAGCATTCTGGTCCTGGGCAGGGCTCTATTAATTTGTATTCTACTGAGAGAAGTTATTCCCCTTTTCCATTCACCTTTGATAATTAATCACTGTAAATAATGTATTTGAAAGGTTAATAGAATAAGATAATTATGCAAGAATGTTTATTGTATAATTAAAAAAGTACTTTCTTAGTTTTAATAAACAGGTAGACTTGTAAGTTATAGATAAATAAAAATGAGACAAAAATAACTTATCTTATTAAAAGTTCTTCAAAGACCATAAGAGAGGTCAATGCTAGAGGTCTTAGTATGGGTTATAAATAGTACAGAAGCACTAATAGTTTGTTAATAGTCTGCATAGTGTTAAGTGGGGGACAGATTAGAACTTAATTTATGACTTGATACTGAATACTAGACTAATTATTTTGTTGATCCTGATCTTCCTACTTCTCTTGCTTTAGGGCAACAAAGCTTCAACTATCAGTGTATTTAACTTCTAAATTGTTGTATTATACTCAGGTGACCGTTAAGGCCCTTGGGCCTCTTGTTTGATAATACCATCTATTGGAAGACTTTGAAAATATTTATGATATATTTTAAACTTTGAACAGAAACTGGAGGAAAGAATACACAACCAGTGGATGGGAATGAACATTCTGCAGGTGAGGAAAAGGCTTTATGAATGACAGCTCAATGCAATAGCATTTTTAGTTCCTTTGAGCCAAAGACTCAAAAGAGCTAATATGCTATAGACATCTGTGTGGTTGATCAACTTTTTAGCTCACCTGAGCCGAAGGCTCAAGTGAGCTTTTCTGATCACATTTTGTCTGTAGTCCGTCTGTCCGTCTGTCTGTCCGTCTGTCCGTCTGTAAACTTTTCACATTTTCGACTTCTTCTCAAGAACCACTGGGCCAATTTCAACCAAACTTGCCACAAAGTATCCTTGGGTAAAGGAGATTCAAGTTTGTTCAAATGAAGGGCCACGCCTTCTTCCAAGGGGAGATAATTGAGAATTTGTGAAAAATTAATGGCATCATTAAAAAATCTTCTTCTCAAGAACCACTGTGCTTGAAAACATGAAACTTATGTGGAAGCATCCTCAGGTAGTGTAGATTCAAGTTTGTTCAAATCATGACCCCCGGGGGTAGGGTGGGGCCGCAATGGGCGATCAAAGTTTTACATAGGAAATATACAGGAAAAATCTTTAAAAATCTTCTTCTCAAGAACAGCAAAGCCATGATTGGTCATATTTAAATGGAAGCATCCTCAGATAATGTAGATTCAAATTTGTTCAATTCATGACACCCCCCCCCCCCCCCCCCCCCCAACCACTTTTATATTTAAACTTTTCAACCTTTCAAGATTGAAGTGATTTCTGCTTTTTCCTAGCCATAGTGCTCAGGTGAGCGATGTGGCCCCTGGGCCTCTTGTTGGGATATGGACCATTTCTCAAGAACACTTTGGCCAATTTTTGGCAAGTTTGTCATAGAGTATCCTTTGCCCAAGGGCTTTCATTTATACTAAAAATAGGGATATGGCAATTAAACAAGGGGGGATAATTAGGGAAATAAGAACAACTGTTGGTTTCTAAAATATTTTCTTCTCAAGAACCACTGGGCATATTATCACCAAACAGAAACACAACAATGAGGCTATGTTGTAGATTAAAAATTGTTCAAAACGTCGTACTGGCGCAAAGGGCATTTTCTGAAGGTCACTTCAAAATAGACCTAAAATTATGTTCTGTTGAAACTAATTTTTGCTCACTGTAAAGAATAAGATAATCAAATATTGTCAGTTGATGCATCTTAGGATATCATGCTATGTAGACTTGAAGTAGGTGATGATGAACTACTTTTTAAATTTTGCATATATTCATTTTCAAATTGATTTTAATGCATATTTTGGACACTTTGAAGTCTTTTTATCAAATCCAGTCAGGTAATGCATCATGGGGCCATATGTGTCAACTAAAAGAGAGGTCACAATGACCTACTTCTGGAACTTTATGGGTGATCATTTTCTAAACATTTTAGTTCATTATTTCTGATATTGTGAGGTTTACAATTATCAAACCTTGGATGTTGATACATCTTGGGGTCATGTAAGAAATTTATGAACAGTAGGTCACAGTGACCTACTTTCAGAATTTTGCAGGTATTCATTTTCAAATTGCTTTAGATGAAGATTTTGGACACTGTGGATCATTGGATCATCAAACCTTATTAGCTGATGCATTCTAAGGCCTAATAGTACGTATATCAACAAAAGTTGGTCACTGTGACCTACTTTTGGAATTTTATGACTATATTTAAATATTTAAGATACTAAGTTGCTTAGAATCATTAGTTGATGCATTTTGGGTCTTCGAAGTGTGTCATCCATAAAGTAGGTCACCATGACCTACCTTTAGAATGTCAAAGCTATGTATCTAAATATTTTGAATAATAGTAGGCTTAGAATCCACAAACTTTGTCAGTTGATGCATCTTGCCTTCTCAGAGTTTGTTAACCAAAAAGTAGGTCATGGTGACCTACTTTTGGATTTCCACAGCTATATCTAAATATTTAGGGTAATAAAAGAATCATCAAATGTTGGATTTTAAGAGAGTGTTAACCAAAACATTGGTCAATTTTTACCTACTTTTAGAATTTCAAAGCTATATATATAAATATTTCGAATAATAAGGGGCTTAGAATCGATTAAGTTTGTCAGTTGATGTATCTTGAGTTCTCAGAGTTTGTTAGCCAAAAAGTACATGGAGGTTATGATGACCCACTTTTGGATTTTTACAGCTATATTTAAATATTTAGGATAATAAAAAAAAACATCAAATGTTTGATTTTCAGTGTGTTAAGCAAATTGTTGGTCAAGTTTGACCTATTTTTTTGAATATTTATTCCCCTTACATGAAATGTCCATGGCATATAGTGTTACCTCTTTCTTTCTGTTATTCCCCACTCTCATTGCTGCATAATTAGTTTCTGGACTTTTTCTGCTGTGCTAATAGTTAATGATATGAGTTTCGGTTCATATCTTGACATTTCATTGTTTTCTTACATGTACATATACAGGTCACGTTTGAGTTTTGTGCTGATTGACCCATTTTTATGAAAGCTATTGCCCTTAGACCTTGAAAACTACTACTACTTCACAGTTCTTCAGACTTATATAAAATGAGCAGATTTTTGGTTGTGCCCCTGCTATGAAATGGCCAAGGCATACATGTATAGTGTTACGGATGAAAGACTAGTATAATATTTTTGGAGCAGGTCCATTCTAAATTAACTATTTGCCATACCTTAATCAAACTTTCATGGATGATTCATCTAAGAGTGTACACTACTGGACTTGCTTCGGTTGCTAGATTTGACCTACATTTTCCAGATGAGGGACCAGGTTAAAGTTTTTAGAGCAGTCTCTTTCTTAAAAAGCTATTTGCGGTACCTTGACCAATCTTGCCTAGTTGATACATCTAAGGATGCACACTACTGGACTTGCTTCGGATGCTGGATTTGACCTATATTTTCAAAATGAGTGATTAGGTTAATGTTTTCACCACAGGGCCATTACCAAGAAACTGTAAGGAATTTAATGATTCCAAGGTATGTTCTAAACCAGGGGCATATCTGCAGATTTGAAAGCATTACAGATTTTCGCCAGCCATGACGTAAATTCAATATTTCATTAATTTTTAGAGAAAATAGTGTATTTTGTCGATAGTTTGATCCAGCGCAGGACTGCCTCATCTCGATCTCTTGATATAATGTATGGAGTATAATATCAATCAAATATGTGAATAGTGATTTGGAACAAGCTTGCGTTCAGTAAATTCTGTACTCAAAATTGAGCAATTTTTTTTTCCATTTTGTCCTTGTTCTGAAAAATAATAGAAAATTCATATAACATGTATAATGCTGTGATGTTACAGAAAGAAGCATTGATGATAATCTGCTTCCAATCTGTATTAATTTTTGTCAATAAAGATTTTTCAAACAATATATCATACAATTGTGTACATTTCTAGAGTTGGCTTTTTTATAGGGGCAAAAATATGCTTTCACCATATATGGTTCTTTTTATTGATAGCTATAACATTAAAAGTATGTTTTACTTCTATTTTTCGTATTCCCTTCTACAGATTTGATTCTCATAGTGAATCAATACCCCAAAAATGTTCAATAACACTGATGATTCCATGTCTGTATTACACATGGGAGTAGGGGGGATTTAACCTTCTACCAAATTAATGAATAGAAGAATGAATCATTTTAGATCTATCCCAAACAAAAAAAGTATCATAGTAAACTATCGTTTACTATAGTTAACTATAGTTAACGGCAGTATCAAACTTTTCACTATAGTAAACCAAAGTTTTACTTTAGTTAATCAAAGTTTTCTTTAACAATGAACCCCGGATTGTTATTAACCCTACATGCTATTTTCATATATTAAAAGGAAATAGTGGTCTGTTCATATAATATTTCAAATATTTACATCATAGGTATGTAATTTAAGAGTTACAAGGACAAAAATAAATGATTTTGATGTTAAGTGCAGGAAAAGTATTAACAAACCTCTACATTAAGCATCTGTGTATTTTTGAAACACTTTTTATGTGTCTTTTCAGAGAGAAAACAATTATTACCATCTGGAAAACCTGTGGAATCTGGTATGCAAGTATAACAATCTGTATCTAATAAAATATGAAATGAAACATAGAGGAAAGTAACAGTATTGCAATATACATGTATATCTTATTTAAAGATGCATAGAATTGAAGGGAATATTATTTAATATTTTAAGTTTATTGGAAAAATTTATATTTGAATTTCAAACTAAATAATTTAACCCCTGTTTAATGATGCTAGAGAGATTAAGAATAAAGGTTAAAATTAGATTTTAATTTTTTAGTTCATCTTAGCTAGAAAATTAGGTAAGCTCACTTGTTGACAGTCTGTAATCTACCAGTGTGTTTGTAAGTTTGTTAATTTTTCAAATTTTTAACACCTAAAATATTAAAAATCATTATAGCACAACATCATGAAAGCTTCCCTTTTATGCCATAGATTCAGAGGTAATCAAATCAAATTTGTGTTTGAGACAAGGCCACAATGTTTGTGTGTGTGTTTATGTGTGTGTATATGTGTACTGAGGGAATACATTTTACCTAGGGATATAGAGCAAAGAATCTCTTTAAAAACCTTACATTTTAAGAACAAGTGGCCATTTAGTAAGCATAGAATGACAGAATTCTAAATTTGCTGTGCTGTTGATTCAATTTTTAATATAAATCACCAAAGCCAGAGGCCTAATTTTATTAAAGTTTGTCTGGTGTTATCAAAAAGAACTTCAATAGGAAGGAATTGGAACTTATGTTCATGATGTGGATGGCGCTGACATAATTTGTTGTCATGCCCTTCCTGTGTCCTTTCTCCTTATCTTAACTTCAGACTTGGCAGTTAACCCAATTTATAAGAATTTTTATCAAACATCATACAAAGATTCATATTATTCGTATGTTCAAACAATTCATATATATCATAGTTTTTCTTCACTTGTATTAGACTCTTCTTCATTTTGCATTTACCTTAGTTTTAAAAACAATTAAAACTGCGATAGCGCCCACTGTATTAATGGACTCGCTCTCGTATGTGACCGTAAAATTCCTCCAAATGCATTACCCTATACATTTTACTTGATTAAACGAACACCTGTCTAAGTGATCATCGACCGTGATTTTTGCAACTTTTTTTTTTAGTAATTTCAAGCACTAGTACCTTGATTCATTAACTATAAAATTTCCAATCCCTACTTTCGAATCCGATCATCTTTTTTTTTGGTTCAAACATCTATGAACATTAGTGTTGCCGTCGGATAATGTAAACACACGCTAAGCTAGCACCAACACCAGGTATTAATTGCAATGATACAGTGATTGAAGTAACTGGTGATAAACACGCAATCAGAGTAATAACTAATCATTAAGGAAATATATAATTAGGGTAAATAAGTTTTTATTTGTTACCAAATGCATAATGAAAAACATGGTACGGTTTTAATTCGTCATACAGTGAAGAACATACGAAGTTACATGCATACAGGCTTCCATGTAAAACAAATTCTGAAATTTGAAAGACAATCTTTATAGGTATTTTATTATATAATAAAATATCTTAATACTTTCAAATCCATAATACTTTTAAAAAATCAAAATGACTCCTTTGCGGATCAAGCGCAAATTTTATTACCGAACATGACGAATGTACCCCAAAACACTTAAGTATTAATGTTGAGCAATACTTATATTATTTAAAAATGGAAATATATAGTGTATGATGTAAAATTAATACCAAATAAATGTGTAATATTTTCAGCATTGTATATTTGAACAGTGCGGAAAAAAGCAATCTGTATTAAGAGACTACCTTTCATATGTGATCTTTTTTCCTTCTCGATTGGAAGGTCTCTTAAATACAGGTTTGACTGTATTTTCATTAATCTGTATTGTCTTACGAAAATTCTAAGAAGCAGCTCAAAATTTCAAATGCTCACTAATTCTTGACCTAAACATTCCATATGATCTTAGACTTCACGTTTACTTCATTTTGCTCTTAGTTCATCTAGTTGAATTCAATTAAAGATCGTATCTATTAACTGAATATGAAACAATAAGACTTCATAGAGCTGTAAAATAAGGGTTACATGTAAATGAACAGTGCACAACACACTACAAAATTTAATAATTTAAGAATAAGAGAGATTTCCTAAAGAGTTTGAAATCACATGTACAATGCACTATGCTATTTGTTTGGTATATGTTATTTAACCATACACCTGTTTGTCTTCGGGACAATAAAATGCATAATTTTCAGGATTTGTGTTTTGTTACTAAATAGTTGAATTGTTAAAGGTCTATGATTGATTGATTAATTAGGGCCCCACAAGGATTTGCGGGTGCCCTATAGTAATCACTCTGTCTGTCTGTCTGTCTGTCCGTCTGTCATTCTTCCGTCCACAAATTTTCTGTTTTTTTTTTTCAAATAACTTTTTTAGGGTTGACCAATTAACTTCAAACTTTGTATGTTGGTTGAATAGGCTGTAAAACATATTTTGATGCTAAGTTTGGTTCTCTATGTCATTCGGTTTGGAGCTGGGTGGTGGGGTAGATTCCTTAACTTTATGTAAGAGTGAATTGGCAAAGAGAGATAACTGCTGAGAATGTTCCTATTGTAAACTAGGAAAAGCTGCAATGAGTCTCTTGGGATTAATTAACTTTCCTCTTGAAGAAAATCCAAAGCATTTATCTTTATCTGCCACATTGAGATTAATTAACACTTCTGTCTGCAAATGAAGTTTGTTTTGAAGTTAAGGTCAATTTTGAATGATGTTTGCATTCTCTGAAATGTGGATTTAAATAATGTTCATACTTTATTTTGGTAAAATACACAATGAGTTATGATTTTATTGAAAACAAGATATAGATAAAGATATCTTTTTCATTATTATTTTATTTTTAGCTCTTCTGAGCCAAAGGCTCAAAGAGCTAATGCTATGGCCATTTGTGCGGTGTGCAGTGTGCGGTGTGCATAAACTTTTTAGAATATGGGCCATAACTCAAGAACCCCTTGGCCAATTATTGTCAAATTTGTCACAGGGTATCCTTGGCCCAAGGGCTCCCTTTTGTACTAAAACTGGGGTTGTGACCCTTTAACAAGGGGAGATAATTAGGAAAATAGAAACAAAAGTACTGGTTGCTAAAAAATCTTCTTCTCAAGAACCACTGGGCAGATTATCACCAAACTTACACAAAAGGATGAGGATATGTTGTAGATTAAAATTTGCACGGGGATTTACCCTGGGGCAAAGGGCGTGGTCTCAAGGTCACTTCAAAGTTGACCAAAAATTACATTTTATTAAAATGTTGATATTTTGCTTACTATAAGGACTAGGACCATCAAATCTTGTCAGTTGGTGCATCTAAGGACCTCATATCATGTTTACTCAAAAGTAGGTCACGGTGACCTACTTTTTAAATTTTGTGGCCATTCTTTTTCAAAATGATTTAGAGGCATATTTTGAACAATTTAAGGCCTATGATCATCAAACTTTGTCAGTTGATGCATCTTGGGTCCTCAAAGTACGTCAACTAAAAAGTAGGTCACCTTGACCTACTTTTTGAATTTTATGGCTAAACTTTTTAAAAACAATTAAGGTCATTAATTCGAATACGGGGAGGCTTAGAATCATTAAATCTTGTAAGATGATGCATCTTGGGGCCATAAAACATATTTATTAAAAAGTAGGTCACAGTGACCTACTTTTTGAACTTTGCAGGCATTCGATTTCAAAGCGTTTTAGAGGCATAATTTGGACATTTTAAGTCCTATGATCATAAAACTTTGTAAGTTGATGCATCTTGGGTCCTCAAAAAAGGTCAACTGAAAAGTAGGTCACTGTGACCTACTTTTCAATTTATATGACTATAATTAAATATTTCAGGAACTAATTGGCTTAGAATCATAAAACTTTGTCAGTTGATGCATCTTGGGTCTTCGGAGTAGGTCGACTAAAAAGTAGGTCACAGTGACCTACTTTTGAAAATTTATGGCGTTAATTAAATATTTCGGGTACTAATTGGCTTAGAATCATCAAACTTTGTCAGTTGATGCCTCTTGGGTCTTCAGAGTAGGTCGACTAAAAAGGAGGTCACCGTGACCTACTTTTGAAAATTTATGGCTTTAATTAAATATTCCGGGTACTAATTGGCTTAGAATCATCAAACTTTGTCAGTTGATGCCTCATGGGTCTTCGGAGTAGGTCGACTAAAGAGTAGGTCACGGTGACCTACTTTTGAAAATTTATGGCTTTAATTAAATATTCCAGGTACTAATTGGCTTAGAATCATCAAACTTTGTCAGTTGATGCATCTTGGGTCTTCAGAGTAGGTCGACTAAAAAGTAGGTCACCGTGACCTACTTTTGAAAACTTATGGCTTTAATTAAATATTTCGGGTACTAATTGGCTTAGAATCATCAAACTTTGTCAGTTGATGCCTCATGGGTTTTCGGTGTAGGTCGACTAAAAAGTAGGTCACCATGACATACTTTCAGAAAATTTATGGCTTTAATAAAATATTTCGGGTACTAATTGGCTTAGAATCATAAAACTTTGTCAGTTTAAGCGTCATGGGTCCTCGGAGTACAACAACTGAAAAGTAGGTCACGGTGACCTACTTATGAAAATTTATGGCTTTAGTCAAATATTTCGGGTACTAATTGGCTTAGAATCTTTAAACTTTGTCAGTTGATGCGTCTTGGGTCCTCGGAGTACAACAACTGAAAAGTAGGTCACCGTGACCTACTTTTGAAATTTTATGGCTGTATTTAATATTTTCAGGAATTATTTGGCTTAGAGTCGTCAAAATTTGTCAGTTGATGCATCTTTGGTCCTCGGAGTAGGTTGACTGAAAAGTAGGTCACCGTGACCTACTTTTGAAAATTTATGGCTGTAATTAAATATTTTGGGTACTTATTGGCTAGAATCATCAAACTTTGTCAGTCGATGTATCTTTGGTCCTCGGAGTACAGCAACTGAAAAGTAGGTCACGGTGACCTACTTTTGAAAATTTATGGCTTTAATTAAATATTACAGGTACTAATTGGCTTAGAATCATCAAACTTTTGCATCGTGGGTCCTTGGAGTAAAACAATTGAAAAGTAGGTCACTTTGACCTACTTATAAAATTTTATGGTTATAATTTTAAAAAATATTTTAGGTATTAATTGGCTTAGAATCATCAAACTTAGTTGATGGGTCTTCAGAGAATGACAAGTGATAAGTAGGTCACCATGACCAACTCTCAGGTACTAATTGGCTTAGAATCATTTTGGGTTCTCAGAGTGTGAATTGGAATTTCAAGGGTTTATCTAAATATACAGGATACTTCGAGGCTTCAAATAGAAGTGATAGGTTGTACAGTTTATCAGAAGAGCGATTCAAGGCCCATGGGCCTCTTGTTTTTTTATTTTTTCTTTCTTTTTTTTCTGCCTTGTGTAAATTCAAGCGTACTATTTATTTTAACAGGTATTCAGATAATAACCCCATTCTATCATTGCTGAAAAAGATTTTATTGTAAACTTATAAGAAAAGGTTGAGAGAGCAGTATAATTAATCCCTTGGGTTTGATTATATTGCTGCTTGCAGAAAATTTTAGAGGGTTATCTTTCTGTCACTTTAAGTTTGATTAACATCTTTGTCTGCAACTGATGTTTGTTTTGAAGTTAAGGTCAAGCCTAGGTGATATTTGCATTCACTGAAGGCTGGCATTTTAGAAAACACATGCTTCATTCTTCTTTTAATATACATTTAATTGAGTTATTATAGATATGATGTTTTTTACTGCCGTATGTAAATACAAGGAAACTATTTATAGGTTGTTGGATATTTAGCAGTTGCTGTTGCTTATTCTTCTTTACATATTTTTAAATTTTTGTAATCAAGTCAAGTTCTCATCCCCTAATCTGCACCCTTATATTTCTACCCCTTGGCGGGGCCCTTGCTGACTGGTCAGATTTCTAGTTATATGATGTCACTCATATAGGGACGGTGAAGGGCCTTTACTCGGTGAAGGGCCTTTACTAGGCACTCAGGGCTATTGAGCAGTGAGGGTTCTTTATTGTGCGAACGCCTACCATGACACGGGGCCTTGGTTTTTAAGGTCTTGTCCGATTGACCCGCAACTTTCACTTAAATGTGCCGAACGCTTGGCGAAGGAACAGTTGCTACATATTTTTATCGACTTAGGTCAGTCCGCCCATGATTCCAACAAATGACCTTCCGATCACGGAGCGAGCGCTCTACCGATTGAGCTACCGTGACGGCACAAGTTCTATGAAGGATTCCTTTTGGAACTTGTTTTTTATGAACAACCTCCCATTGAAGCTGTGCATTTCTAGTAAGGAAACAATTGAGTATTAGCGTACAACCCAATAAAATGATCCCCAACTCAGTCAAGGGGATTAATGAAAAAATGTAACTCTTACTTTAGATCACCTAAAACACCATTCAAAAATGTACATTAAGTTTAGGTTTACCTCCAAGTATGATTTTAAAGAGACTGAAATGTGTGACCTGCAATATTTTTTTTTTCACTGTTCCAAAAATTGCCAGGTTGGTGAGTTTCTGCTTTGAAATTCTTTTCAGAAATTGCAAGAAAAATAATACAGTCTGTGGAGGATGGAGAAAATTCAGGTGATAATGGAAGTGTACAATTGATTAACATATGTTAAATGCTATTTGTGGAGTTCTCTGTGTGTGTTTGTGTGTGTACTGTACAACAGTGAAACATGTCTTATCCTACGTACTGGGGCAATTTTTTTTCAGACTAGACAATTTAAAGAACATAGAAAGCAGTAAAATTGGAATTTAAATAAAGCTTGGAATTCATTATAGAATAGATTGCACAGGTGTCGGATTAGAAAATTTTCACCTTAAGGAAAGGAAGGAGATGGTCACTTGTTGAGTTATGTTTGTTACATTACCAAGTTCCACGAACTCACACCAGATCAAGTACAAAATGTTTTTGAATTAGGAAAATGTGGAAACTAGTATAGGACACAGGGCAGCTCTGTTATTGTAAATGTTTACGTTTCACCGGTTGTGTTCAATTTGTTAAACTCTGCACACATCAATGAGCATGGACTGACAATACTGGAAAGTTGGTTTTGCTTTCTCACATGTCTACTCTGAATTTTCTGGATTAAAGTTTTAATATTTTTCATTAATACACAACAAAATTTCTAATTTTCATAAGCATTAAGGGTAAAATTTACTTTGTGAAAGTTTAATTGCGTATCAATCAAACGCGTCCCGAAATTCGAAGTTTCAATAAATTCTAGATAAGATAAGTTTTTTTTAATTATATTTCCGTATGAAATGCTATTGCAACATACAAATCATGATAAACAGAAAATTTGAGAAAATATTAACTTCAAATCTGTGCCCAGGCCCCTTTCATGTATAATCGCGTAATTTCATACGATTTCCACTTTAAAATTGCCAAGTGTTTTTTTTTTTTTTTTTTTTTTTTCCTGCTGACAATCAACAGAAAAAAATCAGCAAAATAATACCTAAAATTATTATAGGACGTTTAATATTACGGTTTAAGTTTAAAGTTTGTCTTGACAACTAAAACACTTGGTTGTTCTAGCTTTATGCATTTGATATCAGCAATGTTTGTGAAGTACATGTACTAGCTTTCTTCTTTGAATTCTTTTCTTTTTTCAGAATGGTTACTTGTATTTTGAAAAAATCGTGTACACCAAAATATCAGTGCCATATTATATGTATATGTCTTGCTGTATGTCTGCTCATATATGCCTTATACATTTTATATATTTTGCACTGTATATGTGCTTTACACTAACACCAGTCCTATTCTCCTTATCTGTGGTTACTCAATACTTTTTATGTTAACTCGTTTCTAATAAAATAATACCTTGCGCAGATATCTTAAATGTTACTGAAATTTAACACTTTGTCTAAGTTATTATTAAGTATCCTTTAATACATATTTTAGATAATGAAATTGAATGCCTCAGTTACATAAGAGGATGCTATGTTGAAATTGTAGGAGAAACGAAGTGCTCGTGCCTATATCAGAGAAAACATGATCAATCAGAGATATTACAATTGTATCAACTTTTTTCAACTAATTTTTACATTATCCTGGATGGCGCCAGACCGTCAGTTTTGTGTGTGTGTGTGTGTTTAGGTCACAAGAGCCTGACCTTGAAGCGACAGAAATGATATAACTTTAAGATAACTTTATAAATAAATTGCTAATTTCAAGTATTTACAAGTGTAAGAAAAAGAGGTAAAAAGGGGATTTCTTTGCAAACATGATAATTTGTACAAAGCTGTCATTTATCATGTATCTTTACTTCACTCTAGGAAATAATTAATTGTTAAGAGAAATATTTGAGGAGAGTGAGGAAGCACATAGCATGCATATGTAGAATCAATGTCAGATGATTTGTTTTTACTTTTGCAGGAGGAAGATTGTCACAGGTTGATGAGCAGCCTAATGACTGCTAGAAGGAATTACAGAGTATCGGTCAACACAAATCAATACTGATGATGATCAAAAACTGGAGATGACAACAAGCGAGATCTATGAAAATTCACCATACTTTTCCACTGACTCCAGTGCTTTGATATAGAAATATATTAAAGATCTACAAGTTTCTCTCAAAAGATACTTTAAATAAGAAGATGTGATTTTGTCACCAGAATAAGCATCAATGCAAGGTTGTACAACTTAATGACAAACCAGTCTGACTGATATTTATTATACCCCCGCTCCGAAGGAGAGGGGGGTATACTGTTTTACCCTTGTGTGTGTGTGTCTGTCTGTCCGTAACAAATTTTCGTCGCAACTACTGATCGTAGATGCTTGAAATTTTAACACAATCTTCTCTGAAGCATGCCATACGGTGGGATACATTTTTGTTAAAATCCGATGTCAACTTCCTGTTTTTCTGTGCGTCTGTCCGTTTCATACATAACAAATTTTCGTCACAGTTTTCTCAGCAACTACTCATCGCAGATGCTTGAAATTTTAACACCATCTTCTCTGAGGCATGCCATACATTGGGATGCATTTTTGTTCAAATCCAATGTCAACTTCCTGTTTGTCTGTGCGTCTGTCCGTTACATACATAACAAAGTTTCGTCACAGTTTTCTCAGCAACTACTCATCGCAGATGCTTGAAATTTTAACACAATGTTTTCTGAGGCATGCCATATGGTGGGATACATTTTTGTTCAAATTTGATGTCAATTTCCTGTTTGTCTGTGTGTCTGTCCGTTTCATATATAACAAATCTTCCTCGCAGTTTTCTCATCAACTATTCATAGCAGATGCTTGAAATTTTAGTACACTCTTTCTTGAGGCATGCCATATGGTGGTATTAATTTTGATGTGAATCTGATGTCAACTTCATATTTTTCTGTGCATCGGCCTGTAATTGAACTTGTGTATATTAACATGATGGTGCTTATTTACATCAGAGCGGGGGTATTACTAGTGAGCATTTGCTCACAGATTTCTTGTTATTAATGAATTTTGCAATGATTACACATTTACGTTTGGTGTTGTTAACTTGTAGGAACATAATGCAATTTTGAAAGATCTATGCTTTATATGTATATATTTGCATTTGCAAATGGGTTCCCCTATATAGCACTGTTTGAATGGGGCGTATTTAAGCCTGTGTATAAATGGGTTCGTCACATGACCATAAATTCATTGTTAAGTCATAAACGACCGACGTAAATTCATAGTGATGTCATAAGTGGTCAACATGTTTAACACATTCAATCATTCAATTTAAACTGTTGTAGTTTGAAAAAAAATCGTTCATGGGATTAAAACTATAGCACCCATTTATTTGTTATCAATCAGACACAAATCGTTTCTAAACTTTTATTGGGATGTAAATACAGGTTTTTCACGTGATCAAATGGATATATAAATCCCGTAACAAAGCCGTATTTACATACCAATAAAAGTTTTAAAATGATACCTTGTTTCTTAAAAACATGTAATATGTTTTTTTTTTTGTAAGCAAATGATGAAATTTTGGTAAGCTGTTAATGTTATAACGTTAGGTTTATCCATGGTTGTGCACATTTTTTGTAGGGAATAATACATTTTTGATAAGTTGTACTGTAAAAACGTTAGGTTTATCTATGGTTGTGACAATTTTTGTAGGGAAATCTGAATAATACATTTTTGATAAGTTATGATGTTAAAACGTGTTAGGTTTATCTATGGTTGTGACATTTTTTGTAGGGAATAATGCATTTTTGATAAGTTATGATGTTAAAACGTTAGGATCTATGGTGGCGACATTTTTTTGTAGGGAATAATACATTTTTGATAAGTTATGTTAAAACGTTAGGTTTATCTATGGTTGTGACATTTTTGTAGGGAATAATACATTTTTGATAAGTTATGATGTTAAAACGTGTTAGGTTTATCTATGGTTGTGACATTTTTTGTAGGGAATAATGCATTTTTGATAAGTTGTGATGTTAAAACATAAGGTTTATCTTTGGTTTTGTACATTTGTTTTAGGGAATAATCCATTTTTCATAAGTTGTGTTGTTTTAGGTTTATTTATGGTTTTGTACATTTTTTGTAGGGAATAAAACATTTTTGATAAGCTATTGCTGTTGTAGAGTTAATCTACGCTTCTAAACATACTTGTACATCTAACAAATTGTAGAGAAATAATACAATTTTAATAAGTTATACATGCAATTTTTATTCATGCTTCTAAATACCTGAGTGTATGTAACATGGCTTATTTGTACGTTAATTATTAAATTAAAAAAAATCGTTTGATGTTGTGAAGTTTGAATAATGTTTTTTGCATTGAATATACATGTAAGCATGAAAACAAATAAAGGAAGAAACGACAATTTTAATTGTTGATGCATACCAATTTATTTTTCAAACACGTACTTAATGACCTTGGAAAACAGTTCAAAATATTTAGTAATACTTCAAATATGATAAAAACGTATTCAACAAAATAATAATTACGACAAATATGCGCAGTATTTACATTGTAAGAGTTTTGTTTCCTCCAAACTTAATTGCAAATAACTTTCTATTGGTTCCTCATGACTGTCTGGATGTTAGCATGTTATAATTTTTTACCTTTTGACTTCTCTAGAACCACTTTATATGCATGTACATGTATGTATATGAAATTTACGCGGGTGTTACAAAAATGAAATAAAAATTGAAAGAGGACTGTCTTCAAACGTTCTTTTAAGTGACTGTGACAATACTATTTATAGAAGTCTGAAAAAAGTAGTGATTATATTATTATTTTTATACCCCCGCAAACAAAGTCCGTCTGTCTGTAGACATGATTTTTTTCCGGACCTATTCTTGGAGGCTACTGTATGGAATTATTTGAAGTTTTTTTAAAACGCATTAGACACCATATAAAGATATGCACCTGGTATTTTCACCATGATTGAACAATTTTTCTTCATCTTACGGTTTTTTTTTCTCCATTTTTTTTTTACTTAAGTCATTCTGTGTCATGTAGTTTTATGTCGATGTAGTTCTGCAGCATAATTGAATATTTATCAGAAATATAATGAGCAATTAATTTGACTCTCAAAAATTGTGAACACCTCTTACCTGTAGATCCAAAAAATACTTTTAGGGACTTGGTACCCCTTCAAAAAAATGAACTTAAAAAAAAATTATTTATTAAAATTTTTAAACAAAAACAACACCTCTTTCTCTCATTTTTTGCATGTACATTACAGGCAAGCTGTTTCAAATTATGCTTACTTTAAATAACCAAACTACTGCGTTTGTTAACAAGGCACAGTAAGCAGACTAATTGTAAACTGTACTGCTTCTGTTCCAGAGAATTCTACAGATGTTCCAGTCGGACGTCGAAAGCCTTCCAGTGTAATTGAACTCCTCATCCTCACAGAGAAGCATGTAGTGTGGCTGTTTTAGTCATGTGTGCTCAATTTTTTGGTTTACACCCATGACAGACGAAATAGAACTGATACAAATAGTACCGACACAACTTCAATTATCACAGATCAAACACGATGTATGAGAATGTCGATATTAATTTCCCCTCAACCTTGGGTTAAAGAAACAATTTTCACCGTTTTTGTTTGTTGTTTAATGTCCCTCTCGAGCATTTCTCACTCATGTGGCGACACCACCACTTGCCGGTGGAGAGCTGCAAATTTTGACCTATGCATGCTCGGGACTCGGGGCCATTGAGCAGTGAGGGATCTTTTTCGTGCCAGCACCCACTGCGACACGTGACCAAGATTTATACGGTCTCATCTGAAGGACTGGTCCCCACATCCCACAGTGAGGTACGAACCCGAGACCTAAGGATCAACTCTTTCGCGACTCTAGAGCAGATGCTCTTACCACTGCGCCACGCGGGCGACTCCATTTTTGTTAATTGTATGTAGGTTGCTTGATGAGTTTTTGTTTTTTTAATAATTAAATAATATAAATAAATAAATAAATATAAATAAATAGTTAAATAATTGTTTAAAAACGCTAAATTAAGCTGTTTTTTCCCATTGTTTATTTTTAATTTTGTGCAAATACAGCACATCATGTTGGTTTTAGTAGAAAGTTTCCAATTAACCCGATGAAAATTATATTTTCTGCCGAATACTGAATTTTTTAGCTCTATTGGTCAGAGACCAGAAGAGCTTATGCGATAGTAAGGTGTCCGTGGTCTGTGTAGATGTCTCTCTGTCTGTCTAGCTGTCCGTCTATCTGTAAGCAATTTTTCAAAATGCTACTTCTCCTACCGTTTTGGTTTGATTTCAATATAACTTGGCACACAAGTAGACTATCCTAAGATACACGTCTTAGTCAAAAGTATTCGTTAAAGAATGGCGGCCTGATTTTTCACTGAGGCTGTTCGATTCTTATTTCAGCGTCGTTCTTAATGCACAAATTAGAGTTATCCCTCTTACTACGTACATGTACAAATATACAAAAGCACAAGACAGGTCACATGGCTTTGTTATGACTTATTTTGTCGTCTGCAAAGGTTTTGTTCCCGGTATCAAAACAAATGGGCAGGAAAGGATCTGAACTTTGTGACTCCGAAAAGAAAGCATTCTATCGTTGTCTAAAGGTAATATAAAGTTAAAGGAAATATCAGAGATAACCGCAAGGCCCATATCTACTATATGCAGTTCTTAAAGCGACGACAAAGACGTGGAAGTGCAGAAAACAAGGATCGGAGTGGCAGACCGCGTAAGTGTAGTGTCCAAGGAGAGAGACAACTTATCCGACTTGTGAAAAATAATCGTCGAAAGACCTTGATAGAAATAACGAATGTTACCAATGAAAATGGACTTAGAAGACTGTCGGAAAGTACCGTGAAAAAAAAAATTGAGAAAAGGGGGATACCGGAGAAGACTTGTAAAGAAAAAAAAACTTCGGATTCGTGAATTTAACAAGAAAAAGAGAGTTAATTGGTGTAAACAATACAGACACGAAACAGTCGATGGGTTTTGGAAAAATATAAAATTTAGTGATGAATGTAAAGTGATGATTGACGGAGAATAACGCGTGTATGTGTGGAGGAAGCACGGCGAAGAATGGAGAACCCCTTGTGTTGCACCCCCTCCTGGACGCCGCCTAGATTTGATGGTGTGGGGATGTATAACAACTTAAGGTGTAGGTACTTTATAAGTTGTTGATGGTAACATAAATGCCGAAAAATACCTTGAAATCATTCTATGATTCAAGAGTAGTTAAAGATTTCGTGACTAGAGAGGGAATAACAACACTTGAATGGCCAACCCAAAGACCTGATTTAAATATTATCGAAAATTGTTGGAAAAAAATGAAACACAAACTTAATATCAATGTTCATAATCTGAGAACCAACGATGACCTGGCAGTTTGGAAATGCATTTTTCAATAGATAGCGATTACAGATTATAGAAAAAACAAAAAAAACAAAAATAGATAATTTCTTTAGAATAAAACTTAGTATGCAGTGATCATTTCAATTAGTTCATACACTAGAATACTAAATGAAAATGAAGAACACAATATGAATAAAGATTTTAAAATATAATTTGACCCTCGTTCTGATTAACTCTTCCCAAAAATTTTAAAATTGTGAGGCGGTGAAATGCAATACATACTCTGAATTTGACCTTCTAGTATATGGATTGCCTTTTTTGCTTGGTATAAAAGGATCAAATTTATCTATATCTGTTAGTATACAAGGTTGAGTTCACTTCCCCATTCTTCAAGGTAGAAAAATGCACTCAAATATCAACCAAAATTATCTACAATGACAGTAATTATCCCCTTTTCTACAGCAATTATCATAGAAAGTTTATGTAGTCCGAAATAATGGTTTCACCATGTGCGATCCTGTAAGATTTTTTACATTTATCTTGCATATTCTAGAATTCATCCATAAATTAACATGATTATCTCAGACAGTTAGACAGGCAGGATGACGGACTTATTTTATTCGTTTTTATATATCCCTTCCCTTAAACTTTGTTCACTTTTGTGAAGTTGATGTATTTAGACTTTTATAACATTCATTAAGACTAGGCACACAATATACTGTTGAATTTGTACATTTTGATTAGTACTTGCAGCTTGAACTTGTTTCGAAGGTGTTTTTTGATAGATGGTATCAATTTAGGAAGTACTTATATTTCATTTTGAACTTTTTATTTCCTGTTCCTGGATAAAGGTACGAGTACATACAGTATATACATGTACACCTATTGAAAGCAGTTTTTCCTTGAATAAAATGTACACAACTACATGTGGAATCGTATTACAAAAGGACGATGTAGTGCTTCGAATTATAATCTAATTGTGTGTGCTATGACACGCTGGAGAACTTTTCCTTTACAAACTCTTGAACACATTGTATAAGGTACATGTATGGTGGGAAAATAAAAAAAAAATGACGGTACAATGTATATATTTATTATCAATTTTAAAATGATATGTTAATTTGACAAAAGCGCTATGCAACTGTGTCAACATTCGTTGCAATTCCCAAAAAGCACTTGACGTCTACCATAAAGAACATCATACTAATTAATCAATCATAAATATCTTTTGTGGGGAAGAAGAAAAATGTCCCAACTTGAAGTTAGATATATAAGTACATTAAGCATAAGTAGACTTTCGACTCGCATTTCGCCTTTTCTCTCACGTATTTTCTTTAATTATAGAAACGCGCTACCCAGTATTTTCAACAAGCAATTTTGTTTGGTTTATTTCTTTCTCTTGTCTCATTTGGACACAAATCATCGAGCTTATATATACCTGTTATCAATTATTTTAAAAAAGTTTTTAGCGTGTTAAATTTGATTTAAATATTCAATTTCCTAAGTATATTTGAGTTAGATGATATTTGTTTTGTTTGCACCTTTTCATTACAGATCAAGAGTATTTTAAGAATATGACTTCACCAGTTAATTACTTTTGAGAATCTTTACAACTCTCATTCCTTATGTACAATGTATATTTAGTATAGATATTACTTTAACACACATGAAGGTTTTTTTTATCAATAAGTTTTGATTGAAAAAGGTAAGACACTAATACATGTGTATCAATTTTCCATATAAGTCTATGTGTAACTAACTGTGCTCCGAATCATTCAGAGAGCAATTCTAAAAAGCAATAATTAAATTAAAAAGAATATGATTTTCTGACCATCGATGGGATTCGCATTTTCCAGAAACCATTTTTTTTAAAGTTGAATACATGTATCTCTCAAAACTTACTCGGCCGGAAAATAAAATCATAAGATAAATTCATTTTAGTCTTATGTATCACTTTTACTCTTATCCAATTTCAAAGATAATTTATTTTTTGAAAAAAAAATCCCTTTTAGGTCTCCTGAGCTGAAAACTCAAGTGTGCTCGAGAAACTGCCTTGTGCTCATCATCAGGAGATACAGAAAGATGCTAGTTATGTTTTGTACTTGTTAACTACATCCCAGAGAAAGATTCGTATATGAATAATTTAGTAGGATGCTATAACCCTAGAACGCACGGGATTTTTTCAGATGAAGTTTATTTTCTATACCTTCGTTTTCTTGGAATACTCCTGATTCAAACACAAAACATTTAGGGTAAAATAAAGGAGAATGGATCCTACTGACACTGACAATAACTTATTAATTAAAAAAAATAAAGAAGGCATTCTACCTCAATTGCAGAATAATGTCTGAGAAAACTTAGTTCTTTATATTCCTAATAAAATAAAGGCTGTTATTTGGTCAAGAAGAGGATCAATGTAGTATTTGAAAGAAACCTCGATTAAAAATAACAAAACTCAAATTGAATTGCAAAATTTATCACGAATTTTTCGCCTTATACTTAGTAGCAATATATTTATTTTCAAAATATGCATTAAATTAAATCAAAATAGCATTTTAGTTTGAATTTTTTTGAGCTGTTGAGGAAAACATTTTAAAAATATTCTTTTCTGGAACAGCAAAGCCATGATCAGTTACATTTATTTGAAAGCATCCTCAAGTAGTATAGATTCAAGTGTGTTCAAATCATGAACCCTAGGCGTAGGGAAGGGCAACAAAGGGCAATGAATGTAATACTAGAGAGGGAAATCAAATCAATTACTTTTTGCGTTTGTTGTTTGTTTGTAGATTTTACGTACCTTCGAGAATTTTTCACACATTTTGAGATGTTACCACTAGCTAGTAGAGAGCTGCAAATTAAGACCTGTAAACAACAATTACGGCCTTTTGAGCAGTTAGGGATCTTTTTTCGTGTCTGCACCTACTGCGACACGGAACCTTCGTTTACAACGTCCCATCCGAATCAATCTTTAAAAAACAAAAGCCATAAGTTAAACACTTATCAACGTAGAAGCATGCGCAAGTAGTGTAGATTCTATCTAGTTTAAATTTTGATCACCGAAAGTAGAAACCGTTCACGGTAGCTTAGTTGGTAGAGCGCTCGCTCCGTGATCGGAAGGTCGTGAGTTCGAATCTCAGCCGACCTAAGTCGATAAAAAATGGGTAGCAACTGTTCCTTCTCCATGCGCTCGACACTTTGAAGTGAAAGTTGTGGGTCCTTCGGATGAGACCTTAAAAACCGAGGCCCCATATCACGGCAGACGTTGGCATGATAAAGGTCCCCTCATTGCTATATGGCTCTGAGTGCCGAGTACAGGTCAAAATTTGAAACCCTTCACCGGTATATAGTGAGTGAAAAATTCTCGAATGGGACGTAAAACAACATACAATCAATCAGTCGAATGTAGTGGTAGGCCACACTCGGTGATCAAAATTTTACATTGGAATATACATAACAATCTTAAAAATATCTTTTCGTAAACGGTAGAGGTCTGGTTAGTTACATGTATATTGATATGGACGCATCCTCAGATGGAGTATTGAGGGGACATAATACATGTTCGAAATTTTACATAGGAATATATACTACGTAAACTTTTTAAAGAATTTTCCTCCAATAAACAGCGAAGTCATTATTTATCATATTTATACTGAAAAAAAAATTCTCAGGAAAAGGAGAATTTTATTTTGTTCAAATCATGACCTCCGGGATGTAGTGGGAGCATACTTCGTAATCGAGGTTTTTTCATATTAATATTTAGCTGCATCAGGTAAAATGTCTGCTAATGAAGATCATAGCAATTATGACTCAGGTGAGCCTTGTAGTCCATAGACCTTATAGTTTCTTTTGTTTTGAATCTTAAAAATTGTAGTTTACTGCAAAAATGATAATACATAGTTTTCTAGATGCATACTCTTATCTTTCATTCATAAGTTTCAAATAAAGGTCAATGCTTTTATACTAAATTTTACTAAAGAGTACTACGTCTGCCTGATCAGTCTGTCTGATAGGGCTAATATCGGTGTGACTGATCGACAGTGAAAGCACCTAATCCCACCACTGATGTTTTCAGAGGTCCGTTTTGCCCTGTTCGTGATTCGTTTTGTACAATGTATCTATGAGATTCATCACTATTCGTTTTTTTCACCTTTTACCTTTATTCGTTGAATATCCACCTAGTTAAGTTCAAAACAATTTTCACATGAACGGTTAGATACATGTGCATAGCTTTAAAATTTGAGCTAAGCTGAATTGAAATACAAAGTGATTTTTTTTTTATGACCAATTGTCCATCGTCCCACCGTCTAACTGTCCGTACGGCCGTTTGCAAACTGTAAAATATCTTCTTTTTTTTAAATATTACGAACAGCAGGGCTAAAATTACTAAACTGAGAGTTGTCTTTACTGGGTCTCTTGTAAAGTTAAACGCTCTACGTGATCGTCAACATAAAATAAGTGAAAGATTGTCTATTACTGGCTATTTACTAGTTTCATAAAATATATTACTAGCCTGAAACTGTAAATAAATAGAAGTCTCTGTCGAGACTGTAGCTCTATTAGTTTGTACTCATAATATTTCAGGAAGAGAAAAGTAGCACTTGGACGTGAAACTGCAAGAGCAATAAATAAATAGTAATCCTTGTTTTACTCTCTTTTAGTGGCAAGATGAATTGCAATCAGACTAAAACTGTAGAAGGAGTAGCCTTTAAAAAAGATTAGAGAAATTTTGATTTTTGTTACTATGGTAACATTATTCAATTAAATAAAAAGAATTAAGACAATTATGTATCTCAGTGTAGTCTACTTGCATGTCATGTTATATTAAAATCAGACCAAACTGTAGGTGATGTAATGTTTTGAAAGTATATCAAAGAAATTCAATTTTTTTGTAACTATGGCAACACTTGCTCAAAATCAAGAAATTGATATAAAGAATTATGTATCTCGGTGTAATCTACTCGTGTGCCAAGTTATATTGAAATCAGGTGAAAACTGTAGGAGGAGTAGGATTTTGAATGTATTTCAAAGAAATTTCTATTTTTAGAAACCATGGCAACACCGTTCACCAAGATCAAAAACCGATACACAGAATGATGTATCTTAGTGTAGTCTACTTGTGTGCCAAGTTATATTAAAACCAGACCAAAGCTGTAGGCGATGTAATGTTTTGAAAGTATATTAAAGAAATCTAATTTTTTTTTTGTAACTATGGCAACACTGTTTATCGAAATCAAAAATCGATATCCAGAATTATGTATCTTAGAGTAGTCTACTTCTGTGCCAAGTTATATTGAAATCAGACCAAAACTGTAGGAGGAGTAGCATTTAAAAAAAAAAATGTTTACAGACAGACAGACGGACAGACAGCTAGACGGACGGACGACGGACACCTTACTATCGCATAAGCTCTTCTGGTCTCTGATCAGTAGAGCTAAAAACAGGTTTTATGCATGTAAAGACCAGGAAACATCTATGTGTCAAAATTCTTTGAAAAGCTATAATTGATTATTTTTAAATAAAAAGAAGTATCCCCAGTATATATTTTTGAATAATTTCTATAAAAAAAATATTTTATTAAAAAAGAAGATTGATCGACACTTGACGCCTAGCAATAACAAGGAAGAAGCATTGTTGTGATGAATGTCTCAAAATATAAATGTATTTGCATGCAAATGTACTGAGATATTTATGTGAACCTTACTTGGAGATGCGGACAAATAGTGTCATAGGAATGAAAAGGCTTGGTGTAAAATGGGGAGGATGGAGGCTCCAAAATGGAGTTAGCACAATGCGAGGTTGGAACCTCTTATGTCAATTTCAACACATTTGCTTATTTTATCTGTCATTCAGTTTAAGACCTTAAAACATAATTAAATCTGTCATGATTTCAAGGGTTACTGGGATAGCAGCGTGGGACAAAAATCTTAACGCAGTTTCCATTGCAATCAGCATTTGTTATCTGACAAAATTTGAATTTAAAGCACAAGCAATACATCCCATTTTCTTCATGATATCAAAAGTCATTTTTTGACGGAATCTCATTTTGTTGTTTTTCGATCGTTTCTCGTTCTTTGAGGAAAAAATGACAACAATTCACCAAAGGATAATTTTGATGCTGTTTCTGATTTATTTAGTCTCCATTATCTTAAAAAATAATCAAAAGCAGAGTTGTTCCCCGTACAAGTTGATTGTAAGAATCAATAATTGTTTCACTAATTTCTATTTCTTAAGTTCTCCTTAACATACATGCATTTTTTAAGACATTGTCAAATGGTCTACACAGAACTGAAGTTCGGGATAAAATAGATTCATGCAATCTATAGCTACTTCAAAGGAATATATTTTTTTTAATTATTTGGATAACGTGACACTCCAACAAAGTTTCATGGAATACTGGAAATTGAGATGACAGATCTAATAAGCTTGTAACGAGATATTCCACCTCTTTAATCATCTGGCTCATGAGGCTCCACCCCTTATACTCTTTGACACTCCATTTTGGAGCCTCCATCCTCCACATTTTATACTAAGCCGAATGAAAAGAAAAACATTTCTGATATCTCATCTTCAGCTGTAACGTAATTAAACCGGATATCAAAACAACATTCACATATCTGAAGGTGCTATTTTTATAAGACATCCATTTTGCTTAAAACACAAATATTCAATAAATAATAAAAATACTACACCAGGTATTAATTTGCAAAATTTCAGTTTATCATAGAACAATTTGGATTACACCTTGTCTATTGTCCAGTCAGGGATGTTGCATTTTTATTATTTGGGTTAAAATAACCCTAAATTTTACATGCATACAATAAAATAGGGTTAATTCAATGCTAAAAAATGTGGAAAGGGGTTTTAATCATGAGAAATGTTAGACATAGGTACTTGTATTTAGACACACATTACAACATAATTGCAGTGTATTGACATGTACATAATTTCGATTGTTTATTAATTCAGCCTTATTTTGTGGCATAATTCATTTTTAAAGGTATCATTTATTTATTTATTTTTTTTTTCAAATTTCGCTTAATTTGATACGATAGCAGCCAGATGAAATTTTTCATTACAGGTATATTAAACCAAAACACAACGTATTTGGTCTTTGTTGGCAAAATAGATACGAATCACTTGGTTTTGTTTAAGGAAATGGGCTATTTCAACACCCCATTCCACTCCAAAAATACACAATGTGTTCCAAATTAAATTAAAACATGATTGTGACGTAAACCTCTTGTTTGTGTTGTCTATTCTATAGCTTAATGTTGAGCTAACTCCCCAAACAATCCATTAAGTTACCTGTAAGTGTCCATTCCTTTTGGAAAACTGTCCATTCTTTTAAGAATGGACAGTTTAAAAAAAAAAAAAAAAGAATGGACAGTTAAAACAAACAGAATGGAGAGTTACAGGTAAACTTTGGAATGTGTTCAAGAGGGAAACAAAAACAAATACATTAAATACTTTTTAATTTACATGTAAATAACAAAAAAGAACGCGGTTAATCCAGAACACAATGTCTGCATAGCATCTACTCGATTTTCATCTTTTAAATCCGTGAAAAATGCACATAATTTCAATACTCAAACCTTAATTTTCACAAAACATGAATTGAAATAACACAATTTCACATTTGATTAAAATTTCGGTAAAAAATCATTTCTCCGAGGAGAATTCATTTTCAGATAGAAGTAAGTCTAATATTAAATCCTCCACCCAGAAAACAGTTTGCATCATGAACACTACACTGCTGTAGTTAATATTTCGGTAGAAAATAAATAAAAATGAAACGTTTCCAGATTTGATTTGAAAAACATTTTCAGGTCGAAGATTGGCTCATGGCTAATCCAACACTCTGAACACAATTTGCATCTCACCATTACACTGCTGCAGTTAATATATCCTCAAAAACAGAATTCAAATAAAACATTAAGACAAAGACATTTTGTTATTTGCATCTGGAAACACAATGGCTATTCAACAAATTGCTCTGCATCCTTAGCTTACCAGTGGCATTCCGTTAACAATGAATTTGTCACTGTATGTGTGCTGGTATCTGATACCAATTTGATACCAAAAAAAATGAAATAAGAATGCAGTTTCGATTGATTTTCGTCGTTTCAAGGTAAAATTCTTCTTTATTGGTTTCTAGCATCAAGATATATTGTGACTTTCATTATGACCTTCAAATATTTTCGCCCGGAACTCTTTTCGCGTCTTTTGGAGGTTTACAACTTATTCTGGACGCAGGCGCGGATCTATGACCCAGGGAGGGAGGGGGCATGCCAGTCGAAAAAATGACCCCGAGAAACTTGTTGACAAGCAAAAAAAAATCGTTTTTTTTTCAAAACTTGAAAATCCTCTTTCGTTTGGGGGGGGGGAGGGGGGGGGGCTTCCTTCCCATCCCGCCTTAAACTCTTTAAATATGATTCTTACCATCCTACAAACTTAATAAGGGTTCACGTTCTTCGAGATGGGAGGGGGGTTAGGGTTATTTTTTTTTTCACTTTTCTATGTAATTTTAATATCTACGTAATTTCAGTGGGGAGGGGGGGGGGGGGGTCCGCACCTCCTAACCTCTGGATCTGCACATGTAACGTGGAGTAAATAAAAGTTTTCGAGCACAATGATAAAATCCTATTAATTGGTTTCACGATGAGTTACACTTTTTTGAAATATACGAAATAACCAATGCTAAAGAAGATAATAATATAGTATCAAGTGCTCTTCTGGAAGAATTACTTTTCAAAAAAGTGTTTACCCATAAATAGACGTAAAATTTTGGCCTAACTTTAGTACGGCGATAAGGTACGCTCTTTAATGAAACGCTAATATTCGGGCTTGTCCCGAATTTACGCCGGGGTAAAGTTAAGACTTGTATCTTCGATGTTTTATGAAACGTGTCCCTCGAATTAAAATCTTAAAGTACCAAGATGTCATAATTTTAAAAATATTTTCCTCAATATGATTTAGATTAAAACATATCTGAACACTCAGAGATGTCGCTGCCTGAGAGTGATATATGCAAAGTCCTTAAAATTGGCCATCAATTGTTTATTCCCATTGCACAAGCGGAAAAAGGAAATATAATATAAGGCCATTAAAATGTACCTATGTTTCCTTTTATTGATGTGGGGATTTATTGGAGTGAGCAATGTTGGCATCTGCGAGACTAAATGAAGCATTTAGTGTCTATCCTAGAGACATTTATCATATTAACCTCATTTAATTTTCTTTTTCTATGTTCAACGGAAGTTCCAATATGTGAAAAGTAAGTATTTTTGTAAAACAAAAACTTATTTGACTCATTCATAAATCAATATCGTTATTAGTCCCCTACCGGTGAAACCGGAGGGGACTATAGGTTTCCTCTGAGTTTGTCCGTCCGTCTGTCCGTCTGTCAGTCTGTCTGTCTGTCCGTCTGTCTGTCTGTCTGTCTGTCTAGCTGTCCCTCTGTCTGTCTGTCAGTCTGTCCCACTTGGTTTTCCGCACTTTTTTCCTAAACGCTTGCAGATATTGAGCTGATTTTTGGTATGTGATTGTATCTTGATGAGTTACAGATCAAGTTTGCATTTCGTTCCGCTTCATTGATATTTGACGGAATTACGGCCTTTTCAATTTTTACGGGTTTTCCGCAATTTTCTTTTAAACGCTTGTAGATATTGAGCTGATTTTTGGTACGTGGCTTTACCTTGATTAGTTATAGATCAAGTTTGCATTTCGTCCCGCTTCATTAACTTTTGACGGAATTATGGCATTTTCAATTCTTAACGGAAATGGAACCAGATTACACTTGCCGGTAGGGGACTAGTATTGCTAATGCAATACTCTCAGAATGCTTGTTATTAAATGTCAAATATTGTTGAAGTTAGAACATAATATTTCACTTAGAAATATATGTTTACAGGCAATCCAAGAGGGGCTTCAAAGGTTGTTGTGCTAATTACAAGTGGAATGACGAAACCCAAAAATGCGAAGGTAAGTCAAATATATTATGAAAATACTTCCTTTGGACATGTACTAGCTTTAGTAGATAAAATCATAAAGCAATTACTTATTTGTCCTGCATATGTATTTGTAATATGTCAATTATTGTCTTTGTTTCATGAATCAAATCTTTATTTATCTCACATCTGTAGGACTACTTTAGTGATAATTATATCCTAGTCACTATTGCTTAGAATTAACACGCTTATATTATTATGTAATAAGCATCTCTCTATCAGCGTCCCCTTAGGAAAACAGCTTTCATTTTCTTAATTTGTTACTATGAATGCAAACAAATCACCAAAACATTATATAATGCCCATCCAACAAAATAGAAAAAAAATGCTATCAGATAACATAGTCACCTGTTCTTTATTATGAACCGTGTTTTGGTGCGATCAACATATTTTAGGGTCTCTAGATATAAAGAACACATAAAGTTTTCTTAATATCCAATTAAAATTGAAGCAAATAATGTATCATGTTTTTTATTTACTTCTCACAATAATATTTACAGAATGTTTACCCGGATACAGTGGAGTCAACTGTAGTCAATCATGTCCTTATCCTTTTTACGGAGACGGGTGTCAAGAAATATGTGAGTGTGACAACGACACGTGTGATATTTCCACTGGTTGTAGAATTTTTACCACTGGTAAGGCGATTACTAAAAAGAATTTTTACTTCAAAGTTTTATGATCCACACTTGTCTTTATATACCCTACATGTCTATAATCTATACTTCTATAATTAATAAATTTTGCAAATAAATTCCGAAGCGCCTGCACCAGAGTTTATGTTTTCTCCACTAAGAGTAATAGCAATAGTAATTATCGTTAATTTAATGAAAAGTTTTCTTTCATTTTCGATAAACGGCCCCAAAATTGCAAAACGAAAGTACGGATCTACGTTACTTGCAATCTTTTATTTATTTCATAAAACAACATCACTGAATTATTCAATCAAAACTTGATTTCAGTGATTTAAAAGAAATATTAAGTTGTGATAACCGATTAAAAAACAAAATGAGAAACTCGTTTTCATAATTCACCGATCTTAATCTTGTCGAAAATTCTAGAGTATCATATGGTACCGAGCCCGATGTTACAAAAAACAAGAGGCCCACGGGCCATATTTTTATGAATATGGTATTTTTCAAATATAACTGAAGATGTTAAAAATTTGTGCTTAATATATTTCAGGATTGTTTTAATACAGTCTTTCATATCAAATACTTGGCCTATACAAAGGGTGCTTAAAGCTAACATTTACAAAAATATACTGACAATTTTTTCAGTAAAATGTGCATATTCTCTTCTTCTATCCTCGATGGAAATGGAATAAAAGCACCCGAAGTACAATATCTGTAATATAGTATGACAGGTTTCAAAATAACCGTCAATTCATTAAATTGCTATTTGTCAAGTTTTACAAAAAAAAAAAAAAAAAAAAAAAAAAAAAAAAAAAAAAAAAAAAGGATGGGGTTTACAATGTATATCTACTTCTGCTCCGAAACTAATTGCGAGATTTTAAACAAAGTATCTCTTCTTGCAATAATCCTGTATTTAACCTTCAGTAGAAACTATAATATATATTATTGGGATTGCTCCATCAGTAGTGTTAAAAATTCAATTCCCCGAGCTTGCGCAGGATTTCTAGTAGTTTGTAATTTCGTATGAAATAAATGTAGAACATTCAAAGTTGATTTCAATTAAAATTCTCCTTGTTATGACTTGCGTAGACTTTTGAAATTTTGTGCCTGAATATACATATGCATTGAGTGTTCCAAGGATAAAAGTTCTCTCTTCACTTAGTGGTCTCTAAATAGATTCCTTTTGTTATCTCTGGCGCTAAAGGACAGGCAAATTCGAAAGGTATTCTGAGAATGTTCCAGATTTTTTTCTATTTCAGTATAAACTTGCAAAGATTTATTTCAGTTTGCTTACAACAGTATCAATATCTTAACAACAAGATGTGTTTGTAAAGCAGAAATGCCCCCGTATTGCACTTCAGGTCAAGGTTAAAGTTTTCCACATGTGGTCAAATTCCACAGTCATGAGTTCAAAAACGATTGTACAAAAAGAAAAATCACGAGGAATACACGTGTAAAATATAAAAGGAATGGCACCAACTATTCAGAAAATACAGTTTAGGATAAAGTTTTTCAAAAGTAGGCCTCGCTTGAAATATCAAGATTATCAGGGGAAGAATATTGGTACCAAAGGAAAGGTTTTGTCAGAAAGAATAAATAAGTAAAATATAAAAGTCCTGGAACCAACTTTTCAAAATCAAAGTTATGGGCAAGATAAAGGTTTTATATAAGAAGTGACATATGAAAGTCCTAAAACCAACTGTTCAAAATTTATGGGTAAGGATAGAATTTTGCATAAGAAAGCAAACTTTATGGTAAAGATCAAGAGGTCCAAAAGGTTGGTACACAAAACAAAAGGCCCATGTATAACAGCATTCACTGGAGTAACTATGCTCCTTCTTTTCTTCATCAACAGATTTTTTTCCCTATATATTCTTGTGTACAACTTTAATCACAAATTATGGTTCCAGCCTACCCAAGGGGGTCATATTCTGAACAAACTTCACTCTACACTACCTGACATCCTGAAGATGCTACCATTTAAATATGACTTATCACGGCTTTTCTGTTCTTAAAAAGAAGGTTTTTAAAGATTTTTCCTATGTATTCCTATAAAAAAACTTCCATTGCCTATTGTAGTTCAACCCTACGCCTGGGGGTCATGATATGAATAAACTTTTGTCTACGCTACCGACGGATTCTTGCGTACAAATATGACTAAATCGGGCTTTGCAGTTCACGGGGAAAGATTGACTTCTCTTATATATTCATATTTAAACTTGTGATCCCCATTTCTGCTCCAGCCTACACCAAATGGTCATGATTCAAACAAATGTCAATTTACATTACTTGTGGATGCTTCGATAAAAATATTGCTAATCATAGTTTTGCTGTTTTTATGAGGAAGGATTTTTAAAACTTTTCTGACGTATTCCTATGTATAACTTTGTCCCCTTGTTGTGGCCCCACCCTTTCCCCAGTTTGGCCCAGCCCTACCACTGGGGGTCATGATTTGAAAAATTCAAACCACATAACAGAATAATTTTATATATAGAGCTATATGCGATGTAAGCATACTTTTCCTCAGTGTTATGAATATAAATAAAGACTTCTTCATCAAACTTTGATTTTCGGGGCAGATATTGGTCATTATTGTATATAGTCCTTTGACTTTGACTAATTATGGCTTTGCTGTTCTTGAGAAAAAATTTAAGAAGATACCACAGAATTTTTCACCAATTTTAATTATCTCCTCTTAAAGGAGCTCGTGGCTCGTGGCTCTTTCTGTAAACAAACTTGAATCCCCTTCAACCAAGGATGCTTGGTGGCAAGTTTGATTGAAATTGATTGAAATTGCCCCCCAGCACTTCTTGAGAAGTTGAAAATGTGAAAAGTTTACAGACGACAGACTACACAAATCAGACAACAGACGGACGCCAATCAAAAACGCTTACTTGAGCATTAAGCTTAGATAAGGTAAAAGGGTGTTGTCAAAAAGAAAACACATGTCATATACATGTATGATATCCTAGGACCAACTTTCCTTTTATTTCCTTTTCTTGTCATTAGTCATTTGCAAAATTATTTCGTTAAAAACATATGCATTCTGATTGTACACACATAATCCGAAATTGATATTTAAAAGATTCTTGAGTTTCTGATTGACAATATCTGTGTAGGTTTTGGAGATCAAGTTTTTCAACAATCTGTAGAAATTCCCATGGGTACACTAATTGACCCCCGTTAAAACCTACTTTGTATTCATATGAAGCAAAATTTATTCAAAAACTTCTGCATGGAAAGAAGAAGTCTCTTGTGGTGGCCGTCAATTCAACATTCAGATACATTGACAACGTCTTACCAATTAAAAATATTCATTTTCATTCCTACATGTACCATGATTTGATGTATCCCTTTGAACTCGAAATAAAAGATACCACAGAGTCTGACACATCTGTTTTATATTTGGATATTTTACTTGAAAAAGACATTAATGGTAAATTAACAGCATCACGTTATGATAAACGTGATTACTTCAACTTTTCTATTGTCAGCTTGCCATATTTATGAAGCGATATACCATTATCACCTGCATATGGAGTTTGCATCCCAGTTGATTCGATAAGCAAAAGCATACTCTACGTACGAACAATTTCTTAAAGAGGCAAGTTATTGACAAATACGTTGACGAATCAAGGATATCATAAGTCTCGTTTAAAGTCAACATTTCGAAAATTCTATGGTCAGCAAATACAATCTATCATAAGTCGAATGTCGACAGTCTTTTTTACATACAAATTGTTAAGCCATTATTTACACATTGCATTGTAGATGGATTTTTCCGTTTGCTCAATCCTGACGAGGAGTACACGGCGGATGTGATCGGTCGACAGGGGATGCTTACTCCTCTACGGCACCTGATTCCACCTCTGATATTTTAGAAGTCTGTGTTTGCTCTGCTCCAAATTTGTATTGTTCAATGCACTTTTGGGCTTAAGTACAGTTCGCTTTATTCATATTTCATTGATCAATTGATATTCATGAGTACATATAATATTGTAAATATCATAATAAATATCTACTCATATTGAGCAACATAGACAAATTATATGATTAATGTTGCAATTCAAAGTTCAATTACCTCGGACATATATCTAAAAGCAAACTTAATGTCCGATTGTTTATATAAGCTCAACACTTTCTCGAGGAAAATTTCAGGTATTGAAAAGTTTATGGAAATTCCGTAAGAAATAGTAGTAGACAATGCAAGGAAAGGTAACTTCCTGCCTGCTGAAATGTTTACAAAAACATCACTCTATATAATAAAATGATTACTGAATGATCACCGAAAGTAAGCCGAATCGTCCTTAACAGTTCACTTAAATGTCCTATTTAGCACCATTCAGTAACTGAATTGATATTAAATGCCGACTTTCAGTGTAGTCTGAAGGGGCTTATTTCTTCCTTTCTCCATTGTGGTAAATGAAAAGGAGGAGAAATATAACTTGCAGGTTATAAGAGAGAGAGAGAGAGAGAGAGAGAGAGAGAGAGAGAGAGAGAGCATTAATTCCGATTCCATATATTTATTATTCTTTCTAATTATGTTTTCTTCAGGTGGAAGCAATAGTTCATTGGTTAGCAACGCTGCAGATAGCAGTTTCATTGAAAGCAGTACTATTTCTATAACGGAGAATTATTCTACAGATGATCCAGTCAGACGTCGAAAGCCCTCTAGTGTAAATGATCTTCTCCTTAGCCTTGTAGAGATATTAGGTTGTGCAGATCTTTTGTTAATATGTGCTCACTTTTTTGTTTGCATCCATGACCGACGAAATAGGACTGACACAAATAGTACCGACACAACTGTCAATTATCACAGAACCAGCATGATGTATGAGAATGTCGATATTAATTATCCGTCAACCTCAGGTTTACGAAACTAATTTATCCATTTTCGTTAATGTATGTAGGCTACTTAATGATTGCTGTTTTTTTTTTTTTTTTTTTTTTTTTTTTTTTTTTTTTTGTAAAACAGCTGATTAACACCGCTGAGAAAAGCTGTTTTATCACACTTTTTATTTTATACAAGTACAGCACATAACGAAGGTAAATTATGTAAAAGGCTTCAAATCAATATAATCAAATCAAATTGATGTTTCTGCCGAAATACTGGTAATTTCTTTTATTGTGTTTCAAACAAATTATTTAAATGTGTTAATGAAATAATATATTAAAATGCACCAGAAGACGATGCTTATCTTTATTTTTAAAATTATTTTTGAAGAAATAATGATTTTGCTCTTTCTTAGTAAATTGCTTGTTTTTCACTCAAAAATATCCAGTTTTATAAGCTCATCTGAGCCGAAAGTTAAAGCGAGCTTTTTTGAACACATTTTGTTCGTCGTGCGTCTGTTCATCAGTCTGTAAACTTTTCACATTTTCGACTTCTTCTCGAGAACCACTGGACCTATTTCAACTTTACTTGTTACAAATTCTCAAGAACCACTGGACCAATTTCAAATTAAAAGGACACAAAGCATCGGGAATTCAGGTTAGTTTAATTATAGGGCCACACCCTCTTTCTTGGAGAGATAATTAGAGAGTAAGTGAAAATAAAAGTCTTCCAAAGAACCACTGGTTCAGAAAATGTGAAACATATGGTGGCGTAAATCCCATTGGAGGGCCATAGTGTCTCTGGTGAACGTTGTGGCTCATGGACTTCTTGTGTAAAATCTCAAGTTTGGTTTTAAGAGGAAATGCAGAATGATTTTTATAGGCTATAAATCAAAGACTGAGAGTGTGATGAGACATGTAAAATACGTTGTGTGACGATTCTTGAGTTGCTCTATTCACCTATGCAATGAAATATAAATTGGTTTATGTATTTTATTTTAATAATGAATATTAAACTTGATGTCAATGACACGTTTATCCATTCTGATTTGGAATCAAAGTGTAGAAGTAGAAATGTTTATCGAAAATATACGAAGGCTGTTCGATAAATTCTTAGATGAACGCGATATATTTATAGATTGAATGACAGCATCATTTCAATATTCCATTATTGAGTACTTTAGGAAAATTGTAACCGATATTTAGAACATCGTTAAAATGTTTGAAAGAAAAACAAAATAAGATATCATTTAATTCTATGTTATGATTCTTAGCGGCACGGTGAGTAAAATATGATTTTTTTTTTTTTTTTAGAAAGTTCAACAGTCGAATTGATGGGCACTAATGTCATTTTTTTTATTATGGCACTAAATATATTGTCATTTATGTATCATGTTCAATAACAAAATGACATCATAATTTCCAATATTAAAGTCGTTCAGACACTTAATTATAAAGAGACAAATGATTTTGGACGCCAAATCAAAAAGAAAAAAAAAAACTGGATATTGACTTTTCAACTCATCATTTGGAGCAAGCAGCTGCTATAAAATTGCATTTAAAGCTAGGGAAGACACTACAAGAGACTGCCCAGTTACCTGACATGTCTGGAGACGTGTACAGTGGCGCCGCGGTAATCCGAACGCCAATAATCCGCGCAGCACTGTTAAGGCGTACTTCAAAGAAATCAATAGAATATAAACGTGCATAATACATACCTTTTTAAACTGAATTTATCTTTGTAAAGGTACTATATTATCTTATGACTTTAACATTCTTTGAAATAACATTGTATACACCGCTCTGTACTGAATTTGGTTTGGTCACGTTATTTGATAGTCACGTGATAAATGCATGTAATGTGTATTGTATGTAGGTCACAAACAAATTTCAATATCGCAAGGGCATACCCTAGTTAAAATTAAAAATTAAAGTAATAGATTGTTTCTACATAACTTGTAGTTTATGGAAAGTGCTGCTGCTTAAATAGAATTCGCATCATATTAGTTTAAATTTCAAGTTATCTGGCTAATGTTGAAATATGTGTGACCTTTACCAAGTATTTTATGTATTTATTAAATCATGCTATCGATTTCAGGAAAGCAGCAGCACTTTTCAAGTTAAGGAATACGTCCGTTATGTGTATTCAAAAAATGGTCAAGATCTATTAAGTGTATGCCCTTGCGAAAAGGCGATTTAATGAGGCACCTCGGCGTGAAACATGCACACCCTGTAGACAAAAACACGGTAGAATTAATTCAATATATTTTCTCGATATTTTTTTAAATAATGGCACTAAACAAACGTTTCAGATTTGTATTAATGGTCTACCTAAGATTTGCAAATAATATTCTGTTTAATAATAAAATGCATTTTTCACTGTAAAAAAATTACTTGATCCGCCTCTCACTGCACATAAAATGCGTCAAGCTTTACCATGATGACGTCATGTCGACAAGTGCATTGCGATCAGTGACTTGTTTATATCTTGCTTTGTGGGATCTAACTAGCGACAAAAATGAATGCAGTGGTAAATTTTGATGTAGTTCATTACTCTTATTCAGTTTAGATTCGCAAATTATTTCATTTTCTGTTATTGTGAGGAATTGCTATATTTGTGTGATGTCACAGTAAACTTTTCCCGTATAAATTAGGCCCCACCCCCTTTATGCAGCCTCAACAGAGCTGCGCGGACACTTCACCTTCCGGACGATATTTTCTGGGAACCGATTTTTCCACGTTATTCTGTTTCATTAATCCGGAAATTCGCGTTCCAGATCCAGACGGTCAATTTCTACTACAAAACGTAATATTTCATTGAAAAATGACTCGTTTATCCGGACGGTAATTTTTCGAGGAACGATTTTTCACACCTTTCTTGCAGTAGTGATAATTATTGTAAAAACATTGTCCGTGGAGTCAGTTTAAAGGCGGTTACCTGTGACCTCTAAACAATAGCGTCTATAATTAGCGTTTGTTTATCTCAGCTAAAACACACGTCTTTTATATGCCCGAAGAATTTAGCATATACTGAGCATTAATTAAATATTTATCCGTTCAGAATAGAATAAATTGCTAACGGTATATAAATTTATGAGAATTTTGGAGAGTTGTAAATGAAATTTTTTACTGAATAATAAATCACGAGACTTCGTTGTGATATTGAGTTGCGTAAGTTTATATCAAAATACGATTTTCCAATTCTCAAAACGTACATTATTTGAAACGTTTTTTTTTTTTTCTTTTCATAAGACAATTTTTTATGATACATAATTCAAGAAAATATATTTCTATTAAATGCACTAAGAAATACGTTACGCGTTAGTTATAAATGCCAATCACGTTTTTTCAAGGTATATATAACTTAGAGTTTGTAAAAAAAAAGTATTGATAATCCTGAATTTGGCTTGTGTTTATTGAATGTTTGCAATACGTACACTGATTACAGTGTTTAGTTACTTACTTCCCTATGTAGTGAATATACGCTACGCGGTGTGTCATTTGAACATTCTCAATGGTGAAAATGAACAATTCTACTTAATATGAGCTTGAATAAATAAAAAAAAATGTGCCGAAATAAAACAGTAGCAGATCAAAATTTTGTCAGCCCATGTAACTATATGTACACGTCAAATAGAAGGCGAGTAAAGTTTCCTGTGTTAGAAAAGGAAGTCTCAACATAAAACTTCCTATCCATTTTTCATCGTGTAAACTTCATTTTATTTTTTTTTCTTTTTTAAATATTGATTATTTCTTTTAAAACTATAAAATCAATAAGTCAAGGTAAAATAATGGTGTTTTCTTTGCCTTCACACTTGATACCACTATGTTCATATGTACATGCTTTGAGAGGGTACGTCTTTTAAGAATTGATTCACTTATCCGGACGATTCATTTATCCGGACGATTTTGTTGGGGACGGAGGTGTCCAGATTAACGAGGCGCCACTGTATAATATTTCTTGACCGGTAGTTTACAAGTGGCATTAGCAAGAAGAATCCATAGAAGATGATAAAAGACCCGGAAGACGTAAGAAAGTCGAGGCTATCGTTGTTAATTTCCTGATGACCTGATGATGGAAGAATACTCTGGAATCATTAGATTTTCGTGGTGGCTGAATTTCTGTGAAATTCATGGGTACCTCTCATCCACAAATTAACATCCTCCACGAATTAATAAACTACGGTTGCAAAGTCATATTTCTTTTGTAGTTAGAAGAGATTACACGCAATTACGTCCCCATGAAGCCTGTTAGATTTAAGCAATATACGAAAATTGGTCCCCATGAATTTGATGATCCAACAGTAACAGGAAGAGACATAGTTAATCTAATCAAAAGGAATTTTACTTTGGGGGGGGGGGGGTCCTGATAGCGTAATCTGAAAAAAAACCTTTTTTGTTACTGTTTTTCATGTCATTATTTCACTAAATGACACACATTTTAAATGAATGTTTTGATGTACAAGAATTAGATAGATTGCACGATTAGTATGTACTGGTCCCCGCTGACAAATCAGGTAGCAACATTGTCTTTGCTTGTAAGGCTCATTATTTAAATTGAAATTTAGCAAGAGGAATTGAAATTAAATTTTGCAAGTGGTTATCCAATTATACCCATAGCTCCCTTTCTAAGGAGGGTATTGTTCAAAACCATATGTCAGTTTTAAATATTTTCAATATATTCCCAACAATCAAAATGAATTTGAATTACCAAACCAATACCGGATTCCAAAATTTTATCAAAATCCCTACAAACAAAGATAACAGCGGGCTCTAGTAAATCATACCAAGCCTCTTTCTTTACTCCTCATTAAAATATTTTCAGCAGTGAAGAAGAAACTTAGAGGTACTTTACAACAATATATTCGAGAAGTGTGTAAAACAGATGTGGATTTCAAAAAATCCAATGAACCTTTAGAGAGTTTGAAATCACAAAATTTTAACAGAATCAATAACATCAAAACGTTCGACTTTTCAACACTTTATACAACCATTCCCCAAGATAAATTAAGGTCCAGGCTTTTTGGCATCGTAAACAGCTGCTTTTTCAATAAAAATGGAACTCGTTAATATACTTAGTTTGTTTTTGGTCATTTGCAAAACTATTTTGTTAAAAACAATCTGATTGTACACACAAGTACTCTGAAGTTAATATTAAAAAGAAGCTTGAATTGGGATCGACAATATCTATGTAGTGCTTGGAGATAAGGTTTTCCATAAATGTGTCGAAATTCCCGTGGGTCCCAATTGCTCCTCTTAAAAGCAGACCTATTTTTGCATTTATATGAAGCAGAATTTATTCAAAAACTTCTACATGAGAAAAAAAAAACCACTTGCATTTGCCTTTAACTCGACATTTAGGTATATCGACGACGTATTATCAATTAACAATAGCTATTTCCATTAATATGTCCACTCGAAAAATCTGAGTAAGCTTGAAATAAAAGATACCACAGGGTCTGACACATCTGTTTCATATTTGGATATTTTACTAGAAAAGACTTTAATAGTAACTTAACAACGAAGCTTTATGATAAACGTGACACCTTCAATTTTTCAATCGTCAGCTTTCCTTGCTTATGAAGCAATATCCCCCTATCACCTGCATATGGGGTTTTTGTCTCCCAGTTGATTCGATACACAAGAGCATGCTCTACGTATTATCTATTTCTGTTTGGATTTTTCTGTTAACAATAATGACAAGGAGAACACGGCGGGTGTGACAGGTTGGCAGGGGATGCTTTTCCCTCCATGGCACCTTATTCCACCTTTGATGTTTTTGGAGGCCGTGTTTGCTCTGCTGCCGATTTGTATTGTTCAAATGGACTTTGAGCTTCAATACTGATCGTTGTCTCCATTTTTCACTTCATGCATTTTAATTAATTTGGAAATGAGCACATTTTTCAATAGATGACGATTACAGAGCAAGTAATAATACATTAGTAAAACTTAGTATGAATTCATCATTTCATGTAGTTCATACCAGGTAAATACTAAATGAAAATAAAAAGAAAAACAGTATGCATAAAGATTTAAAGATTTAACTTGACTAAGTTCTGATAAACTCTGCCCTAAAACTTTATTATTATGATGCGAGGAAATGCACCATAAACTCTGATATGGACCTACTCATATTAATAATTTTTATTGCATAGGTACAGAGGGTTTAACTTTATCTTTGCCTGTCATTATACACAGTTAAGTTTACTTTCACTTTCTTTAAGGTAAAAGAAATCAGAAAACATTTAACTAAAAAATTAATAAATGGCAAAAAGTATGTCCTTTTCTACAGTATTACTCATGGAAAATTTATGACGTCCAAGTTAATGGTTTCCCATGCATAATAGTTTTTTTCGAATTTTTACGACATTTATTTTGTATATTCTAGAATTAATTCCTAAATTCCATGGACTTTTATACAATTAAGCTCATAGGAAGACGGACTTTGTTGTATTCCTTTTTATATACCCCTTCCCTTAAACTTTGTTTACTTTTTTCAAGAGGATTTGGTTAAAACATTGGTAACATTCGTTAAGACTATGCATCCAATATATTGTAGAATTTGTACATTTTAATTAGGGCCTAGTATGTGCAGCTTAAACTTGTTCAAAGGTTTTTCTGATAGATTGTGTCAAATTAAGAAGCACTTACACCTATGTTATTTTGAACTTTTTAATTCCCGTTTCTGGGTACGATAACATACAGTATATACACCTGTTGAGAGCAGATTTTCCTTGAATTAAATGTGTTCAACTATGTGTAGTATAGTTCCAGTAAGGACGGTGTGGTGTTGCGAATTATAATCTAATGCTGTGTGCTATGACAAGCTGGAGAACTTCTCCTTTACAACGCTTGAACTCATTGTATAAGGTACATGTATCGTTGGAATATATAAAGTTATTTTGCTACAGTGTCATATTTTGTCACCAATTTTTAAATGATGAGATGTTATTTTGACAAAGGCGCCATGCAACTACATGTATGTCAACATTCGTGGCAATTTATCAGCATTTATCAGCTAGCAATTTTGTTTGGTTTATTTCTTCTTCTTGTCTCATTAGACCGAGCTCATACCTCTTATCAATTATTTAAAAAAAGAATTTTAATAATACTACAGGTATTATACAGATACGTTCAGTATTTTAAACCTTTTCCTTCTCTTTACCCCCTCTTATAAAACTCACAGACAATGTATCTTGGACATTTTGAATCTATCACAAATATTCATTTAAAATAATTTTGAGTCATTAAAGGTTTATTCATTAATCTTCTTATTCAGTCTATCGCAATATTATAAAATCATTCCATTTCATTTGTAATATTAAAAAAAAAGAAAAATAAATGCATTTTTATTGTAGGACTTGGTATACATTAATGGAAAGAAAGTCGACCATCTTAGAATTTTATTCTAAGATAGAATAGGTTTTTCCCATAGTTTTGAATTCACTTTGATATGCATTCATGTGGTTTTCAGAATATCAAATTTGATTTAAATATTCGATTGCATACGTATAATTGAGTTTGATGGTAATTTGGTTTGTTTACATTTTTTCATTACAGAGCAGAGTATTGTGAAGATGACGTCACCAGTTAATTACTATGAGAATCTTTACAACTCTCATTCCCTATGTATATTTGTATATTTAGTGTAGAAATTCCTTAAACTCAAACTGATTATTTTTCATAAATAAGTTTTTATTCAAACAAGTAAGACCCTTATACATGTGTATAAAATTTCCCTATTAATCTATGTGTAACTGTGTTCCGAATCATTCAGATAGGAATGCTAAAGAGCGCGTTTATTACGTTAAAAATAATACGGTAACCCAACCATTAATATGATTCATATTTTCGCAGAAACAATATTTCGTTTTGTATTTTAAACTGAGTATCTCTCAAAACTTACCCGGCCGGAAACTTAAAGCATAAAATTAATTTACTTTGGTCTTCTATATCAGATTTACCCTTAGCCAATATCAAAGATGGTCCTTTTTTGACATTTCGATGATATTTAACACTTTTTAGATAACAGAGCTGAAAAATCAAGTGTGCTTGAGAAGAACTTTTAATTTGTGCTCATCATCAGGAAATACTGAAAGATGCTACATGTAGTACCTTGTGTTAAATATATCCCAGAAAACGATTTGTATTTTTATAATTAAGTAGGATCCCTTTACTCAAAATGCACAAGGGAAGTTTTTAGATGAATTTTATTTTCTATACTTCCATTTCTTGGAATAGTCTTGTCTTGATTCAGACACAAATAAAACATTCGAGGTCAAATAAAGCAGACAGGTTTAACTTCACCATGCCGAATAACTTACTTACAAAAAATATCAAAATTCAATAGAACTGCAAAATTTAGCATGTATTTTGTTTTCGCTTGGCTGGTGTGGTCGGTTGACAGGAAAAATCCTTAATTCTGTATGAGGTATTTTAGAAGTCCGTGCTTCTGCTCATTTAAGATTTGTTTTATTTACTGGGCTTAGGAGATTCGTAAATGTTCGTTATCTTCACATTTTGCTTTTAGTCGTTGAATATTCCCCCAATTAGGTTAAATAATATTTTTAAACCGAAAGATATACGGGCATTGCTTTAACTTTGTTTTTTATCTAACCTGAGCTGAAATCTAAATTGAACATTTTTGATCTCCGATAACGGCTGTATCCAGCGTCTCTCCGTCTAGCTGTCTGTCAGTTCGTCTATGGAATGTGAACCAATTTCAACAAAACGTGACACCAAGTTCAGCATCCTTGGGTAAATGGGATTCTCAATTATTCAAACTTAAAGCGAACGTAGTACAGGTAAGGCAACATTTTCTTTAAAAAGGCACCAGAAACGAGACACTTAAAGCTGAACTGTTTTATTTTTTAGCATGAAAATCTATTTGAAATATCATAATGGCATTTTGAAGAGTATGTTCATCGCTTTTCATATCGGCAATTTTTCTCATCATGTGACCCTCTACAGTCACGTGGGAACCGATTTAGGGTCAAAATATGAAATGTCAAATTTAATAAAAAAAAAGGGCAAGGGCAAGGCAAACAAAAAATAAACTGCACAATGTTTCAGCGTGTCCCTTGATATCTATCCTATCTAAAAACTGATGCTCATTCAGTTGGATTTCTGAGATATTTAAGTTTATCATTGAAAACAAAGACCAGTATTAAAAAAATAGGGTATTTTCATAATTTCATCGGAAATTATAAACTACCTAATGAATTACGAAGAAATGAGCACTACTCTCTAAAAACTATACAGTAAAATAAAGAATTTAAAATAAAAACCTACTTCTTGGGTTGTCGCCTTGCCCTTGCACTTTCTGATTAAAAATTGAAATCTTGACACATTCATTCTAAATATAGTTTTCAAACGCATCATTGACCCAGCATGGGAGATAACTCTCTAGTACTTAACAGAGTTTGTGTACCTCGCAAAATTTAAACAAAAAATACTTACGGACTGTGCATAAAAAAAAAAAACCTTGACTTTACTTTGTTTTGTATGTCTTCATTCTTTCATAAGTTTCACAAGACGTTTTTCACACCTTCAGCATTTCCTCCATGCACAGGCCTCTGAATTTCTATCAATAAGCCGTTATGTGATTGATCGGAGTAATATATATATATATATATATATATATATATATATATATATATATATATATATATATATATATATATATATATATATATATATATATATATATATATATATATATATATCCCCTCTATTACATGTATATACAAATACATATATATGTACTTATATAACTTATATATAGAGGGGGTGTATATATATCACTCTGATCAATCATATAACGGCTTATTGATAGATATTCAGAGGCCTGTGCTCCATGATATAACGTTCACAATAGGCCTAAAGTTTGCCGCAACATCCATCATGCCCATGGTAAAAAATATTGAAAGATTCAATCATTTCTAATAAACAATAGACAGTCCCTATAAATTTATTAAATATTTATACCCCTCCCCCAGTACACAAATAAAAAAAAATCTCCAACAGAATTAAGGGGTTTTGTTGTTGTTGTTGTTTTTTTTTTTTTTTACATACAATAATGTGCCATATATTTATGAACAAACGTAAAAATAGCATCATGATTTTGAAAGAATCATAAAAAATACAAGGTTTCTCGCAATTACACAATCTTACCATGCAAGTGTCTTACTTCTAAAAATAACTAAGAATTTTCACTATCGATCTATGACGTCATTTGTTGAATATGACGTCAGCTTAAAACGAAAAGGTCTCGTGAATGTAAACATGGGGAAAGGCAAAAAATTTTCTACACCCTTGAAACAAATGATTGTTGACAAATATCTGTCAGGACAAAAATATGCAACTATTTGCCGTGAATTGAACATTGTGTATTTAATTGTACAGCGCTATTTAGCCAGAGGTTCGCTGGAAAAGGCCCCAAGAAGTGACAGAAAACAAAAAATGAACGACCATGAAACTAGGAAACTTTTAAGAGTCGTAAAAAAACAAACGTACTGTTCCATTAGCTGGTATTACGGATATTATCAATCAGGGTAGGCATTCTCCTGTTTCACAAAGAAAAGTCAAGAGACGATTGTATGAAAAAATTTTCATAGGAGGATTGTAAGAAAGAAGATCCGTATTCGCGACGAGAACCGCAAAAACGTGTGGCATGGGCAAGAGGAAAGAGATTGTGGAGAGTTGAAGGAGAATGGGATAGAGTGATATTTACAGACGAATGTAAGGTAGTAATAGGAGAAAGCAACTGTGTGTATGTCTGGAGACGACCGGGTGAGGTTTGGATGCCCGAGTGTTTATGCCCTGGTCCGCCGGTCAGAGTAAGTTTGATGATCTGGGCATGCATAACATGGAATGGTGTGGGGACAATATGTGTCATAGATGGTAATATGAATGCACAAAAATACATAGACACACTTGATTCAGAACTTTGGTCCGTTGTAGCTCAGCATTTTCCAACAAACAGTTTTATTTTTCAAGATGACAATGCGCCCGTTCATCGGGCCCGGATTGTTACTGAATTTAAGAGAGAAATGTCATCAAATCGATGATATGGCCAGCACAATCCCCTGATTGTAATATTATAGAAAACTGTTGGTTATTATTAAAAATAAGTTGAAGCAACGAATTTTAAATATAAACAATGCTGCCGACCTCGAACGTGAAATCCGCCATATTTGGACAGCCATCCCAACAACATACATACAAAACTTGTATCGTTCAATTCCTAGACGCCTGCTTAAAGTAGTCAGTGCCAAGGGCAATATTACAAAATATAAAGGTAAGTTTTAATATTTATTATCAAAATTTAGTGTATTATATATGGCTATAACATTTCCTGTAACTCATCTGTTTACACCCGTTTACGTGACGTCGCCGACGTTTGTTCATAAATATATGGCACGATACTGTATATTCTATGTTATTCTCGTAGTAGCTATCAAATCTTCTACTATTCAGGGATTCTAGACTAAGTTAAAAGTTTTGTAGAACCAGGAGGAAGGGATTGGAGTGCTTACACCTGTAATCAGTGATGATTCTGTTCCGATATTTAGCGGAATTCCGCTAATTTGAATCCCAGAATCCGATATTTACAAGCGCTTTCCGATATTTTGGAACTTTCTATTTTTGCAGTGATCCCTTTCCAAATTGTTCGGGTAAAAAAAAAATCAAGTTGTTTAGTTCGTGTTTAGATCTAATCTGCATTATTCTGACGTTTCCTTTCATCTCCAAGCAAGGTAAACACAAACAATAGGGATGATTAAGACTTCTTTACAATGGCGATGCGGTTCATTCAGCCAGGTCATGATGTAAAAGTTGTTCAACACTTCAATTTTTCACTCATCTTAACCTATTTTGGGCTTGCTAAAGCCCATATTTAGTCAGCCCTCCAACCCCTAACCTATTTCAGATATTTTAGTCAATTCAAAGAATCATCACTGTGTAATTAATAACTGTTTCCCTTTTTAAAGATCTACCCCCCCCCCCCCCCCCAACCACCACCAGTTTGCTTCTGGCTCCTTTTATACCATATACCGTACTTGCATGCTAAAATTAAATTATTATACCGTGCTTACATCAGGTTTTTACTTCTTTGGGTACTTTAATAGCACAAATCACTTGGGAGGGGGGGGGGTAGTCTCCTTTTTTTAGTTTCTATCAATCCATGTACAAAAAAAGATAAACATAGGAAAAATTTTGTCATCAAGAAACAGATACTCTATTAAAAAACAAGTGAGCACTATATACATGCTGAAATTTAGATCTTTTTGGTATACCCCAAACAACAAAATACATGCACGTTAAGATGTTCAAATCTTAATACCCTTCAAACCTTCACACCACTGCACAGTTAAAAAGTCAAAGTATTATATATGTAGAAAATATATTTAATAAACATAGCTCTTCAAATTCAAAGGCAGGCTGTGAAGGGAATTCTGAGCAGGTGCAAAATATTTCCGTTCATGTTCCTTTGGATAAAATCAATTCTGAAAACAAAATGAAATATAATTATGGAAATTTCATTGGTGTTGAGAAACACAGAAAGCATATAGTACATGTATATATTTTAATTCTACTGTATTTATCAAATCATTTCAATAATCTTGACAGGAATATGTATAATGGTTTATACATGTAGCTTATGTGAAGCAGGCCTGTATGAAGCAATTACAGTTGTGGAGGGGGGGGGGGGCACCATACATTTTTAGTTGGGGGGCACTATCAACTACCAAAAATTCCTTGACAAGAAAAAGAAATAAATAAATAAAAATTTTAAAAAAAGTCATCAGAGTTTATTATTGAGGGTGCACAAGCATATAGTAGCTATGGTTTTTGTAGTATTCTATATGTCGGTAAAATTATTGCCCCCCCCCCCCTTTCCCCGAATCCTACAGCCATGAGGAGCATACCTTTTTACTTGATTGGTGAATACACGTGCTGCCTGAATGAATGAATTGTTCAAATTGTTTGGGAGGAGCTACAACACAATATATATGTAACTAGTGAAATACATTATGATTACTATTGTAGAATGAAATGACATAGCATCGTGTAAAACGTTAACCATGCTACGCTTTATTTTCTGAAATTCATAAAATAAATGGAAACAAACTTTTAATACATAACTTTTCTGGGAAATTGAAACCTATAACATTGTCAAAAGCAGATTGGTAGCTATAGCTAAAGTAAAAAAAAAATAAAATCAATATACTAGAGGTAACATTTGATTCTTTCACCTAAACAAAATTGAAAAAAAAAAATATTACACTGGCATACTAAAAAATGAATGTGAAATGCTTTTTAAAATTATTTACTAGTAGTGATCATACCCAGTGGAGAAATTGATGCATCTATTTTGATAATTCTGGATGATGTAATGCCAGATTTATTTATTCTTTCATCCTACAAGACTTAGTAGCTTCAATGAAAGAAAATTGTACATATAAACAGTTTATGAATACATGTATATACATATAAGACTGACTTAATTTAAGTGTAGTCAGAAGAATGAAAATTCAAATATTTTATCTTCATTAATATAGGAATTCTACAAATTTACAGCCTATTGATACAGATAGATAAAACTTGTAAAAATAAATTTAAATATGAAGCACTGGTAAAAAACTGAAATCTTAAATTTTTGAATGGTATTTTTGGTTGTCAGAGGTATAAATGGAAGTTAATAGGGTCTTGAACTCTTGTAGTTACAGTGCACATACATTGTGCACTGTGCAGTTTGACTTCATATAGGTCAATGCACTACAAGTGTGACTGCATCTAAATTATTATTTGATATCAATTCATGTCATGCTGTGCATTTTATATTATGTAACATGTTTGTATGACAAGAATTCTTTATATTCAGTGCAAATTAAATTGTTCAACGTGTGCAACGTTTATCATGTGTGGTTGGTTTGTGTGTGTATGTGTGTGTGTGTGGGGGGGGGGGGATACACATAAGGCACTGCATTACAGTTTTTGACGGACTGTAATAATACATCTTACATGTACACGGTTATTTTACATTGATGCAAACAATAATATGTCTAGGCCTACATGTTGATACATATGCGCATACACACCTAAATGAACAGAAATGGACCTGGCCTAGGAGGTGGTGCAGATCGTCGATCAAGTTTTCCATGATTTCCCGAAATAACGTCATCATCTTCTTATCAAAGAGATAAACAAGGCTTAGGTCTCTTATTTTATCCATATACTCTTTAAAGATTGCCTGCTTGTTGCATTTATTCACTGCATGTCTCAGCTCCTGTCGCCACGTTTTTAGATGTAAACAAAATTCCGTGTCACCGAGTGCAATCGCTTGGCTGAAGCCGAATGCAGCCAAACGACACCAAGAAAAGAGAATTATTTCGAAGACGTTTTGATTTTATATAAAAGAAAATCACAAATGTTTATTTATTTAAACATGAAAGTACAGACATTCATTACAACTTCTCGCAATCATCATTAAATGACTTTTTTGAGATTTATTTCCTTATGTAGATCTATGAGGGCGGAGCAACTGTCACGACGTCAAACCTCATTATGACTTCATTACCATATTATCTTCATGAGTAGCCTTAACTGTACTACGAAGCCCCCTCCTCAAAGGGAGATAATAAAGAAAATACGGTGGGATCTTTTAAAATCTTTTGCTCACGAACCACAAGCCCAGAAATAGCGAGACTTATTTGAAAACCTCCTGAGGTAATATAGATTCTAAATTGTTCATATCAGGGCCCTCGATGGTAGGGCGGTCTACAACAGTGGCTCACAGATTTACTTGTCATATATATATATATATATATATATATATATATATATATATATATATATAGAGAGAGAGAGAGAGAGAGAGAGAGAGAGAGAGAGAGAGAGAGGAAAACACCTTCGCAAGAGCCTCTGGTGCATAAATCTAGCAACTCATGTAAAAAGTTTCTTGAGGTAGTGTAATTTCTAAATTGTTGAAATCATTGCCTTCATGGGTAGTATGGCGCCATAATAGGGGATCAGTCAATCCTACATTGTCATATAAAGAAAATTATTCTTTTCCACTTGAAAAGAGAGAAAAAAAAATATAATAATAATAAAGCTACCAGACATTATGTCGGTTCTAAGTTGTTAAAACCATTGCATATATGTTAAGGCTTCCCGAAGCTTTAAAATGCTCTCAAAGCATAATATTGCACTGTGAGGTCGATTTTGGTTTTAATTTATAAGTATTGTGCTTTAGTACGTCCAATTTATAAAGAGGGTTCCCTCGGCTATATATTAACATATTTGTTATGATGCCACATGACTTTGTTGATCACGTGACGGTCATTTATAATATTTTGAAGTGTTTCACATTAATCGCTTCGGCGCAGCTGATTAACACAATAATCATTTACATTTTGTTATATAAATAAACTCATCGTATCCTCATGTACCAGAAAAGTGCTTGGGAAAAGTCATAGTATTACTTGGGTACAAAATATTTTGTGAGAAGTTCAACTTACCTACAAAATTGTGGGTATTTTTCACACAATATCGTAATCTCTATTTAAACAAAGCCATCACACATTTTCCAAAGCAAGATTCAGTTAGAGAACAACCTCTTCCTACAGATTTCCACAAGAAAAATCAGATTAATCCTCATTTATCACCTGTGCCAGACCCATTTATACACGCAAAATAAATTCTACCTCCAGCCAAGGTTGTAAAACAGAATACTTTTCAAAAGTATATTTTTTGTTAACATTTTGAACATGCTGAATTTCAATCAATGGTACGTAAGCGATGTATTTTTAAAATATTCGGACATATAAAACTTAAAAATCCTTTAACGACCCATTAATTTTGCAATAGCTATCTAGATCTAGCATTTTACATGCAGTTTGAAATAAAGTGTAAATTAAGTTCGTGACACCCTCCCCGTCATACCAACTCAAGTTGGCAGTGACTTGACGTCATTTTCCATTATGACGCCATATTATGGTAGTTCAGGGAAGTGAAGGTACAGAGTGCACGGTGATATTCTATGGGAAGCCTTAACCTACATGCGATGGCCTTCTGGGGGTATAGTGGAGCCACAATGGAGAATCAAAGATTAAAATTAGGATAACTAACAGGATGAAATTACACCATTCAATTGACGGAATGGTAACTCAATGCCCACTGAATTGTCACTGAAAACATCCTTCCCCGTGATATTTTCGTGATCTTTTGTTATCATTCAGTAGACTGAATGGCAGATAGATTTCAGTGGCCTTTTCGTTATCTTTCAGTTGTATCTTTTTATAAAATAATTGGCTTATTTTTTAACTAAGAATTTTAATTTTACGTTTTCTACTGTAATGGTATTAAGTTAATCTATTTTCGAATTAAAACAATTTTTAAAAAGTGATTTTAAGAAAAAAAAAACTTGTAGTAACTCAGGGTCGAACCGGGTCCCTCTGGCATGGTAGTCTGGCACTTTTAATATACTGAAACGCAAAAGAAACGCAACATTATATTTCAGGGAGAAATATTACATATAGGATATAATTTTGATTCTAAAAAGTAAGGACATCTTCAGCTTTGTAAATATCGGTAATTTAATGGTTTAATGATTTTCATACCATTACCGGAAGTTAAATTTGAGTCTGCTTAACAGAAATAAAAAAAATTGCATGTTTAACAAAACATTTGGCAATAATATGGGGTTTCAAGGATCTGTTCATCATGGGTAATGCAGCAATGTTCCGAAAAATAAATTCCCCTTTCATTTCCGTAAGTGATGCTAAGGCTTCCTGAAAATGACTTAAGTACGCATTTCCATTGCTCTAGCTGGGAAATCTCAAAATAAAGATGATAGAGAGTTGCAGATGCAAATATGACCCACATCACGCCTCAACAGGCTCTTACGTATCATTAGCATGAATGACACTCCTTGGACCGGAAGTCCAAGGATTACTACACTGCGCTTGGCTAGAGAAAATTCGACCTCATCATCAGAAGAAGAGGCATTTAAAAATGGCAAAGAATATTTCTTTTGCCCAAATCTCGAGAATGATGAACCTTTGGCATCGTAGAAATCAAGCTGCAACTGTTGTGTATGACAGTCTTGCACGCTGTAATTGAATGGCCGGGTTGGGGTGTTTTAACAGTCATGTATTACTTTCTAAAAGTTAAAAGATAATCATTTAACATTTTTTATCAAATCTCTGATGTTTTCAAATCAAGTTTTACCTTAGAGTGTTCATTTGTGAAAATCATTAGAAAAAATGTTCAAATATTTGCAGATCACTGCTTGTTGCGTTTCTTTTGCGTTTCAGTATAGCTATTACGCCACTACGTCTTACTGAAAAATGGTTGCAGTAACAATTAAAGAATTTGTAGAAATAAAATTGGGACTAGTAGTTCACCTGTTGTATCGAGGAGCTTAGTGATGTGTACATATCTTGTAAACGTTCAATGTATTCTATGTTAATTGCGCGGATTTTGGGACAGACTAATTAATTACACATTAATGACAATTGTCGGCGACGGTCACCTGTATTTAAAAGAAATATTCAACTAGGAGAACGTTGTAAATTCTTCAACAAGAAAATTATGCAAATTTTTTTTAAAATGATATGTTTAGAAGCTAAAATTTCATGTGATTTTAATAATCAAGAAAAGAAATTTACTATATTACGTTTCTTCAAAAAAGACATAAATAATTAATTCTGTCTCTTCTTTCACTCTGAGATCTATTTCCATGAAAACTAAGGGGTCTAGAGATTATTAGATGAACATTAAAATAATGAAAAACTATTTTACACCCCCCCCCTCCCCCCCAAAAAAGGAAAAACCATTCTCTTTTCGTGTTTATAATAATCAGAGCATTTTGAAGGATTTCCTTAATTTTTTTCAGATTGACTGATTGTTTATTTATTTAAAAAACTTTTTAAATTGAATAAACTTGTTAAAATATCTTTCACTGATTTAGAGATTTTACAAAAAGTAAAAAAAAATAAGACAAATTCTATGTCAATTAATTTAATTCTGATAGGAATATTGGATCATTACCTCTTATTATTTACATGTAAATAATTATCTTTCTTTGAATCGACTTTCATGCAACAAATTAGAAATTCGAAAATCATTTTGAATTTTATGAGTCCTCAGTTGAATTGTATTTTTTAATATTAATAATATTATATTAAGACATAAATTTTATAGTCTGTGATTACAATATAACATTTTAGTAAACAATTTAGACAGTTGAATACCTTATCATTACCAGTTCATCACACCTGATTATTCTTATCACAATAACAGAAACACATTCATCAGTAATTGTATTAAATTGTTAAGGAATAATTACAGATTAACTAACGAAAAGCCGATGAAAAAGTCGTTGAATTTACGACGGAAAGGTCACTGAAAGGCGACTGAAAGACGACTGAAATGGAACGGAAAGGTCACTGAAAGATAACTGAAATGGGTCCGCTGAATTGTGACTGAAAGTTACCTGAAAGGTGCCTGCAATTCAGTGACTGAATGGCCACTGAAAAGTCATAGAAAGCCGCCTATCAGTTTTAACTGAAAGGACTTGTTTCTTCCAGTGAGTAGAAGAAATCAATTTCAAGGATTACTGGACTTGAAAAGTTGAAATAAGTACATGAAAGCTGTTAATACTCGGTACATAGTATATTTTTAATTGAGCAAATTATGCCTCCCAGGCGTAGTGTTTTATTATTATTATTTTTTTTAAAATCGGGATTAAATTTTACAAGATCGTGTATACATTTCTCCATACATGTAACTGCAAGGTTATATAAGTCGTATTAATATTGACCCAGTCTAACGTGGACTCAGAGACTACCATAAGTTAGGTTGAGGCTCTAATAAGGGTTTACAATTTAAATTTCATCGAAAACATAAAAAATGTTTTAAAATATGATGAACATCAGGGCTAAAATTACTCATATGAGTGCTGTGGCAAATTGGCCTCTTGTTAAATTGGATGTTCTACGTGAATTCAAACATGATACAAGTAGAAAGTTTTCTGTCACTCTATATTAATAAGTGTTATAAAATAGATCATTACTCTCAAACTAATTTTACATAATTATTTATTAATGAATGATTAAAAAAAATGTTTTATATGTATATGGAGAATCATAAATCATTTATGTGTCACGATTCTAAATTGATTTGTTTTGCTTTCTCAAGCTATATTTGTTTTGTGTGTGTGTTTTTTTTTAAATATATCCTGCATATAATTTTTGGAAACAGAATCATTTTTCTAATATCATTTAATTAAGTGAGAATTTCAATCAACACCTGGCGCCCAAAAATAACAAGGAAGAAGATATGCTGTGATGTCCCAAAAATATACATGTGTTTGCGTAAAAATTTACTGATATATATATATATATATAAACTTTACTTGGAAATATTGACAAATAGAGTCATGGGAATAAAAACAATTAAGCTTTTCTGATATCCTGTTATCTTTATAGGACAGCAACGGCGGATATAGAAATCCGGGTTAATATTTGCAAGAGTGTGTTGTCATAGATCAGCAGGAAATTTAGCTTAAAATACAAATATTCTATTATAATTTAATTATAAACCCAGGTGATTTAAGTGAATATATATATATATATATATATATATATATATATATATATATATATATATATATATATATATATATATATATATATATATATATATATATATATATATATATATATATATATATATTAGAAATCATATTAGATAATCTATAAATCTTCATTAAAATATAAATTCATTCTGTGAAAATTGAATTATGAAGAAAGAAACTAGCCAAAACCAAAGTTTTTCTTGAATTTGAAGTTATTTTGCATCAATATCATTTACGTGTTATATAAATGTACTTTACAAAACCTTTTTTTCATTTGTCCTGAAGTTTCTTTTCTATGTCATAGTGTCTGATAATCATTAAAAAAAAACCCAAATCTTCTATGGAATCTAGAGATTACAATTTTCAAAATTGTCATCAACAATACAGATATTTAGAATTTAACTTTTAAAATAAAAAGAAAATAGTTAGGGAGACAAGATATCTAATTATACGAGTTTTGGTGAAGTATTTATACTTATGTATAAATATAGTTTGAACGAGAGGTATAAATAGAGTCTCTTTTCTTTGAGAGGAATATTTAAGCATCTTATAGGTTTTATGTTCGTAAGATCAAGATAGCCAACCGCTATTGTGACTGATTCAGTACATCCGGATATAACCACTGACATAACATAAACAGGTATTTATTTCTGATTCAGTTCGCTACGTCCTAAAAAATAATGGTTATGTAACAAATCACGCGCAATGAAATTATATTTAATTTAGTTTTTTTTTTATAGTATTTAAAACATTAAGGAAAGACTTCAAATGGAATTTATTGTTACATATAAGACTTTTTTTAAGACTTTTTTTCTTTACACTTTGTTTATCCTTTTTTATAATTGCATGCTGTAATCATTCATTTCTACATGAAATTCGTGAAATTCTCCTGAAATTGCAATCTGGACTATTTTTCACATAGCTAGTTTTGATTTATTAGTCGTTCTCGATGAATTACAGTTTAAGTTTGCATTTCATACCACAATGGGTTTTTTGGACAAAATTAATGCTAATATCTGTGTTGAATTAGTTTTGCTAATGCAGTAATACCAAAAATACCAAAATGGTTGTTACAATATATATATTATATTTATTAAATCATATATATATGTGTTCCTATTAATATTTAATAATTTATATGCAAAATATCTTACAATCAATATACCCAGTTGGATTGATGCATTTAACTGCCTTTTTTGAAATAAGCTTTTTCATAATGCTGGCTGTTTCCATCTCCGGTGCTGTAGATATATTCGTCGGTAGAATGTTGACTTCTAGGTCATTATTATCTGAATTTAGAAAGCTCAATGCAAATTTAAGCTCCAAATAAAGATGAAATATATACAAATATATATACTAATGAAAAGCCGATGAATACATAATATATACAAATATATAATATTTGATCATTTCCCTCTTATTTTGAGAATTCCATATAGATGTTATGTAATCCTACGATGATTTTTATGTACAAAGCACTTAAATTACATGTAAGGCCGGTAGGTATGCTGGCATATTTTTGCAAACACTTGCCAGATGTTTATGTAGACCTGTAAGATATTTATGTCAACTTGTGAGATATTTATGTCAACTTGTCAGATATTTATGTCGACTTGTAATATATTATGTCGACCTTCTAGAGAATTACAGGTATATATGTTGAGGTGTCAGATAATACATCGACCTGGTAGATCTGTATGTTGACTTATCAGATCTGTATGCTGACTTGTCAAATCTTTATGTGGTCAGAAAAAAATATTGTCAACTGATTTCATAAACTTGGCATGGACGCATTTTCAGATAGAGTTTTTCAACACGTGAATGTGAGAAGTCAATAAAAAGATCTGACAAGTCGTTATAAATATTTTACAAGATTGGATAGAACTATGCCACCATATATAGGCAGATAAAGACAAAAAATCTTGAAGCAATTTCTTAAGAAAATCAGATTCTACAAAAGCGATATACTGTCTAGTAGTTCAGTGGTGAGTTCAAGTCTATTCTCTCAATAACTTACCCCTGAATAAACAATTGATATTTATGCAGTAAATCAGTGTATTCAGAAAATGAAATTGCATGTACAATGAATACAAATTGCAAATGTGCAATCTGCATGTAACTCAACTCTTGTCATGTTTGTAGGACATGGATAGAACTATATCAAGGCAAAGAACGGTTACATATATTCTTTTCAAATGGTGATCAGTTGGTATATAACGTTTGCATAATTAGGAAGAGATAAATAAGGTCAGGAAGTGATTAGTGCTGATCTAGGAAATTATGCACTGTAGATAGTGTTTGACCAATTTAGAGTTCGAGAGGCCTATAAACTCAAGTGGTTGTTCAAAGGTTTCAAGGATTCTGAAAAAAAAAAAAAAAAAAACATTTAGCACAATTATGAATTTTTATTTTCTGTTTTGCTTTGTACATTCAAGCAGTTAGTAATAATAAAAAAATAATAATAATTCAAAGGATAGCAAATGTAAAGATGACCCATTTTGAATTCCTTGCTATTATAATCTTTTATATAGGAATTCGGGATAAAAACAGTTCTATTTCTTTTAGTATTGCCATTGGTGAATAATCTTATAATTGTGATTTATATACTGTCAAAATTGTGCAGAAGAAAACACAGTTTTCTTATAAAGTATATAAATGTGCTTTTTGTAAATCAGCACTAGCTAAAGGTGGCTCATTGCTAGTTTTTCCCAGAAGTATTGCCATGCGTTGTTTATAAAACTTCGAAGTTTTTTAAGTTTTTATTTTAGGGTGAAAATAATAAATTCAAATTTAATATGTTTGTTATTTTTACACGAAATAAAACAGACAATTTAAACGGAGCATGAGGCTGATGCCAAAACAATAAAGACCAATGCCATTTTCAAATGCATTCTTCTTTTCCTGTTCGATATATTCGTCTGTATGTGGCAATTTACTGTTTTTATACGTGTAAATATTATCCAGTATCTCTTTATCTAACAATTTCCTTACCTCAGGATAAGATTACTAGCCCTGTTTACTTCTGTAGTCCTTCGAAAATGCCTGATTTTTTCCCATTCTGGACCTGTACATGAAGTAATTATATTTCCCTTTTTTCATTAACAAAAAGAAAAATTTTTATTTCAAAGCCGTGGAGTCGATTTGATGGTTTTATCACTGAAATGTATTGTAGCTCTAAAAATCCTTCAGAGAGAAAAGCGAATCTCTGCATATATTTATTTCTGCTGTTAGCCCTGTATGAATTTTTTTTTAAATTCCCTATCGGGTTTCAAGGACAGAACTAGGATGATAAATAATAACGAATTTATATCTTTGTTTATGCGGAGATGTTAAAACATTAACAAATTCCATGATTGTCTCTCCTGTATTTCATACACTGTAATTGTAAAGAATGATAACAACGTAGGCCTCGAAAGTTACACTGTGTATTAGAGTTATTTTTCTTGCATTGGAACGACAGAAAAAAAAAATTAAATCACCCAGGTGTACATATATGCACAAAAATATAGGTCATTCTTTCTTAAAAAAGGCATTGGTTGTAAATATAGCTACTCATTTGAAACGTAAATATCCAGATCATATGTTATAAGGTACATGTAAGATGGTGTGGTCCCGTTTTGAAAACTTTTGATAATTAGATATATAACCTAAACAACACAAGAAAGAATGTAAGTCATGCAATGTAGATTGAACTTATGAGTGTTTTTTTTTTTTTTTTTTTTTTTTTTTTAATCTTTGCAGCTTATATGACAGAGCAGAGAATTCAATCACCCCCAACACACGATTTTTCTTATCAAAACATGTCTTCTTTGTCAAAACAGGCATTCAAAAATTTGATGATATTGATAATGTGAAAATGTGAGAAATGTTATATCCTCATGACAAATAATTGGCATATAACACTTTTTAATTGATTTCTGCAAAGTGTTAAAGTGTACTAGTATGTCTATATTTCAAAAAAGTTTTACTTTAGTAAACATGTGCTAAAAAGTTATGAACTTCAAATATGTTATATTCTTTATATAGCTTTAATTTCCTTTTTATTTTGTAAGAAATCCATGGTTTATGATTAAAGAATATACTGCTTAATTTATCGATTAAACATTAATATACCATAAGTATCAACAGATAGTTTGCAAAATCATTTTGAAAATGTAAGAAATCCATGGTTTATGAGTAAAGAATATACTGCTTAATTTATCGATTAAACATTAATATACCATAAGTATCAACAGATAGTTTGCAAAATCATTTTGAAAATGTAAGAAATCCATGGTTTATGAGTAAAGAATATACTGCTTAATTTATCGATTAAACATTTATATACCATAAGTATCAACAGATAGTTTGCAAAATCATTTTGAAAATAAATCTCATAGGACTTAGCATTAGAATTCTCGTTATTGCATATATATGCAATCATATATGATTGATTTCAATTGAAGTTTTAGTACTAGAGCAGCAAATATCGGTGATCAATTAACACTAACGCAGAAAGCAGGCATACATTATTTTTTTTAATACTTTTTTTTCTTTTTACAAATTTACAGATTTTAATAAGAAAGGTGCACATCTCTCATAGTGCACATACACAACATTAATGACACAATGTCAGTAATGATATTAGTATACCATTGCACTCAAAGACTTGATAACTTATTAATCATTACAGCGTATTAATGAAAAATATATGTATTGTAGTTCGATAAGGATTTTATTTCATGAGTGGGACAGGATTTTCGATTTTTTAGTGCGAAGTATTGTGAAAACAACAAAAATTTGTCTTATGGGTAAAATAAATTCCATATCCAACAACCGAATATTGCATTTTCTGTTTATTACATTTTCTTTTATTTTCCCTTTACTCTTCTTCTTTCACGCTGTGTCAGAATATCACGTTGGTATCCTTTCACACTGTCACAGAATATCACTTTCACTCAATAAATAAATGACAGTATTTCACTGTTTGAATATGTAATTGATAGAATTCGTCAACAGTAGATAGCAATTTAAAGTACATTTAAAGTAACATTTAAAGTAACAATTTAAAGTCTTGGGGCATCTTACAATTATTATTTTTATGTTAATTTTCCGTTAACTCGCCTTATGATATAAATAATCTGTTGAACGAAACTCAAGTTACCCTGTGTGAGGATTTTTAGTGATTATCACGACCTACATGTACATGTAATGGACGGCAATCTAGTTTAAATGTAAACTGCTAAAAATGAAAACTTATCATTTTACGTGTACAGTATGTCTCACCTATTTCATAGATAAGATCATAATTCAGTTGAATGTCTTTCAAATATTTAAATTACGATTTAGCAATTGCATTTGGAAGTTCCAACTGATTTTAAAACTATTCACGCATGAATAATGTTAACAAATGAAGTTGAAAGCTTTTTGATAATATACTCTTATCAATTTCCCTCCATCCGATACATCAAAAATAAATTCAACACATTTTTTTTTCTTCTTCTTCTTCTTTCGCATTATACTAGTAAGTTAAGAAAAATAAAAGTGATAATTCTACGTCGAATATACGGCGAAATTCTGGAAAATTTATCAACGTTTTCCATATTGTATCTTTCATGCACACGTATCAATCGCCATAAAAACAACAATGATCGATTTCGCTACTGTAGTTCGAATATACAAAGGGCGAGGCTTACTGGCGGCAAGATTAAAGCGGGGTCCGATTCACGCATGAGTGCATAAAGCAAACCAAGAAAGCGAACGCCTTGTTCCCTCTAGCGGACCCAGAGATGACAATGAGCGAACCCCGGGTGCGCTTTGGGTTCGTTCTGGTGTTAGATTGTGTCTGGCCAGTACTGTATATATATATATATATATATATATATATATATATATATATATATATATATATATATATATATATATATATATATATATATATATATATATATATATATATATATATATATATATATATATATCCCAATTTGAAACATTCACAGTGTCCAGTTTTTATAAAGATAAAAAGAAAGAAAGAAAGGCAACAAAAGTTAAAACGTTAGCGCATTCATCATTATCTTCAAGCGTATACATGATTACGTTTTCTTGACTGTGAAGTCTAATAAAACTATTAATACTTTAAAAATCATTATCTATAATTGAATCTGACAGCTAGCTATAAAATGCTTGCAGTATGTTCACACCTCTGAAACCAAATCCAACATGTGTTTATATTACTAATTGGAGAACATGGGAAGGTTATAGTCTGTGTGAAAGTTTTGTCAGAAATCAAATTAAATCAAACTGTTAAGACTGGGTTTAAATTTTTGAATGAAATGTTTTTCTTTTTCTCTTCTTTCAATTATATTGTCTCTAAAAAGTTCATAAAAAAGAAATACTTTAAATTGTCCGTGTCCGCATATATCTATATATAGTTTCATCTTGCGGTACTCGGGGACTTGAATGTGTTGTTTACGCACCCGGATTCTGGCTCTCAATGTGGTCCCCGTTTCACCGATGTAGAATTGGTTACATCCTCCACAAATAATAACATATATTAAATTTTGGACTCACATGTCATGTCCGAATTAATAAAAAAATCTTTTCCTCTGAAATTAAATGACCTGCCTTGTCTTAAAAAAGGACATGTGCCACATCGCTGGTTTTTACACTTCCTCACGGATTTTGTAGATTTCCTTATTTTGGAAGGACAGAGTATTCTTCTGAGGTTTTTTGGCTGCCTTTTGCTGTTTACAAATTTAAATTTTGATAAACACTTGACATTTCTTCATCTGTTTTGAGGATATCATTGAGATTTTGAACGATAGGAGTAATATTTTGGTTGTTAGGGTTGTAAGTTGTGACTAGTGGTAATATTTTAATTTCCTCTACATCCTTAGCAGTTGAGTTAATTAATTCTTACCTTTAAGAGAAGGGCTTTGTCGCTTGCTTTTGATAATCTGTGAAGTATCCAATATTTTCCTCATGTCTGGGTCATCTTCTAAGATAGGCAGGTTATTTCTTATTATGTTGAAAATTTCCGGATATCTTGGATTGTGCGTTGAAACGCATGGTATGACATTATCAACGGGTTTATTTTTCACTGTAAGAAGAACCTTTCTTTCATGAGATTTGACTTTGTTAATTTCTGTTTTGAATCAGTTGTCTAGAATAATGTCTTTGAAAGAGCAGATTTTGTAATTCTGTGAGACGAGAGTCCAAGATTTCCGTATCGGAGATTATTGTGCAAAGACGCCTTGCTAAATTGTATGGAATATTATTCCTGGTGTGTCTAGGGTGACATGAACCAAATATAAGGTATTGCTTTGTATCTGTTATTTTGTAGAAAATGTCCGTTATTATACGGTTTTCTTTTTTAATAACCATAACGTCGAGGAAGGATAACATATTTTTATCCGATTCCATACTGAATTTCAAAGTAGGACTCAAAGTGTTGAGAATATTGAAAAATTCCATTAATTGATCTTCACCTTTGTCCCATATGATGAAACAGTCGTCTAAGTAGCGTCGCCACGATTTTTTTATGTAAGTTTCAAAGTTGTGACCGAGTCTTTCTTGAACTGTTGAAAATAGTTTTTCTTCTTAGAATCCGAGGACAAGTGTAGCGTAAGTTAGTGCCACTTTTGTTCCCATAACCGTGCCTAATTTTTGTCTGTAAATTATTTTATTAAATGAAATTGTTTTCCAAGATGAATTGAAGGCTTTTTAAGACAAAATCTTTGGGAAATCGGTCATGCAAAAGATTAGGAATTCTGTCTATCCAATGTTCTATGGCGATCAGTCATAGATCATGCGGAATATTAGAAAAGAGGTCTGTGACATCAAATGAGACTAAAATGGATTCAGGGTTGATTTTCTCGGGAATTGTATTAAAAAAATCTATAGTGTCTCTTATATAACTTTGAACTTTGGTAACATAAGGTTTTACGGAACATCCAATACATTACTTATCCTGTGAGTTTCACATGTTGGTCCCACAACTATGGGTCTAATTGTAAGATCAGTTAGATTTGCAACACTAATGTAAGTTGATCCAGAAATTTTGCATCTATCTTTTATTGTCTGGTTTTTATGTATTTTAGGCAAACCATAAAAGTTGCTGGTTTTAATGTTAAATGACAAAAGATATCCGGTTTCCTTCTCTGTAAGTTTTTCTCCGTATTTATCTATGATAGCCTTGAATTTTTTCATGACATTCTTACTTTCATATGTCTGTTGTTTTTCATAGTATGAACTGTTTTAGCACAGAAAGGTTCTAAGTAGCACCATTCTATGGTTGAATTGTTTTTGTTAATTTCTTCCTCTCTTCCCTATGATATGTGAAACGAAGAAAAAATAATACTTGTAGCTCTAAGAGAGAGAGAGAGAGAGAGAGAGAGAGAGAGAGAGAGAGAGGATTTTTCTATTATCATTATGATTTCAAAGACAAAAAAAAAAAAAAAGAGAAAAGTGTCTTGAACAAACCGTTCAAGAAATTCCTGTTTTATACCTATATGTATTATGCAAAGAAAAAAATACTGGAATGCAACTTATTGAGTTAATCCAAACATCAACTCATACAAAACAGAAAGAGTCATTTACATGTATTTCTGATCAGTTAGCTAAGTCTTTCAAATCATTGATATGTAACAAATTACAATTATAACTTGAAGAGATGTTTTAAATAAATTTAATTGCAACAGGTTAGATGCATTGGTTTGTGAGTCATTCTGAATGATTTATCATTCAATTTTACATTTCCTACAACTATTGTTTTTTTTTTTTTTTTTTTTTTTTTTTTTTTTTTTTTTTAGTTTTTGTTTTTGTTTCGTCTCATTTTTGAGAAAAATAAGTCCGTAATGATGGGGAATCGAGTAATCCAGTACTGCCAAGATGGTTTTCAGAATAACGTATATAAATATTGTATATATTAAGGAGGAGAAGGACCTTGAGCTGAAAAAATACTTGTCATTCAATTTTTCTCATATTTTGTATATTTCTAATTAAGTATGTCCCACATATCTTTTAAAAAGCAGTTAAATCATTAGGTTTCTTACCTTATTTTGGAGATATTGATTGACAAATACTATGCCCTACAGTATCTAAGTGGAGTTTTAATTCTCCATGTTTCTGGGCGCATTACTCTGTCCATAATGGGATTTTTTTAAACATACATAAAAAATATCAAAGTGGACATGTATCTTTTAAAATATTTCAGAGTATAACTAGGATTTAAAATTCGAAAAAGCAAGTTTTGTCTATCACACTGCATCTGGATAGGGAAAATAACGCACTTTTTAAGACAACTTAAACAATAAAAAACGTAATTTACAAAAAATTCTATCATTCAATATTTTTTAATTTTCGTTGAAATGCAAATCCTTTAAATTATTGATTAACTGTAAAAGTTTCGAATGATGAAGCTGACCTCATTATTTCACAGGACATCGTTAAAGAGGACATAAGCATGACAAAAACGTGTCATGTTACATTTCTCGAGTACGGGAAAAAACAACTATGACGTCACACGTAAGCTAAATAAGCGAAATAAGATATACCTACATAAGATTTCCGTCATCAGCCATGCAAAAATAATTTTTGTGTTCCCCGTTTCTCAAAATATTTCATCATATACTGATTATGACCTGTTTTTACATAATAATACCGCCCTCTGTTCACCGAGTATGATCTTGCTGTACTAACAAATCATGTATGACGTCACCAACTTGTTGGACGCGCAGCTTAGGGAAACAGAGGAGTGGATCAATCTTTTTCATAATTTGTTAATGTTTACAAGAATGTTAAAACTTTTTTATCTTTTTATGTAAGATGGTAATTTAAGTTAAAAAATTGTCAAAAAATTATACAAGAACTGATGCTTTACACATTTTGCGCTTATATAAACGGAGACTATGACGTAGTTAAACAGAGTCATGTGACCATGTGTCCTTCATCCCCTTAAATAAAATATTTAAGATTTTTTCGTAGTAACACTTAATATTTTATATGCAAAACATATCAATTTAACAAGTCGGTTTTATGTATGTAACTGCCATTTTTCTTGTCAGTTATAGTTCTTTTCATAATGCTTGGCGTTATCCATCTCCCGTGCTGAAGATTATCTATGTCGTTGAACTGTTGTCTTCAAAGTCAGTATTATCTGAATTCCTAATACTCAAAGCTAATTATAATGAAGTTCATAATAAAGATAAAATGTATAAAGTAATGTTTTATAGACTCAAATTTTTCATCTTTTTAAAAATTAAAAAGAAATCTATTAAAAAAATAAAATAAACGTCATTCTTGACATGATTGTATGAAAGTATAAAAATATGATTATAAAAAGCTACTTTCTGTAATATTCAGGGTAAAAGGAGCATTATTTATTGTAACTGATAGGGATCTTGCCTATATGTAGAGTAAAACACGCTTATACGAATTGCCAAAGACTAAAGATTTCGCATCTTTAATTCATAAGCGGAATCCGCTCTATGTATAACCGCAAAGTTCACAATATATATTTTAATGCTACTGGGAATGAAAATCACTTCACTGTAAACATTAATTTAATGTAAGAGTGTTCGCTATAAGAGTGTTTCCGTATATCCAAGAGTCTGAAAAATCAATGTGTCCTGGATAATAAATACAAGGTATTCATATATATTGTACACTATGATTAGACATTTTCACCACATATGATTGGACATGTCGTTTAAAGAGGGGTATAACCATATATCTTTAGAGGTCATATGAGGGTATAAAATTAAAATAAAATATTAAACAAGTATAACTTTGGATTACATTTGTAAGAGATATGCAACAGAACTGTAGTTGCTGATAAAAATCTCTATTCAAGATCATTTAAAAGTAAAATAAATGTTATTTTTCTAGCATGCAGAGTAATTTATATGTACATAGCACTTAAAGTGAGACTTGATAGGTATACAAAGGCAAAAAATCTTGAAGCAACTGCTCATACAAAATAAAACATACTATTATTTCAGTGATGAGTTGATGACATTTTTTTTTTTCAACAAGATATCCTTAGATGTGCAGTTTATGTAATCGTATACACAATGAAAATAAGTAGCCCATGTATAATTTTCTGCATGTAGCTCCATCCTGGTAACGTTTGTTAGACAACAGGGATCAAATTATTTCAGGGCAAAGTATAGTTACATGCATTTATTTTTAATGGCTTCAAGTGTGTGCATATTGTCTGCAAAATTGGGAAGAGACATATTAGGTCCGAAGTGAAAAGAGTTGATTTAAGGAATAATGAATTTAGGCCAATGTTTAATCAGTTTAGAAGGCTATAAAGTTTACTGGCTGTTCAAGGGTTTCAAGGGTAATGAAAACATCTAGCACAATAATGTTACCTAGTGTTTTTCTTTATTTTTGCTTTGTATTTACAAGCCGTTATTAATAGAAAAATAACAGGCACATTAAAAGTACTGTCTGGATAGCAAATATAAGTCTAAGACAGATATTAGTTTGCAGGTTTTTCAAAGTGGTGAATAATCAGCACAGCTCTGTTTAGGCGCACTATGAAGGAATCAACGGAATATTGACGTGCAAAAATCAGGACTTTTCTAAACTGAATTTATTTTTGTAAAGTTGTTATGTTATATATACATGACTTTAATAATTATTGAAATAACATATACCCTACTCTCTATTGAATTTAGGTTGGTCGTCTTATTGGACAGTCACGTGATAAATGCTTATAATGTGTACTGCATGGGTGTCATAAACAAATTTCAGTATCGCAAAGGCATACCTTAGTTCAAATTAAAAATTTACATGATAAAATGTTTCTGCATATTTGTAGTTTTTGAAAACATGATGCTGCTTTAAATAGAATTCGAATTTTATTAGTTTAAATTTCAAGTAATTGGGCTCATGTTGAAGTATGTATAATAAATTTCAAGTAATTGGTCTAAGGTTGAAATATGTATGATCGTTACCAGGTATTCTAGGTACTTATTAAGTCAAAATTCTCGATTTTAAGAAAGCAGCAGTTTTTTTTTTTTTCAAGTTAAGGATAATTCCTTTTATGTATATTAAAAAATGTCAAGATTTATTAGTGTATGCCCTTGAGAAATGGCGATTTATTACGCCACCTCCATGTTTGATAATAATAGTATTTGAAGAAAAATGTTTTGCATCGGTTTTAATGGTCTATCTCACATTTGTAAATAATGTTCTGTTTAATAATAAAATTACTTGATAAGCCTCTCACTGCACATTACATGTAACTGCGTCAGCTTTTCCCATGATGACATCACGTCGACAAGTGCATTGCGATCAATAACTTGTCTATTCCCTGCTGTATGGGATTTAACTAGGTACAAAAATGAAAGCAGTAGAAAGTTTTGATTGAGTCTAATTCTCCCCCACAGTTTAAATTCGCAAATTATTTCATTTTCTGGTATTGTAAGGAATTGTTGTTATTGTGTGATGTCACAGTTAGTGTTTCCTGTATAAGTTAGGCCCCAACCCCTTTTCGTAGCCTTAACTGTGCTGCAAAGTGATTTTTACTTTATAATCTTTCAAAAATGTGCAGAAAAAAGCATGACTTCCCTATCAAACTATATAAATGGGCATTTTATGAAACACGCGAGTCACTCAGGAAATCCACTGTCATTTCCCCCCTAAACCTTGCCGTACGTTTCTTGTATAAAAGATTAATCCAATTTTATTACGATGATGTTATTTTTAGATTAATTGATAAAGAAAATTTAAATCATAATAAATACACTCCGAAGGCCTGAGGCTGACAACTCAGAAATTAATAAGATTAATGCAATCTTCAATTTCCCCCTTCTTTCCTCTTAAATATATGCAGGTATGCATAGCCGCACTCCTGGATGAAAAAAAAGTGCTGATCATCCGAAATTTTACTGATAATGTTTGATAATTACTATTACTGTGCTCTTCTTGCTGATAAATTCTGATATTTACTGTTATTATACAGTTGTTGTTGATAATTTTAGTTGTTTCTGATAATTACTGTCGTCTTCACTGTTGAATCTGATAAATACTATGAAATATTGTTGCTGTGTTGTCGATGTTGGGAATTACTGAGAACTACTGTGGTAATTGTTTTTGAGCTAAAGAAAAAAAAGAAAAAAGTAAAACCTGTGAGGACGATTAGATGGTTTTAACTATGAAATGTTCTGAAGCTTAAAAATTCCTCTTAAGCTAATTATAAGAGAACAATCCTGAATCTCTGTAAAATTATTAAAATAAGCCCTCTATTAAACAGTGAATCACTTTTGGGACCAAAATCAGGAGATGAATTAGGATGCTAAAAAATTAAGATACATATTTCTTTTTATGCAGAGCTATTAAAACACTCATAGATTTCTTGATTGCCTCTTATGTTTTTCATAGACTGTACCACGTTAATTTATTTGCAAAGGAAGATTACAACGTAGACCTTCATAGGCATCTGTCTTTTGGGTTATATTTCTTGCATTGAATCGACATAAAAAGAATTTAACCCAGGTTTACAAGAATATAGGTCATCTTTTGTCAACAAAGAATTTGGTTGTAAAATTATTTACTCGCGTGTGAAATGTAAATACCCAGACTGTATGCTAACAGGTAAAATAACTGAAGAGTAGAAAACAAGAAAGGAAACGAACAAAGCATCTCAAGTTTCAGTTAACTTTCGTAATCCAGTAGAAATCATATTTTTCCACTATCTGACGTCATCATATATGTATGTATCTATTTAATTCATATAGAGGCTGTGAATATGAAAAAAAAATTACTTGGTCAATTTGTATATTTATTTCTTCCCAAAGAATACTACTTCATAAATATTTTATTGCAAACAAATCTTCCAAGAGATTATCAATAAATACAAAGGCATCTAAAAAATGGGTATAATTCATGTAGCTAAACTGCTAAAACCACCTACTGTCTTTTTATACTTCATTGCATTTACACTTATAGTATAATAATAATGGTTTCATATTAACAATCCTTCATGAATAGATACAAAATATAACAAATTATTAATCGTAGCGACGTCACATTTAATGGCATCATAAGGACTTTTAAAGTGGCTTATTAACGTTCAAAGACAAAACTGCATCTGCTTAAGTTCACTTCTTTTATTATTGATTTGTCTTCCTAATCCATGTCCAATGCCGGTGAAATAGAACTTAAATCCATATTAATGCAATTGTCATATACGGTATTATTCGGAATACCGCTTCCTGGTTCTGAATACGAGGCTTCTTGATTAAGTTCGTACATGATGTGAACATTTGATATTCCTCTGAACAGAGTAGGAACACCTATTCTTTCGTAAGAGTTATCAGAAATTATTTTTAATCGATGACACGATTGTCTTAATTTACAGCCAATCAGCGTGGCTTCTCCCAATCACGTGACCTTTGTTGTTTATTTACCAGAGGAGAAAACCACGCTAGATAGGCAATTGATCCCGAGATAATAGTTTGTTAACATCAAACAAAATTACAACAATTACCAAAAAACAATTATGTCACATCAAAAATAAATTATAACAAATAAAACAAATACGGTTTTTAACTCCGTCACATAAAGGATATTATTATTTGTAAATAATAATAATAATAACTGATAGAGTGATGATTTGATTGCTGGTGACAGTCAATGCCTAACACAATTAAGGTTCTACTCATAAGGGTATATTGTACTTTAATATTAAATGTCTTTACGCGTTGAGGGTGTAAAGCCATGTGTGCGTGGAAATAATTGTTAGCGTAATAAAGCTGTTATGAATATATACGAACTGGATATAGTAAATATTAATAAATGCTTCACAATTAGTTAATAACAACAACAACAACAACAATAATAATAATAATAATAATAATAATAAAGGAAAAAGAAATCACGCTAGTGCAATCTCACATAAATGGACTACGGAAACGTTTTTATTTTGAAATTGAACCATTTAATTACTGACATTGCTTACACTAAAGCATCATCTGTAAAATCAAACACAATAAAGCAAAAGAAAAAAAAAACAGAAAGGAAGAAAACAGAAAAAAAAAAAACAATTTCACAAAACTTTTAAACATTTGAAATACTATATAAAGTAATCTTTATGAAATTGTGTTATTGGTATTACCATGTGAATTCCTTTCATCAAACAATATGATGCTGTACTCGTCGCTGATTTTTATTCTCAATGAAGAAAAAGTTTAATTGCAAATCAAGATTTTTCCTCTCTTGTGCATTATCGTTCTATTCTTTTGTTTGGATATTGTTTCTTTTCACACCAGAAGGCTCGGGTTGGATATTATATTCATTATCTTTTTATCAGGTACAGTTGTATTTTTCCCAGTGTTTATTTAAAACAAAAGCAAAGACAAACGAAAAAAAACTACTAAATACTGTCAAAAGACAGTAATACCCGTTTATAGTTGTTTGCCTTTAAATGAACTCACCTTCATAGTTCGATAAAAATGAAAGAGGTCACAATACTTAAATAAATATTTAAGAAAAAAAAAGAAATTCTGAAACCTAAGTGAACATCCAATTTAAATCCTTCGAAAGAAGCGTTTATTATAACTTTTCTTTCGTTATTTCTATTACTATACAGTCATAATATCTATTTTAAGCTGTTAATGTCAGTATTTGTTTGTTACTTGAGACCACCTAAAAACTCTATGCGTTACAATACTTTTTTGATGTTATCTGAATTCGGTCGATGGGTCTTTCATCAAAACCTGCATTCTTTGAAAAATGTAATTTTCTGTCTTTCAAAACAGTAAAATATACATGTTCTTTAATTATTATTAAACTGACAATACTCAGACTGCCCCTATAATCCGAACTTATGCCATTTAATATGCACCTATGGGGTATGGACATATTTAATTACAGATCGAACATGTTAACTCACTCGGTATATATAATTAGAAAAATAAGGTGTCAGTTTCGCTATGATGAAGTTAATGTGCCTAACTCCCGACTAAAACTTCATTCCTTAACAATTTGTTTTTTTTTTTTTTTTTAATTCTTTCTTTTAAACACGATTATTCATCTAGTCTCTTAAGATTCTGAAAAAATGTGTAAATATTTCCTTTTCTTAAAGATCAGATGCATTAGCAAGAAATCAAACGTATTAATATGCTGTAGGAATATGTCTTTTTTCCGTTGACCATCATTGTGTTAACTTGATGATCAATAATTGTTCTCGAAAGCTTCTTTTCAGCGATTACATATATTTTGTCGTCTTCATAAAATATTTTGACTGAAAGACTGAAAGGTTTGATTTTCTCCTGCTTCTTATTAGAAAAAAAAGTAGAATTGAATTATTACATGAAGTGTGTACCCGGCAGCCTGTTGAAAAATCACACACCTCTCGCAGTCACATTTTCTTTGACAGCCGTCTCCATACAAAGGATAAGAATACGATTGACTACAGTTTTCTCCACTGTATCCGGGTAAACATTCTGTAAATAATGTTGCATAGATCAAATTAAAGAGGTTATGTATATATGTATATATATTTAAGAGAAGAAAAGGAAAGAATGGCAAGCGGTTCTAAAAATCTTGGAGTACTACTTGCTAATTAATCTAAAAAAATGTTCATAGCAAAATCAAGGAGTACAAATCTAAATCTTCTTCCTTTGCTAGAGGATTTTTTTCCCTAATGAATATCTCCTATGTACGTGTACTAAGACCTGTTTGACATTTACATGTTTGTGATAAGATTAAACATTGGGAGTTGATTTCGAAATTGATGATAATGTAAAATGTTTAAGCTTTTTTTTAAGAGAGACATAATTCTACTAAAGAATGACGTATTATCTCATATCTACCATTCAAATTATAAGGAAAAATTCACATATACATCAACATAACATCGTTGATTGATCAATTAAACGTTTCATATGCATAAATTTTATATAACAGTGTCTGACAATGAATTATATGTGTGCAACTAGGTAAATATATCTCTAAAATAAATAAATAAATAATAAAGGAAAAGAAAATTAAGATTTTAAGAATTCAAAATAATCGATGGACTTACTTTCGCATTGTTGAGTTTCTCTATTCCACTTGAACGACAATTCTTGAAGCCCCTGTAATTTTTTTTTTTCTGAGTGAGCTGTTCTTTTCAACTTTAGCAATAAAATGACTTGTGACAATAATGATGTTTTCAGTAAATGATAAAAAAAGAGGAATACATACATTTCACACATTGGAAATTCCCTTGAACATGCACAAATAAAAATAAATATGTTTAAAATAAACATACAAATGACGATTACTGACTTATTATGCATCGTATCTCAAAGCACTGTATATATTTATGCCATCACTTTATTTTAAGGTGTAATTTTCGTTGTAAGGAAATAGATTGATTTCCTTTTTCCGTTAAGGACTTAGACAAATATCCCAGTGCTATAAAGAATGATAATATAAAAGTTTTACATTTTTCTAAATTCCTAGATGTTTCAAACTTTTAATTTAACTGTTAGCAATATTTATATTGAATAATCATGATGATTGTGAAAAAAAAGTTCATTTAAGAAAGAATATTTACCAGTGCCATAGAGTAACCACCCCTAGTAATTCTTCCAACCAACCTTCCCGAAGATAAGTACAATAACAACAGAAATGTTCCTGACATTTATATAGTATGTTTTTTTTTTTTTATACATTGCTCCGCAATTCTTTTCAAGAATTACAGCATATTATATGAGCCGTCCCATGCGAAAAGGGCCCTTAAGGTAAAAAATTTCGAAATTGACTTTTCAATGGATTATGATAGATAATAGTGTAAAATAACCAAATATAAAGTTTGATTCAAATATTCAGAATAATAACCGAGATATAGGGAATCAAAGGTTAAGAAGATGTTAAAATTACCTTGAAAAAAGACGTTGAAAAATGACGTTCAAACTGACGCTTTTACATTGTATATCCCTCTCAGAAATATTTGAAATATGTTTCTGATTGAAAAAAAACATTACTTTATCACACGAAAATATACATGAAAAATTTATGAATAAACCTCCTGGCTTTATTTTACATGCAATATTTGATCAAGTTGTTTTCGTTAAAGTATATCTAAATTATATACTAGTTGTCGAAACCGTTTCATTGTTATTAGTTTAATTTTATAAAGAAGAGGTGTTTTGGACTCTGTATTAGACGTAAGTTACATGTACACTTTAAGAGTGTCGACATTTTTGCATATCCCATAAATGTCCATTTTGGTCAACTGTAACAGACTTGATTTAAAAAATCCTATAAAAAATTCTTTATGTAAGTTTTCTCATAAATAAAACACAGATAATGGTTTTATATCGGTAAATACCCGGCATGCTTTTTTTTTTTAAATAATAACGTTATACACTCGCGCTGTCTTGTTACACTGTAGACGTGACTATTGCTCTGATATACGGTTCAGAGAAAAGTAAATATTAAATAAAAAAAAAAAAAACAAACAAACAAATAAAAGAGATGTGTTTAGATGTTTTACAGACTTGTATTTTATTTATTTGTAGTTTATGAAAAACAATTTGTTTAAAATTAAATTTTAAAAAGAAACCGTAAGATAAGACTGATAACATTGCGTCTTCCTTGTAATAATAGAGTTCATTGTTTGATGATTTTTCATCATAAGGATATAATTTTTGTTGTTTTATTCATGACCTAGATGAATTTATGAAGGAAAGCTTGAAGGGCGGATACAGAAAATTGATCGGCAAGAGGGGGAGGGGGGCATCTGCAGTAACACAATCCAGTTAAAATTTTCTGGCAAGTTAAAGAATGAAGTTTAGGAGAATTTCTGACAAATTAAATGAAGTTTATGGAAGGGGGGATATGTACTTACAATACTGAACATATATGTATTCAAAGTCCTACATTGGTAAACATTGGCAAAGTGCCGAGACAACCCCCCCCCCCCCCCCCGTACATGGGTAATATAGGTTTCTTACCATATTGTACACTGTACATAAAATGGCCCGACTCAAAACTCTTTTTAACTGTCAGGAAGCATTTTTTATTGCATTTCGGAAAACAGATTTTGAAAATTCAGCATTGATATCAAAATTTTCTGGGGGAAAAAATTCTGACCCACCTACCGACCCAATTTTTTCGTCCTGAGTCGGGAGAGGGCATAGAAACATTATTTTAAAGTTGGTCGTATTCCCTGCAATATTGGCGTAAACCGTCATAATATTTGCACCGCCTATTTGCACTGTACCGACTTATAAGCGGGTCAATATTCGTATGTCTTGCAGTGAACATGTAATCTCACAAAAAACTGAGGATGAGGATATAATTTTCATATTATCATCATACCCTTATACGGTCATTATAAGTTCAGAATATATTTTGAAGTTTTTTGTTAAGGTCATATTGATTCATCATTTACCCTCCCCCCCCCCCCCTTTTCGCTAAATTTCGTTTGAAGAAAAAAAAAATATAAGCTTAAGCCTACATATTCTTCCATCCATTTTGTGGTTCTCAAATTTTGTGGAATTATGACCGCTTAGTTTGGGTCTAATAAGATAAGTCGTTGATCGGGAAAGAAGGAATGTTGGCAGTGAAATGAGTGGCGCTGCGGGCCGGAAGTAGTTGTGCCGTATTCCTCGGACTCTTCCCGAAATCACATATTACCATGTATAAATCCCAAGTAATGAGTAAATCAGTTTCCGAGTTTATTGAAGCTTTTAACGATGGACGGCAATTTTAGCTTTCAAGAAAGTCATGCAGGGACACAGACGGAAGTGGCCAGTAAATTCGTCGGGCCTCCGGACACATACAATTTAGATACTGGTATATAACCGAGTTCTTTGACAACAATTAGCGAATTGATAAAATGACACGTCTTGAGTAAATTACAAAGTCTGTGAAAAGCTTTGATAAGAAGGACATGAAAGAAGTTTAAATTAAATAATTACTTGAATGTTTTTATATAAGGCTTTAAAAAGTGTTGAGGGCAATTTACACTAATTACAAATTTGTAATTAAAATTGATAAAAAGAATATATGTTTTAAATAATATTCAAACTAAGATTTATTTTAAGAGTCGATTTTGCACGGAGATAGAAGTGTTCTCAGATTTAAATAGAAATCAAATTTTCTTCGCTGACACTAACAAGCTCGTAAAATTTTGACATGTTGTACTAGTATTTGTGAAACGCCCCTTGACCCGAGGTTTGATAAATTTGTACGCATTGGATATTCTTGTATCAATCTACTGAGTAACCTCTGGTTGTATCGCCGACATTGCTAAGCACTGCAATTTTAGCTCATTTTTCTTTTGTCGAAAAGGGATTAACCCCCTACCGAAATACACTTCTTTTCTTCTTCTTTTTTTTTTTGTCTATATTTAACTTGTCATTTTAACCCCCTCCCCTTTTCTGAAAAACGTTGTTACGTAAATGCCTAAAGAAATGGCCAAATATGATTCATTAAAAAAATAAGCAGTCATTCTTCCCATTTATCAATTAAAGATTAAACTGAACTTATCGCAAACCTTCCTACACAAGAAAGTATTTACTTTCGTAACCTTTAATTCAGACAAATACTGCATCTTTGGAAGAAATTAAAATTATAATCAGATGCAATATTAAATATTACAGGGAAATAAATCTGTATTCAATCTTTCAGATTTAATTTCCCCGTATTATGTTTTTGGGGTTTTATAAATATTGACCCATTATTTACTAAGAATTAAATGCAGGCATGTTGTTGTTGTTTTTTTTTTTTTTTTTTTTTTTTTTTTTGGGGGGGGGGGTTCCATACATAATGTTCCATGGTAATTAAATGATATAGAATGAAGATGTTTACTGAATGGCTAATTGCACCCACCTCTAACCCCCCCCCCCCTCCCAATTTTTTTTTTTAGCAAACTCAAATCTTCCCATAGATTACATGAAAAAAATCTGGTCAATTTTTTTTTCGTTTGCAGCATTTACTTTTTTCTCATTTTTTTCCGCCTGGTCGAAGACTTTTAACAAATGATACTAGATTTTATTCTCAAATTTCAAGAAATATATATTGTAGCAAACACATAAGTCTCGTTCAACTAGAAGCTATGCTGTCTCCGTAAACAGTAAAAACTGGTTCATTACTTGAATGAGACAACAAACACATTGACCCGCAAATGACCGTGACGAAGGCAGATCGTCAATCGCGTTTATATATACATAATGTTGTTTTGAAGAAAAAAATCAGATGTTTTCTTTATTAAATTTAATTCTTTACAAAGAATCAACCTTTTCAAGTTTCGTCATTTGCTACTTGTTGAGCTGAACAAAATTTTAATTGAATATATAAACGGTTTAAGATTTTTTTTTCATCTATTGTTAATTATTTTAATTCGGTTACTATGTATTTGTGTTAAAAAGGATGTGTACATGCAGATGTATATATCGATTATCATGTACAATCGCTTTCAATGTATAAAAAAATTGGATAAAAAAATTACACCTAATTATATCAGCAAAATTTAATATTCGATATAGGAAATGTCCATTTATATGGAACTTACCTCTAAAAATTCATATTTTCTTTTTTCCTTGATATTCTATTGGCTCTAAATGATATATACAACAATGAAAATAAGTTGATAGCGCTCAGGTTAAAATGCTGGAAAAATATATAACATACGCAACTTGCATTTTATGACGTTATCTTTACCGGCGTTTTTCTCATTATGACGTCAAAATACATAAGGGCCCTTTTCGCATGGGACGGCTCATATCTATACAGTTTATAAGGAAAATTGCAAAGCGTGTATGCTTATATTTATTGCATAAGCTACAGTTAATGTGAATTTAAACTTTGTGACGATAATCTATCCAAGTTTCATTTTCACTATAATTCCATGTAATTTTAGGTTAGCAGTCCTCAAGTATATTCTAAGTTTAGTATAACAAATTTCAATGACTCGGAATCTTGTACATGCATTCATGAAGTTTAATTTCATTGTTATCAACAATCAGTATAACACACTGATTGTACATGTATTTAATTCCGAATTATTAATAATTGTCCGGAATGTTAGAGAACGTTTTTCCTATACGGCAAAATATCCTTGGGGATGAATTCCAATATATAGGAAAATGTATCTTATTAATTACACTTTCCAAGGGGAAAAATAACATTGTATCAACATAAAGTGATGAATTCGGTAAGAAGGTTTGCTGTAATGCATTAATTCCGAAGAAGTTTCATAAATAGGTCGCCCGTGTGACACAGTGGGTAGAGCGTCCGCTTTAGAGTCGCGGAGTAAGGAGCTGACCCTTTCGTCGCGGGTTCGAATCCACTGCGGGACCTGAAGACGGGTCTTTCGTATAAACCTAGGTCCCGTGTCGCAGTAAGTGTTGGCATGAAAAAGATCCCTCACTGCTCAATGGTCCCGAGTGCCGAGTATTAGTATAAATTTGCAGCCCTGAACCGGCAAGTGGTCGCGTCTCCATATGAGTGAAAAATTCTCAAGAGGGACGTAAAACAACAAATAAACAAACAAAATATAAAAATAGTAAATATTCAAGGGAAGTAAACACATTATTAGCCAGAGAAATTATACCGCTGGACGGATTGAGAGATGTTGATTTGAAAACTATAAGCACTTTAAGCACTATAAGCTCATGCTGATGGCCAGTAAAATCAATGAAAACCAAGAGATTATGTGAAAAAAAAAAAAAACCATCATTGCTTTTTGAATACGACTGCAGGATTCAAGTGTGCCAAAATTCTTGTGAGAGAAAAGATTTAAAATAAATGCAGAAATAGCATGAGTAGACAGCAAACACCAAACCTTTTCGTTATATTATCTGAATATTTGTAAATATTTCCGATCGGTTATTGATAAATGGCTTGTGTTAGAACAATGATGAAATATGAAACAAATAAATGCTCACCTTTCACATCTTGGAATTTCAAAACCATAAAAGAGAAGGACATTGCTTGATATTTGTACCAAGATGAACAAAAGTTGTCCACAACCCATCATGTTAATGTTAATTTCTGAATAAAGATCTAAAGTTTTTTGAGAGGGTCGTACCAATATAGCATTTCCTACTTTCGTAATATTAGTTTAAAAATAAGAATAATGAACAGAAATGTTTGCTAAGCTGAAATAGGTATTGTCGTATTGTTTCTGAAAAAAAAAAAAAGAATTGCATCATTATGACCTGTGATACTGTATCTGCCTGAGGAATATACTTATTTGCAACAGACAGCAGCAGAAGATCTTGAATCTTTATTTAAAAATCGTCTAATACAGACATGCTTGTTTACAAATAGATATTTTGAAAAAAAAAAAAAAACAAAAACAAAACAAAACAAAACCAAAAAAAAAAAAAAACAAAAAAAAAAAAAAAAAAAAAAACAAAAAAAAAAAAAAAAAAAACAATAAAAACAAAAAAAAAAAAAAAAAAAAAAAACAAAAACAAAAAAAAACAAAAAAAAAAAAAAAACAAAAAAAAAACAAACAAACAAACAAATAAAAAAAAAAAAAAAAAAAAAAAAAAAAAACTCATATGGTAAATTTCTAAGAAATTGTACTATGTATTTTGTCATAAAATGTCCCTGTCTATAAATGATATTATGTTATACGAACTACATATTACACATTGTCCTCTTAAGACCTTAGCTCAATTGTTAATGTTGAATAAAGGAAGTGGAACTTACATGAAAATGTTTCCTGTTACACCTCGAAAAAATAAAAATTCTTGAAAATACCAAGGGGAATGTCAAAGTGACAAAACAGATTTCATAGCGTATGGGCTGTTACATGTATTTTAGTTCATATTGAATTTATCATATAGTAACATTACAAAAATAAAAATTGAGTTTGAAAGACTTTCTTTTTGTTTTTCAAGTCAATATTCCGTTGTGACACTTTTGCTGAAATATATTATTTCATACTATGTGACTAAAATTATTTTTCTTAAAAGAAGGAAGGAAGACAATGAGATTAACTCTACAAAATGATATAGCTGATATAAGGAAACACCTGTTGGTGTTGATATAATACATTAAATGTCGTACAGGAAATAAGCGTTTATAGATTTTGTTTACAAACATTGCAACGATATTAAAAAATGAAGTTTAAATGCATATTATTGGACAGCGTTGGAATGAAAAAAAAAAGTTATAAGGAATTGTTATATTTACGAGAATGTGCATTATGTTTAGGGGCCTAATACGATGATATTTCTACTCTCTTATATAGACCATTTGCTTGTCATCAAAATGGTATCTATCGCAACAGCCTCAGAAAATGTGTGTATTAAAGTGCTTTTTTAAAAACTAGCATTAAGCAGAGTAAAATTATAAAGTTGTGAGATTTTCGCCAGTTTAACTTGATATGTCCCCTTACCCCTAAAGGAAAGAGAAACATGTACACAAAATACGTTGTATTGATTTAATGAACTTGTTAGCTATTATAACTTATTATTTGGTTGACCTATTTCATACCAATTGTAAGGTTCTATAATATTGAATTTGAATATGGAATGTCACTTGATCTTCATATACCTGTTGGTATGATTTCAATATTGCACATGCTTTACGTATACAAAAAATTAAATTACTTGCATGACTATTAACAAACATCAGAAAACAACAAAATAGCGTTGACAGAAAAAACCCAGAGTAATTACTTATATTTCTAAAACTCAATTCAGTATACTCCAAATCTACCATTTATTCTTTTCTGAGATAGTATTTTGCTTTAAGCAGGCAACATTTACTGAAAAAAAAATGAAATTGTATAATATAACAGAATTAAATTACTACATGTACTATGTGATGGCTATAATACCCACTCTCCCCGCCCCCCCCCCCCCCCCCAAAAAAAAAGATACTGCATTTCTAACACTATAACGCTAATAATGATACGAATATTAAGAAAGCACAAGCCAACATACGTTTTCTTCTCATCAATTCAAATAAATAAACATGCAAGTGAAAAAAAAAATCATCTGAATCGAAATTCATTTGCGTGTACAAAATGTTTTGAAAGACGTCTTATTCGCACAGGAAAAATAACAAAGTTGTATTTGACATATTGTCTCTTTCATGGATTATCTGTCTTTAATCATTTTGAAACGCTTAAGATTTTAAATATCAAGTTTACACTAAGTTCAGAAAAATGTAGGTTAACATTTCTCGGCATTGATAATGTTTTCGAATACAGTTTCTCAGACGTAAAATGTAGATTCGCTCTCCTTTGCAATAGAAAATAACCATGCAAAATCAAACATTGATAAATAAGGTCTTTTGAAAGGAAAAGGTGATCAGTATATGTTAGAAATATCGATGTATATATGTATTGCATTTTATTTTTGAAAAGAGATCATTTCAAAATGTTCTTTTCAGTATTCAAATCAAAATGTTGTCGCATTCAAAATAGTTTGAAGATAACGGTATATCTTGAAAACTGAATTAAATTCCAATAAACATTAGAATTAAACACCGGTAGTGAGGGTTCTGCATTTAATATTGAAACATTACACAGATATTCATCACAGTATACAGATATGATTCACTACAGCTCATTTCATTGTATTCAGGTAAAAATTGTGCAATCAATGTTGCTAAACACAAATAAAAGACGACAACATATACATATATACATTTCTTTTTAAATTTCCTAATTTCCCTACCTGGAAAACGGAGAGGACTCTGGTTTCCCAATGCGGCTGTCCGTCTGTTTGTCCTTCCGTATATCAATCTGTGTGTCCGTCTGTTCCTCTGTCTCCCTGTCAGTCTCTCGCACTCGGTTTTCTTAGCTTTTGTCTAAATATTTACAGATATTGAGTTGATTTAAATATGTCTGTGTATTTACAGGTTCGCAGCACTTTTCTTAAACTACAAAGAATGTTAAAAGTAATCATTAATTAAACTTATTTTTTTAACTTGTTTATATATTTGTATTCTACTGTTGTTCAGTATTATGTTTTTCACATTTAAACTTTTTAATAAGATATCTACATATCATTCTCCTTTGTTTGATCCAGTGTGTTTGTATTTTGATTCAAACAATTTGTGCAATCTTTCATTTAGCGTAGATTTAAACTAATAGATGGGGTCACGTGAGCCCGTCTACAAAAATAAATTGTCAAGGAGCTAATGAAGGATGTAATTTGATCCCCTCGCACATGATTCAAGGACATAATTAGTTATTAAGTGACTGAACCTTGGAACAAAATAGGAGAAATAATACAGAAAAGTTTGTCACCATCGACTCGAGAAAATCTGAAAGGCAAATTTTTAATCTTGTCTCTGTTTTATTGATTAATCGGTACTTTGTTTATTTTGCAATACAAAGCACAATTACCTCGGATATATATTCAAAGAGCAAAATCAGTGTTCACTTGTCATTAAATGTCCAGAATGGAAATCCCATCAGAAATAGGCTATAATGAAAATAAGCGGTACTTTTTTGTTTGTTGTTTAACGTCCCTCTCGAGAATTTTTTCACTCATATGGAGACGCCACCATTTGCCGGTGGAGGGCTAGCGTTACAAATTATGACCTATACTCGGCACTAAGGGCCATTGAGCAGTTAGGGATCTTTTTTCGATCCAGCACCGACCTCGGTTTATACGGACTCATCCGAAGGACCGGTTTCCACGTCCAACAGTGGGATTCGAACCCCGACGAAAGGATCATCTCCTTACTTCGCGACTCTAGAGCAGACCCTCTAACCACTGCGCCACGCAGGCGACAAGAGTCATTTAATGCCTGCTCAAATGGAAGAAAAATATCGCCGCTATATACATGTAACTAACTGAAAGTTACTGAATGACCACTGTAAGTTAGCTGGATCGTCATTAAGAGATCACTGTGATGTTCTAAGCAGCACCATTCAATGGCTGAATTGTTTTTGTCCCTCGCTTTCATTGAAAATGGGGGACATTAATTTGGGTCTGTCTGTCCGTCCGTCCGTCTGTATTTCTGTCTGTCTGTAACACTTTCGTTTCCGCGAGATATCTAGCAAACTCTTTTAGCTTTAGGAATGAAATTTTGAATAGCAACTCCCTATGACCTTAAGAAGGATTTTGAGGTCAGAAAGTCAATGGTCAAGGTCATGAATTCTGTCTTTCGTTTCCGCGCAATATCCCAAGAATCCTTTGAGCTTTTGCAATGAAGTCTTATATAACAACTCCCTGTGGCCTATGGAATACCCCTATTGATTTTGATGTCAAAGGGTCAAAGTTCAAGGTCGTAAATTCATACATTCCGTCTGTGTGTTACACTTTCGCTTCCAGTCGATATCTCCAGAAGCTTTTGAGCTTTTGCAATGAAATTTTATACCATAACTCCCTAGAGTCTCTCTCGCCCCTCTCAAAGTGTCCCGCCCCGTTTTTGTATTATTATTTATTGTATTAAAATGTGGAGAATTATTACGTATAAACAGGTTGTCGGTGGACTTTCTATTGTTATTACATCTATTAAAACTAGGGATGTCAACGAATATTCGAACATTCGAATATTCATTCGATAAGTTGATATTCGAATATGAATTTAAGATTCGAATATTCGGTGTTTTTCAGATTTCATAAAAAGAAGTACTGTGATTAATAAATTTTGATTAGAACAGTGCTGGAATTATCCCTGTTTAATTTACTAGCGATCAATTTCGATCGCCCGATTTCTTTCACTATTTTCTTATCTTATATAGATCTACTAAATTATTTTGTTTCGAGTAAGGTGTTTAAGAATTATACAATAATGCTTTATGCATAATACAAAACGTACTTTCATAGTTTTTATTAGTTAAATACGATCGAATCTAGAATCGAGGACAACGAAATGAAAACCTTCTTAGAATGTCTGAAAGACGTGAACAGTATACTTATGAAAACAAATTTAATTGATCATTCAAATAAATATCCGATAGAATTAGTCTGTAATTAATATCGTAAAGGGCTCAATTTTAGAGTAAATGTGTAAGTAATACTTGATTATCTCAGGTAATCCTGAATTTTATATTCATTATCGGGAAATTAGTTAATTACCTAGGAAAATTGTCTATGGAATTGTTTGTTTATATTTTATAAACATTGTATAGAAGAATATAATCATATCTCTTATAAGCCTGATGTAATTAATTACATGCATTGAGATCTGAACAGTATACGACTATCCTGCCTTTGGTAAAACGACTGGTTCCTCAGTTGGAGCTACTATAAATACACATGTATCATTTGTTAAAATTATACTTTTCTACATTTAAATCACTTATTTATTTCAAACATTGACAAGTATCAAATGGATTCCGTTATTGTACACCTATAAAAGTTTTCATACAATTTTATTTCAAATATAAGAATACCTACACTAAACTTTCACGAGAGTAGGATGACGCGTATTTAAAATATACCAGATCTTATTTATTTTATCGAATATTCGAATATATTCGAATACTTTCATTGAATATTCGAATATAAATGATTGACAAAATTGACATCCCTAATTAGAACTGTTTAGTAAAGGCTAAATTAGACATCATGTATTGTGTAAAATTTTGATTTTCGAATGTGAATACAAACATTATATGTGACCTAATGTTTAAATTTTATTTGCTAGATAATTAAGTGCCTCCGTGGTCTAGGGGTATGACTCTCGCTAAGCATGTGGGAGGTGCCGGTATCAAATCCGGAACGATCTTTTTTTTTTTTTTTGAATTTTCTTTTTTTGGATTTATTAAATGATAGTAATCAGCATGTGAAATAAAAAAGTTATGACGTCTGGTTTGTACAAACTCATAAAATCATTATTACAGTTTGATAAATATTCTATAAAAAAATCTTCTATACACATATTAAAGAATAAGCAATAAAATCGTTATATCCATATTGGCATTTGTTATTAGCTTCAATATACATGTATAAATTTAATAATTCTACAAATCCAGGGGGGAGGAGTCCGACCCCCCCTCCCCCCGAACTACGCATGTTCTTCTTTTTTCCCTAAGCGGGGGACACAAATTCTCTGAATTAGCTTGTTAATTTCTTCCTCTCTTCCTTGTGATAAAAGAAACGAAGAATAAATATTACTTGCAGTTATATGGAGAGAGAGAGAGAGAGAGAGAGAGAGAGAGAGAGAGAGAGAGAGAGAAGATTTTTCTATTATCATGATGATTACAAATAGAAAAAGTAATCATACAAAGAGAAAAGTGTCTTGAACAAGCTGCTCAAGAAATTCCTCTTTATACATGTATCTATATGTATTATGCAAAGAAAAAAAAATACTGGTATGCATCTTATTCAGTTAATCCAAACATCAACTCACACAAAACATAAACGGTCGGTTCCATGTATTTCTGAATCAGTTAGCTACGTCTTGCAAATCATGGATACGTAACAAATTACACATAATGAAATATAAACGGAAATAAGGGTTTTTGTTATAACTTGAAGAGATATGTTAAATATATTTAATTGTAACAGGTTAGGATACTTGAAGAATGTGTTATTTTCACACATTTCTTGTTTCGTACTTTTATCGTTTGGTAGAATTGTATGCTGTTTTCAATTATCCCTTCTGAATGATATACCATTCAATTTTACATTTCCTACAACTATTTTTTATATTTTTTTTTTTATTATTTTTTTTAAACTTATATGAATATGAATATTGTATATAAATAAAATCTATTATATCAGATTTCTTCGTAGTAACAGGTAATGTTTTATATGCAAACATATGACTATCAATCTAACAAGTCGAATTAATGTATGTAACTGCCCTTTTTCTTATCAGTTTTAGTTATTTCCCATAATGCTTGGCGTTTTCCATCTCCCGTGCTAAAGATTATCTACGTCGTTGAATCGTTGTCTTCAAAGTGAGTGTCATTCGAATACCTAAAACTTAAAGATAATTATATTGAAGTTTATAATAATGATAAAATGTATAGAGTAATGTTTTACGGACTCAAATTTCTGGTTCTAATAAGATTAAGACATATCTGTTTTTTTTAAGATGCTGTTGTTTTATTATACATAATGGATTCAAATAAACATTTACGCATACTTGAAAATATTTATATTTTTTAAGGTAATTTGAAAGTAGCTACTTATCCATCCATTTGAACACGGAATTTAACATAAAACATTTCTTCGTTCCTTTTTCAATATTGAAAAAAAAATGTTGAAAAATGAAAAAAATATATTATATATATGCTATATAAGGCATGAAACTGAATATTCTGATATCCAGGTACGTTTGGCTAAACAAACTTATAAATATATACCCAATATCGCGGAATACAAAAAAAAAAAAAAAAAAAAAAAAAAAAAAAAAAAAAAAAAAAAAACAAGATGTATTTGTGAGACACTGCTGCCCCCGTATAGCAACATAAATGGAAGGTTAAACTTTTTCAAATGCAAATGAAATATGTTGGTACCTATAGCAAGGTCTTTTCTCGAGGAATATACCAGTGAAATATGAAAGCCCTAGCAGCATCCATTGAAAAGATATGGAAATGGTAATTTTTTTTTTTCAAATTAAGTCAAAGGTCAAATGGTCAAAATTAATGGTGCCCAAGGAAAGGCCTTCTCACAAGTAATACACATGAGAAATTTGAAAGCCCAAACACCAAGCGTTCAACAGTTATGACCAGGGTTTAGGTTTTCTCAAAAGTAGATCCAACCTGTAAGGTCAAAGGTCAAAGTTGTTGGTATCCAAAGTAAGGTCTTGTCACAAGGATTACAAATCCCTAGCACCAACTGTTCAAAAATTATGGCCAAGGTTAAAGTTTTCAAAAAGAAGGTCAAACTCCAAGCTTAAGGTCAATGGGCTATAATTGTTGGTATCCAAAGGAAGGTCCTGTCACATGGAAAATACTTGAGAAGTATGAAAGCACCAACTGTTCAAAAGTTATAAACAAGGTTAAAGTATTACAAAAGTAGGTTGAACTTCAAGGACAAAGTTGTTTGTATCCGATGTAAGGTCCTGTCACTTGGATTACATATGTGAAAAATGAAAGCCCTATAGCTAGAACTAACCGTTCAAAAATTATGACCAAAGTTAAAATTTGTATAAAAGTAGGTAAAACTCCTAGGTCAAGGGCAAAGGGTCAAAGTTATTGATATTCAAATAAAGGTATTTTCACAAGAATTAAATATGTGAAAGATGAAAACCTAAGGACAAACTGTTCAAAAGTTATGGCCAAAGTTAAAGTTGAGTGAAATTTTGTAAAACTGGGTTAAACTCCAAGGTCAAGGTCAAAAGGTCAAAAATGATGAAAGAAAGTTCTTTTGACACGGAATAGACATGTGAAATTTTAAAGCCATAGCTCCAACTGTTCAAGGTTATGGTTCTTGCGGACAAACAAACAGAAAGACAGGCAAACAGCTAGACAGACAGAAGGACAGAGCAAAAACTATTTACCCCCGAATTTTCGATTAACAGGGCATAAAAAGAAAGAAAATAATTTGGAAGATAACAATTTCAGATTATCTTCTTATAAAGAAATCAACCGATTTTACAAATATGAACGAGTATATCTCTGGTAGTTAAAGGGTTAAATATTCTTCCTTACCGTCCGTAGAACTAGTTGTAATCGTTCGATTTGCAGACTCGGCACCAATCGTAGTAATACCATCTGCTGTACCACCAACGACTCTATTCTCCTTTTCAATGTTGTCACCTGTTATTTGTATCCTTACATTCCCTCTAAACATTGACAAAAATTAATTTCATTTTTATTTGCAATCGAGAAGCTCTTAATGTATAAACCAGTTATTTTGTCAAGTGTAAAAAAAAAAGTTGTCCTAAAGAGGCACAGAAATAAAGAGCTTTTCATCCAGTCATGAGTATATCTAAGCATATCACAATGCAAGTAGCAATTCAAATGAAATATTTCAATATTGCGTAAAAAAAATTAAGTATATGAAATTCAATATTAAGAAAAAAAATTAAGTAAACTCAATTCGTAAAAAGAAAAATACGCAAGTTTTAGTCCCAACGAAAACGTCATTACCATGAAATAACCCATATGAAGACTTGTCTCAGTTTTTTAGTTGAATTTATGTTGAATTTATTACTTACTTTCAATATTGTCTCACATTCTCTTTTTAATTCGCTTACTCTGATTGGTCAATAGCAGAGGTCAAAATTTGTAGTATCACTAGACTGCGCGATAGTAAAAATATTGCGCCGTCAAACAAAGTCTATTCGGTCAGGGGTTTATGTGGAGCTCAGTGGATTGGAAACCTCTTGACTTAGGAAGATGAAGTTCTGTTCGCAGGACTAAGAGACAATATCTTTGAAAGTAACTGCTTCTTACTGAAGGGATCGGGTGTTTTTATTAACCTGGTTCACAGGGGATTTCTTTTTAATATTTAATTTGTCTAATATACGTATTAATTCACTATGGTGTGGTTTATTCACTATTTACTTATTTTAAGAAGAAAATAAATATCCTTAGGTGTAGGATAAGGCCTTAATAGGAAATCCAGTTTTACATTGTAATCTATAAAAAAAAAATCTTTTAAAATCTTCTTCTTAAGAACCACTACGCAGGAAAATTTGAAACTTATGTGAAAGCATCCCGGAATAGTGTAGAATCTTAATTGTTCAATCATGACCCCTTTGGGTGAGATGGAGACACAATAGGTATTACGAGGAGGAAAATCTGGTGAAGAGCAGCAGGGCTCAAGTTACTCAGGTAAGCGTTGTGGCCCATGGGCTTCTTGTTTGAAGGTCCTAGTACAATTTTGCGAAAATTGTTTTGTCTTGTCTTACATATACTACATGTACTTTTGAAAATAATTCGACACAAAACGTGAATCATAACAATATTGTTTCAGGGTTAGATCTATCAGAAAATAACATGAATGATAGGAATATTTTACCTTGTACCTATCTCTCAGAAGTGAGCAATCAAGATCAGTTAAACGACGCAGTTGAATTTCATATGGATGCACCGAATAACAAACATGCAGGTTTATTTCCACAAGAAAGTCAAAAACATCAACAATTTCAGTCAGCAAAAAAAAAAAAAAAAAAAAAAAAAAAAAAAAAAAAAAAAAAAAAAAAATTATATGACACAGGGTGATCCCTCATTGGAATTGCAATTGTCAGAATCGTGCAAAACTCCAAATAAAGATAATTTTTTTTTCTCAGAGAATCTGTATGAGAATAGTGAGAATTCGCAGGTTATTCAAACATACACACCACAGAAAAATAGTATTCCTGCCCAAATCACACAGTGACACTATTGCTCCTCATCAACCCTTTTAAAACAGTGTGGTTTGTTCCACACTAAACCGACAACTTCTAGTCACATGACCAATAGGGGTTTCCCAAAGAATGCAGAAGTTTCTACCACATCCGGTGTAAAATCAATTCATTCACCAATACATTCAACCCCGTGTTTTGAACACAAATTCCAATGTCCAGAGATTTCCACTCAAAATTCTTTCAATATTGTCAGAAAAGAAAGAGAACCTGATAAGTATGACGGGAAAATGTAAAATGGCCCGACTATTTAACACATTTTGAACCGGTCGCTTTATGGAATCGAGGGTCAGATGACGAGAAAGCCAGACAGTTAGCTATGTCTTCGACAAAAGGACTTAAGGTGGGAGGGGGATGTAGTGGAGACGTATACGTTATTTTAGGATTATCTCTCTTAGAACTCGGATGGAAATGCAAGGTTGTCATTGACAATCAGTGTTACCAACTGGGATCTAGGCGTTTCCGTTCCGCGATCTTGGTCACTTGATCTTTTTAGTTTCTCCGGTACGGACAAATAAGTATTTTAGGAGTTTGTCTCCTTGGTTAATAGATAATTATATAAAACCGTTATTTAAACACAGAAACTATATGATTCTTAGGTAAATATCAACTACGTTCCTTCCTTTGTTGTGAGTTTCAATTGAATTGTTTGTTATAAAGATTCCCTGAACAAATCATTTGATCCGTACAATAAATCTCCATTATTTAAATCTATTTACACTAGATGAAATCCCGCGCAAGCGCGGGGAATTGAATTTATAACACTACAGACAGAAAATATATTGTAGTTTCTACTGACAGCCTACAGGGTTATAGAAGGAAAAAATTCTTTGCTCAAAATCACACAGGAAGTAAATGTACGTCCCCCCCCCCTTTTTGTAAAAACTTAAAAAATAACAATTTCATTTAATTGGCGTTTATTGTGAAACCTGTTATATAATGTTATGGATATTATACTTCAGATGCTCTTATTTCACTTCCGCCAAGGATAAAAGGAGCGAATACACATGTATGCACATTTTACTGATAAATTGATTTGGGGGGGGGGGGGGGGTAAAAATTCACAGGTACTTGGATCTTGGTTTATAAATATGTATGTACCTTATTGATATGCAAAAAATGTACTCTACCTTTTTTACGTATCAATAATGTACCCGGTACATACATATTTATATACCAAAACCCAAGTACCTGTGTAAAAATAGCTGCTTAACGCCCTATGAATAGGCCAAGTATTTGACACAAAAGACTGTATTCAGAAAAAAACTGAAATGTATTGATTAAAGCACAAAATTTTACAGCTTTAATTATATTTGAACAGTATCTTATTCATTAATTTTCTCTTTTCTTGTAAGCAAGTTTATTACGAAGTACAAATTGTACTTCGGGTTCGTTGCCACGATGCTCTCAGTAAGGAAAATACAAATTTTACCGATAAAGTTACAAATTTTACCGATAAATTTATTAGAAAAACCTACTACATATATGTAATAGTCTTTCGATATATAAATATATTCACAACTTAAAGTGTTATATCAGTGATTTACCATTATTTCAATGACCATTCACACAAAAGCTCTTTTTTATTTTCATGCAGCTATAATCGCCTTGTTTTTCTTTTTAACTTCGGGCTCGATGCTATCTGATGTTCTAGAAGCTTCCGTCAATATTAAGATCGGCGAATGACGAAAATAATTTGCACATTTCCCTTTTTAATCGGTTATCACAACTATTTCTTTTATATCATTTAAATCAAGTTTTGATTGAATAATAAAGTGATGACGTTTTATGAAATAAATAAACGATTGCTTGTTGTCAGTTTCATTAAAAACTGCCAGTAACTTAGATCCGCCAACCGGGAACGCCACAATACTCACGTTTCTGCTATTTCATGGCTGTTTATAGAAAATAAAAGTAGACTTTTAATTTAATGTACGACACTTACTTTGCGAGTGAAATCTAAATATAGTTTACGGACATCATCTGGTATATAGTGTATTGTTAGAGGAGTGAGTAAGAACTCTGATGCACCCGTTTCGGAGTTTATTTGCAAAATTTATTAATTTATAAGTATAGATGTATTGTGTCTGTTTTATTTCTTTCGTTCTTGAACTCGTATTTCGTAAACTAGAAATGATGTAAATTTAAAGACCATGGTTACAATCCTATACAAGTGGAGCATCTTTAACTCTTTGTCCCTTGCGCTTTCTTGACGTAATGGAAACATTATATTTATCAGTGTTTGATGACGTTATCCTTTTTCCCGCCAATTACTTGCGATAACGTGCAGAAAAGACGTGATTTTTAAGATGAATATTTACACCGTGTATGTAGCAATTTATTGTACAATAGGTTGCCGTACTTACATGTATCTTTTTTTTTTCATAGAATTTAGTTGTAAAAAGTTTTTAAAAAATATTGAAATTCAAAGAAGGTGGAAAGACCTATAGATGTTCTTCGAACAACTAGTCTACTAGTTTTCATTCTTTTTCTTATCTATTTCTGTCCTCTTTCTGAGATAATACATGGTTGTATATAACAGCACCGTTTTATAGTATTTTTTGATGGATTAATATTAAGTTCTCTTTACCTTGTGGATTACATATATCTTGTGAGTAAGGAGATAAGTTTGTTAGATAAACAATCGATTAGATGATGCACTACAGAAAATATTAATTTCAACCAGACATTGAGGTTCCTACAGGCTTTAATTAACGCGGACTAATATACAAATCGCAATTTTATACCTTTTATCATGTATTTATTTAAGTATTTGGACATGAAGATTCAGCAAGATAGCATCTGTGTTGCGAGTTGATACTTTGACAAGCAGGATATAAATTAAAATAAAAGCATCAAGAAAAAATATTTTCTGATCATTTTGATATAAATTAGACCTTTAATGGGATTAACAGAGGACTCATTTGTACATTTTGTTACTTCGATACTCTTTATTTGGACAACCCGATGAAAATACAACACAACTGGTTCGATAAGTTGTCCCATTGTGGTCCTCAGGCAGTTACCTGCATTGATATTGGTATATTTGTATAAAACAACACAAATTTGAAATGTTTTGCAGGAACAGACTAACGTCAATTTCAAGAAGTATGACCATCAAGAGTTAGTTCAAATCGTATCTTAAACCTTAAACGAATCCTTCAGAAAATCCTTTATTAATGTGTATTGGATGTTTAGGTTTGAGAACACACTAGCTAAGCTTACTTTAATTTGAACGGACACTGGATCATGAAATTAAATGTGAGTAGGAAAATGTGCTAGCCATGTGCATTTGTGCAAAATTGGCTTAGAATTCAAACCTATAATTTGAACGCGTTTGAATTTTTTTCCAAAAAAAGTGCTGTGCGTTGATTAAATCTTATATATTCGATGCTTAATTTTGTGTAAAAATTTGAAATCTTCATTACTCACCCCTTTCTATTATCCCCATGATTCCATTGTAACACAGTTCTACAAGTCCTGTTTTGTCTATGTTAGGGACACATATATACTGATTGTTCCCATACTTGTCCTGACCACAATCCAACCTGGTAGAGGATTTTGATACCTCTGTTGTGTTCTGGGGACAGGATTCCACAGAATTTTCCATACCTGCCAAATACTATATACACATTGCTTGACTTCAAAGAGGTTGGATACTGCCATCAAAAGTAAGGAGAATTTTTTATCAAGTATATCTTTAGAATTTCTACACATAGATTAATTAAAAATCAAAACAAAAAGTGGGGCTAATGCGCTTCCTTTGGCGCTACAGAGCATTAAGTTGGACCTTTTTGCACTGTAAAAATGTCTTACACATAAATCATTTTTAAAAGTTTTTCCTCCAATATTTTTTATTCAAATAAATTATGGGAACAAACACAGTCTTATTTCATCTTGAACAGAATAATTAAAATTTGTGACAACGAACAATTTTTCAAATTACTCCACATGTTCAATTATTTGACCTTTTTCCACTCAAAAAATTTATTTTGCTAGCATTAAAAATTTAACCAAAAAAAAAAAAAATCATTTGAAAGTAATGACATTTTACTGAATTTAAGAAGAATGGATAAAAGTATCTTATATATTCAGAAAAGAAAATTTAAAGTGGGGGTCTGTGATGTTAATTTTTAGATATTACTAAAATAGTGCCAAATTTAAGCTTATATCAGGGCTATTTTTTCTTGATTTTCACAATATATTTGCTATATTTATCAAATATTATGATAGAATTCATGACCGTTTGTTCAATATATAATTAAGGATCAGTATAAAACAGTTCACTGCACAAAATAACTCAGTGTGCAGACTGCATGTAAAAATTGGAATCTTAACTTAACATATTATTTTAAATACTTTTAAAGAGAAAAAATGATCATTTTCTTGTTTAAAAAAAAAAAAAAAAAAAACTTCCACAACAAAATATAGTTTCTCACTTAATGCTTTTGGTATGGAATTTAATCATGGAGTTTTAACTGAATATAGTTGAATTGGCATTGTAGAATCTATATTTATTGTAAGAATTAAAACATTATGCAGAAATTTATAAACATAGGTTAGGATAAAAATCTGCTCAAAAGCTCAGGAGCGAACCTCGTTAATCAAAGAAAAAAAAAAAAAAAAAAAGAAAAAAAGCTTAATCAGAACATGTTATATATCAAGTGTTATTTCTTTTGGAGCCGCTCCATGTTCTTAGAAATACATGTAATAGATAAATTTCTATGATTATAGAAAGCAGAAATGATTTTTTTTTTTAACAGAAAAGCATCTCTCCCCTTTTCTCATTCTATTTATTTGGTACAGACACTCACATCCATTCAGATTAATCTTGCATATGCTGACAAGTAGTGCAAAAATAATAACCATTAATAATAATTGCTTTTACATTTGATTCCGATTTGTTCCTGAATCTTTAAATTAAAATTAAATGTTTGACAACACAAATTACATATTGAATAATTTTAATTTGTAATCTGGTAATGTCTATAGTACATGTCTCCACATTGACTTTAAAGTCATGTTTCCATCTTTGAATAAACACATACTGTAAATGATTGATCCTTTGTCAACCTCTTTGCCTTAATTTTCGTCTGTTTGAGGAAAAAAGTTAAATTTACATTAACCACTACACCCATTTTAAAACGAAAGTACACACAATCTCAGTGTGAAAATGTAATGGATAGATAGTAACTTTATCATTATTTATTACGTGTGCTATATTTACCTCAGGGTAAAATCAATCTATATAGTCTTCTGTTGTTCGATATAAAACAGGGAGTGCATTTTTTCCTGTCTCCTTCAGTGTGTCTCCTACGTCATACCCCATTTTACGCGATTTAAATATCCGGGTTACTCACCTGTATGAATATAGAGCAGTTAGTGTCACAAGCGTTGGCACAACTGCCGTAAGTCTTAAAATACCCGGAAAGAAGAAGAAAAGTCAAGAAACAAAATTCATGAGATATTAGAGATATATTTTAATAAGTGGAAAAGGTAGATGTGTTTTACATCTTAAAATTTTGTGATTTTTTTATAAGAACTTTTGAATATGCGTTATAGGTACATGTATATAATTTTAACAAAAAGAAAGAAGCTCTAAAGGTTCGCAGCGTTGTACACAACTGTAAAGAATGTTGAAAATATTCATAAATTATTTAGATTTAACTTAGATTTTTATTTATTTATTTTATTTTTTGCAATTGCTATGCTTGAATTTATATACATAATATAAGACCACAATACTGCAAGTATTTTTCCAAAATTAACATGACTGCCACATCGAGTGACAAGTCTCAATAAAAAAAACAATTAAATCGTAATTTTAAACCATATTTTATCAAGTATTAGTTAATTAATAAAAAAAATCGCATATCCCTATAAGAATGTTTCTTTTATCTAAAATATCACTGGTACTTCGATTGGTCATCTTATCTGCGTAAGACTGAGGCAATTTGACGCATTTCTTGACAACCACTTTCATACAAGGCTACTACATGTACTAAGACTGTATAAATTTCAAGAAAAAAAATCCAGTATTTGTAAACCTGCTATGATGCATAAAACTTCTCCACTACTCGGCTGCTACTTAATAATCGCGAAATACGATGAATAAGTTACGCAGCTAGGTTAAAGCTGAACACGCTTCGTAAAAAGAATCTGTCCGCCATATTCAATTGGACTCGCGCTATATCTGAGGGCCCCTATATATAGAGCCGCTCACTTGGACACTTCAGTGTAATCAATTGTCACCGGTGTAGACGGACGTATGCTATATAGCACTTGGTAGCGACAAAAATAGCTGTGTGCTCCTTCTAATGCAGGAGAGTAAGATACCAAAGAGATTTACAACAGTTGCACAGGTCAGTGCGGTATACAAACACAAATATACGTAACTGCAATAAAATGTAAACAAAAGTAATGCAAGATAACCAGCACGAACACGGGTCGCCATTCCACGCCGATACCCGTGACAATAAAGCAGTCAGGTGTAACGAAGGCGAAGAGTATACCCTGGTGCTGATATCTAAGATAGTGATATCGAAAATGGCGTATGCCTATTTACGAGTCATGTTCAGCTTTAAGGACGCCCATGAAATATACGCCTTAATATATTCAGGGGAAATGAATACAATTTTAATATTTTTCTTAACAGCATTAGTTTTGATAAATGTGATATGTGGTGTTTGTACTTGTATATATCGGGTCTCTGTTGAGTTCGGCCAAAACGACATAGCTTACATCAGCTGTTTGTCACGTGACTGTTTTAAAATTAGAACATATATGTACTACTACAAAGATCGTAAAAGTTCAACGATATACGGGCATTTTTACGCTATAAAATTTATTCTGTTTTCTTTGAGACAAATTCCTTAACACGAAAAGTGCTGGGAGCAACTTCCTCATGCTCGGGAATTGTTTAAAATTTAGCCGTCTTTCTAAAAACTCCAGTCAAAAATGTAATTCGCATTGGAATAATGTTACATTACGGAATAAATCAACAATGCACAACCAGCTCCCAGCACTTTTCAGAATAGTAGGGATAATAGCTACACATGTTTAAAAATTCAGAATTTATAGTGAAGCGGATATCGTTGAACTTTTGATATTTTCGAGGGGCTGGACCTGTTATTCTAGCATGTTACTGTACAAATGTGCTCCCTACGGCCTAATATAAAGTCTACACATTATCAATTTAGTTTGACAATAAAATGTAGATTAATATATTTCAGAACATTTCTCTCTTTTGGTCTGACTACGCGTGTTTCGTATTTATTTTTATTTTTACAAGCTACGATAAAAGCTTGATCCACGCCTCAAGTACAGAGAAACTGCGTGTCAAACTAAGAAATGACGTCATCTCAGTAAGTACAGCGAGATCAAGCTGGCTTTCATTCTACATACGCTAAGTGCTATTATGGCAAGATAAGTTGCACATCCATTTGTCTTTATAATGTTTATGATAAATGAAAGTATTTAATGTGTTTAAAAAACATATAGTATTTATTCATCGAGATTCATTTGTATTGTTTTAATGTGACGTCATAATAGCTTTACCGAACCTCTGCATAGACTGACCTATATATGGGAGTCCTTAACCTAGCTGCGTACTTCATTGATCAACAAAAATTGCATTTAATTTATTTTTAAGGGGATGAAGGACACATGGTCACATGACTTTGTTAAACTACGTCATAGTCTCCATTTATATAAGTGCAAAACGTGTAAAGCATCAGTTCTTGTAAAAAATTTTGACAATTTTTTTTCTTTAATTACCATCTTATATAAAAAAAAATAAAAAAGTTTAACATTCTTGTAAACATTATCAAATTATGAAAAAAGATTGATCCACTCCTCTGTTTCTTTAAACTGCGCGTCCAACAAGTCGGTGACGTCATACACGATCTGCTAGTACAGCAAGATCATACTCGGTGAATACAAGGGCGGTATTATTATGTAAAAACAGGTCATAATCAGTATATGATGAAGTATTTTGAGAAACGGGGAACACAAAAATTAATTTTGCATGGCTGATGATGGAAATCTTATGTAGGTATATCTTATTTCGCTTATTTAGCTTACGTGTGACGTCATAGTTGGTTTTTCCCGTACTCGAGAAATGTAAACATGACAAGTTTTTGACCTGCTTATGTCGTCTTCAACGATGTCCTGTGCAATATTGAGGTCAGCTTCATCATTCGAAATTTTTACAGTTAATCAATTAATTTGAAGGACTTGCATTTCAACGTAAATTTAAAAATATTGAATGATAGGATTTTTTTGTAAATTACGTTTTTCGTTGTTTAAGTTGCCTCAAAAAGTTCGTAATTTTCCCTATCCAGATGCAGTGTGATAGATGAAACTTGCCTTTTCGAATTTTAAACCCAATTCATACTCTGAAATATTTTAAAAGATACATGTTCACTTACATATTTTTTATATATGCTTTAAAAATCCAATTATGGACAGAGTAATGAGCCTGGCAACATGGAGAATTAAAACTCCACTTAGATACTGTAGAACATAATATTTGTCAATCAGTATCTCTAAAATAAGGTAAGAAACCTAATGATATAACTGCTTTAAGATATGCGGGACATACTTAATAAGAAATATACAAAATATAAAAAAAATTGAATGACAAGTATTTTTTCAGCTAAAGGTCCTTCTTCCCCTTAAACCGTAATTTCCTTAACCAGTTGACCGCTGGTAGATCTAAATTGCATCAGATGATTTACCGAACAATAAACACTTTACAATTTACTTACTGACCTGATGTGAACATAATTTAGACTAAGCTTTACCCATCAGTACAATTATGATTTAATCCACATATTTTCAGAAATGCGTTGCTAAAATCAATCTAAACAACAAAATGCAAGAGCTAAAGTCGAAATCATACGACTGTGTGTCTTATGACCTGCTAACTAGCAAGCGGAGGGCATGCAGAACTAAATATTTTTTATAAATCTTAAGGCCAAACGATACGTTCTCAAATAATATATAACTTTTTCAAGATTTTGAAGTATTGCTACTCTAACAGGTTTACTACAAAAAAATTGAGGTATCTTACCAGGTTTCTGTGCAAGATACCAGATGACGGTGTTGCCTCTACATGTATAATTCTTTTGGAAACAGCTTAGATTGTCAATAAAAAAAAATAGCGTTTTGATTTTTAAGACAATTAGAAATCACAAGGTAGTTACAATTTTAAACATTTTTTATACATTACAAAAATTTACAAAACAGATATCTGGGGAACGTGTTCTCTGACCTTAAGACGTACAAAAAAAAAAAAAAAAAAAAAAAAAAAAAAAAAAAATTGGTTGTCTTCTCAATATGTAGTTATACCATTACTTATCAATTTACAATAAATATTTACACAATTTTGAAGAAACTACAATGTATTTAGAAATTTTTTCTTAGGTCACAGCTCTGTATTCAAAAATATAATACATATTTATTGCATGATCGTGAGAGAATTATGAAGATTTATTCAGCCACGAAAAATCATATTCCCCGAGGGCTTCGATATTTCTTGGCTTAACCCTTTCACATTTAGGCATTTTTTGGCTAAATGTAAAGGCTGAAATAAGATTTTTCAAAAATGCTTATTAAATAAAAATACACACCTTAAGATACATGTATTATATATGAAAACATTTGTCTGAATGTCAAGGTGAAAAAGATGAAATAATATTTGGGTTGCCATGGCAACGTTTTTGCAAACTGGTTGGATAAATAACACAAATAGCACTATATTTGTGACAAAAATAATTGAAATTTTGACTTCAATTCTTTATTGTTTTTGCTGAAAGTTAAAATAGGCAAAACTAACCTGTTACACAAATAGCCCCAACATTAATATTTTCACAAATAGTATATTTTTTATGGTAACCATGGAGACACCTTTTAAATTGTGTTGCTTAGCAACTAGTCCGTATGACCAAAATTTGAAATTTTCCACTTTTTTAACAATAATCTTTGTTTTAACACATCATTTAGAAACTATTATTATAAAAATGTTATAATAACATTACTATATTCAAGAAGTATATTAGTAGTGCATGAAATATTAATTGCCGTTACCATGGAAACAGAAACATATGACTACATACATGTATGACTACAGACCTTGTTTTGAAAAGAAATGGAATTTAATAAATTATTGTTCTTTAATAATTGCTATTTTTAGTCATTGAAATGCACATTAATAATTCAAACAAGTATTTTTGAAAAAAATATTTATTTCACATTTCTGTTGCTTAGCAACCATATCAGTTAGTGTGTGATAGAAACATTACAGCCCCACTATCCAAAATCTTTGAGGGTAGGGGTATGTAGAATTTTCCCTTTTTTGCAATGAAGTACAATTTAGTTTTGAAGAGGTACCAGAAGTTCCTACATGACACAGATGATTTTAGTGACCCAAAATGTATAATGACCTTGAATTGAGGTTATATTATTAAGTTCAAGGTGATTTGCTAAAAATATGTAAATATCATAATAATATTATTTGGTCCTCAATTTTGATATGCAGATATATCCGATGTATACATTTGCCACTTGGAGTTTCAGAGTAGCCAGGAACTTGACCTTGGGTCAGTGGCAATCTTGTCAACATTACTTTTTCAGCATACAGAGTCTCTGTGGTTTTCTGATATCATTGTTAAGCAATGATCAACACAAGTACAAGCATACAAGCATCACAAAAGGATAAAAATAAATAATGGTAAAAAAAAAATCTTCAAATTTTATAGCTAAGAGACCGTTGTATTATTAGATGAGTTGATTTGTTTCCCCAGTTTGACACCTCATTCAAATAGAACATCAAGATAAGTATTATCATTTCCGTTAGCCACTTCCTGTGCAACTATGGAGCATTCAGCCATCACATCATCATATGAAGAAGACGATTTACTAGTGTTTTCATGAAATTCATCACTTATGTTTTCATCCACTATGATTTTGTCTGAATCCAAAATTTCTATGTACGAATGTCGTGTTCTACCAATTCTGTTCGTTATCCTTCTGTTGAAATAACAAGGTCTAAATAATTTTCCAAATAACCACTTTCACCTGACACCTCCTCGTTCGATAGAGAACCTCCTATAAGTCCAGGCGATACATCCACCATTTCTAAACATTGATCGATTTCATGATATTCAGATTCAGCATGCTGATAGACGTGATTGTTACCCATATCCTGGTCTAACCTGATACAGTCCCTAAAACGTTCTACTTTCCCACTTGAACGGTGAGCGAACGGTGAGTGAACGATGTGTGAACGCTGAACACAACTTGGTGAACGGTAGGTGAACGCTGAACGGTGAGAGAACGCAGAAAGCGAACGGAGCGCGAACGCGAGCGCAAAGTGAACGGTGAACGCAAGATGAAATTTGAAATCACAAGATTTTACCAAAATCAACAGCTTGAAAACTTACGACTTTTCAACTTTGTACACAACCATTCCCCACGATAAATTAAAGTCCAGGCTTTTTGATATCATTGACAGCTGCTTTTTCAATAAAATGGAACTCGTAAATATACTTACCTTGTCATTGGTCATTTACAAAATCATTTTGTTAAAAAACATTCTGATTGTTCACACAAGTACTCTGAAGTTGACATTAAACAGATGCTTGAGTTTCTGATTGACAATATCTATGTGGTTTTTGGAGACCAGGTCTTCCAACAATCTATTGGAATTCCCATGGGTACCAATTGCGCCCCGTTATTAGCAGACATTTTTTTTGTATTCATATGAAACAGAATTTGTCCAAAATCTTGTACGTGAAAAGAAGAAAACACTTGCTGTGACCTTCAACTCGACATTTAGATATATCGACGACGTATTGTCAATTAACAATGGCTATTTCCATTTTTATGTCGATACGATATATCCTGGTGAACTTGAGATAAAAGATACCACAGAGTCTGACACATCTGTTTCATATTTGGATATTTTACTTGAAAAAGACGTTAATGGTAATCTAACAACCAAGCTTTATGATAAACGTGATGACTTTAACTTTTCAATCGTCAACTTCCCTTACTTATGCATCAATATACCTTCATCACCTGCATACGGGGTATATATCTCTCAGTTGATTCGATACGCAAGAGCATGCTCTACGTATGTACAATTTCTAAAACGAGGTAAATTATTGACAAATAAGTTGATGAAACAAGAATATCAGCTGTCTCGTTTCAAGTCATCATTTCGTAAGTTCTATGGTCGATACAATGACCTTGTCAGCAAATACAATTTATCATTGAGTCAAATGCTGACTGACGTTTTTCACACTAATTGTTAGGCCATTATTTACACACTGAATTGTCGACGAATTTTTCCGTTATTTCCCGATCATGACAAGGAGCACACGGCGGGTGTGACCGGTCGGCAGGGGATGCTCACTCCTCCATGGCACCTGATCCCACCTCTGATGTTTGGAGGTCCGTGTTTGCTCTGCTCCTATTTTGTAATGATTAATGGACTTTTGAGCTTGAATACTGTTCGTTATCTCCATATATTTCATGAAAGATTTATTCGGAATGCCTCTGATCTTTTCCATGCATTGTATCTATTCTATTGTATTCTAATATCAGGCGGAAAATAAATAAATAAATAAAAAAAAAAAAAAAATAAATGTTCAAAAATTGTCCTATGAAAGATGAAACAGGAACATTTAGTAAAACTATTAATTAAGTTTCTTACAATATTTTCTGCACATATGTATGCATGATGTTTAAATTCTCAGCTGTTTAATCACACGATTTTTATCGCTGTAAAACATTGTCGTTGTTAGTTTAATTATTCTAGTTGTAAAATAAATGTTTATTCTTATTTGATATTAAACCATTACAAATAATGATTTTCAAAGAGTACATTACTGACTTATAGAATGAATTACAACGGTTGTAACAACCATACATGTATTTCCGTGTCAAGGCCATTCCGTGTAAAATAATGAGAAAAAATAAAAAAAAATATTTTGCTAGTCTGTGGACGTATTGCATGTATACACTCGTATTTAAAAAAACTAATGCAATAATATATTTATTTGTCTTTTCATTTTTTTAATGATGATTTATTCAGCAGACTTCTACATGTATCTGTAGACAATTCCCCGTGATTATACTCGGGCAAAGTGATACAAAGAAGCATTCATATTATTTGTTATAGATTCAAATTTCAGAACTTGGTATTTAAGTAATGAGTCATAGTTTTGATTAACCCTTTCTCTACCGGCACATTTTACGTGATTTTTGAGATCTTTTGACATAGCATTATCAAATTATTTCTAACCTTTTTATCCAAGGAGAAAGCTAGGCATAATGCATACCATTTTGTAGGGAATTTCTTAGAGATGATATTTCATGACTATTCAGATACCCAATGACTGACCTTATTGGTAGCAATGGAGGTCAAAGGTCAAATAAGTGCAAAATTTTATGGAATTTTTCGATACTTTTTAATCTTCAAGCTAAAAATTAACAATGATGTATGTTGAAATAGGAAATTTGGAATATACTCACAAAAGAGCATTATACTGTACTACATGAATTACATAAACTTTTTTTTTCAATTCTGCATATAATGACTTTAAAGGGGTTGCTTAGCAACGGGGTATTTTTCAATTTTCGGGCAGTAATTTTCGTTTTTTGCTCATCCTAGACATATTCATGCATTACAGCACATTTTAAAGTCAGATATGAGGTCATAAAATTAAAAGGGATATACAGCAGATAAATTGTCCTAAAGTTCGACCTCATTAACACTATTTTTAGCAGGTCAAAGGTCAAATTAGTGTAAAAATTTCATCAGCTTTTTCAACACTTTTCAATATTCTTGCTAAAATTTTACACAATGGATGCTGAAATAGAAAATTCTGAATATACGCTGAAGAAATCATTAGAACTGCAATATCCATATACCATTTCATTTCAAACATTTGTTAAATGACCTTTAAGTGATTGCTTAGCAACAACATTTTTAATTTTTTGGCTGTATACATTGTATGTTTGTTATTGCTCATTCTAGACACTTTTTGTGTATTCCATGATATTATAAGTAAGATATGGGCGAAAATAATGTAAAGAACATTATTGAATTAAGTATTGACCTTGACACTTCTCTTCTTGGGGGGGGGGGGTCAAGGTCATATCAGTACATAATTCTGCCTTAAATTGCAAGTATATATCAATTTTAAAATGCTGCAATCACTACGGATATATCATCTAATAGATGATGTAAACAAATTGTGAACAACAAAATCCTGAGAGAAATTTTAAAAAATGAGTTAATCTTTTTTATTTTGCATAGCTTGGTTGCCATTCCAAAAATCCATCTAAAATTTGTGAACTGAAATAAAATTTGTAAGATGTGATTGCATGTAATTCAACATTAATGACACACATACTAAAATAATATCCCTTCGCTGGTGAAGATGGCATTCACTAGCCATGTTTGATGAGAAACATTTGACTTGGTCTTTCAAGGCAATAATAAATTGACAATGCAAGTAATTAAAAATCAGGTTGTCAAAAATTTGAAGTACAATTTACAAACAGGGTTTCTTGTGTTCTAATATTTAAAAAAAAATCACAATCATTATATCAAATAAATTAAAAAATAAACAGTACTTTCCACTAGTGCAACTTTGTTTCAATTTATGATGCATATTTACTAGCAAATTAAATTGACAGACCCACAGGTCGTAAACATTTCATGAAAGATGTGGCTAATAAAGGTTTTTAAACTTTTCTCACAAAAAAAAAAAAAAAAAAAAAAAAAAAAAAAAAAAATGACAAAAAAGGTCTGGCTGAACAGTGATTTAAAAATTACATAACAGTAAGTACAACATGTATACAATCTTTCTGTTAAACAAAAACAAATAAAAACAAATCCATTTGCTTGATGCCATTAAAAATACCCTATACTTCATTGATTCCCCCCCCCCACTTTAAATTTAACAAGAAAAAATAAACTAATTGATTTCATTACAAGATTTTTCTGGTAACAGTGCTTAAGGGATACAATAGAGACTTGACATGTCATCTTGGAGGAAAAAAATAATTATAGATGGCATTGGCAATAACTAATGCAAAACTGTTTAGTCAATAAGTTGAAAAAGTTATGTTTTTATACAAATATACAAATCCAGAAATATTGCAAGCTGAATTCCACATCAGACTGATTTAATCTTCCCAAAATGTTGAGGACCAGAGCACTTTTACCTTGTGGCCACCATTCTTCCATCAACTGTCATTTCTCTGAAAGACTGGAATTTCTTTGACTTGTCTAAGACATGATCATTATCTGTCAAGTACATGTAAACAAGTCTTATGTTCATATAAAATATTTTGGGTATTCCCCTACTTGTATGTCTTTTCCATCAATCAAGCAATTCTTTCCCTCTTATGTATATGTATATTGTATTTCGTGTGTATGATCATAATCATTATATACATTTTAACAATGAACCTTCTTTTTGACGCAACAGAATCGACCTTGACGTTAAATATTGATTGCCCGCGATTTTTCTATAAAAATTATGCAAAGGTCACAAATTCAAACTATCGTTATTAGGAAAATACTGAGAGTAAGAAGATCAGTAAAGGCTTGTTGAAAAGGAAATTTTCTCTACTTTTACCAGCTTTATTTTGTTTTCCCTATTTCAATACAGAAATACACGTAAACATGAGCTTTGTTTAAATACTACGATAAAAAACGAGAAAAAAACATAAGTGCAAGAAAATTCTTGTTTTTACAAAATATTTTAAAGTAATAACAATAATTTTTACATATTTTAAAAGCAGAGAAAATATACTTTAAGAATATATCACACTTTCTTTATTATGTTAATCAGGAAAAAAATGTCAATCGTCGGGAAAATCGTCAATTGCTTTGGAAAATTGCGCCATTTTCAAAAAGCCATGTATGTCTTCAAAACGTAAAATCTATTTATTACCGACATTAAGACATAAATTTTCTACATAGTTTTTAAGTAGATAAAATTTCCAAAAAGATGATATATAGTTTATATACCTTTATGCTTTCATAAAATAGATACAGAGATCTTATTTTCGCGAAGTCGTGTTTTATTGCGCCTGCGGTCAAATTGACCGATGTGGAAGTGAAGGGGTTAAACGGACAAATGAGAGAGAGAGAGAGAGAGAGAGAGAGAGAGAGAGATTCCGTTTTAGCCCCCCTTTCCATGTACATATGTACCTGTATAAACAAAAAATCTTAATTTTTATCTAAATATATCAGGCGGTGAAAGTAACCTTTTTTATTTATCAACAAATTCACTTTGTTTGCCAGTCATAATCGGTTTTTATTTCCCTGCTTCAAGTTCACACGAAGTCCACGTGCTTGTCCTGTCAATCAAAATCATTCGACACTGTGCAGGTGTGAATTGAAAGTCTCGTCACACCAAAGGCGAAGTGCTACACCGTAGTATTTCCAAGAAGTTTTAACATGTTTTATCATTTCTAGATCTGATTCCAATTTTTCCAATAAATAAATATGTAAATAAAATACATTGGGCATAAATACTTCGAATGAATTTGAAACATACTCCCTGGCCAATTTAAAATACCACCGTCGGCGCGTGTATATTTTGAACTACTATTATTTAATGACTTTTTTAGAATGTATGTTTGTTTTAGAGACTGAAATTTTTGTGCTACAAAACGTGTTAACTTCTTTTTAAATATTCGTTTAAAATATACTGGAAATACTGACTAAGTAACCAATTTACGTGGAAAGGGGGGGTTGAATGGCAAACATAGTTATTGTGAAGAAAGGATTTTTTTCTCTCTAACAATAGAATTTATATATGAATTGTAGTATATTACATTTAAATAAATATTTTTAACCACACAATCCTTTTAATTCGCTCCAAAGATATTTAATTAACTGGATATCCGCAGTACTATTTATTATTTTCAGAACAAGTTCAAATAATGTATTTCTATAATAATTGGGGAAAAAAGTGCTAGTAATAAATACTTTCGTAATTTTGCTGCAGTTGGTAAATTAATTGACATGGAATATTATCTCTCCATTAACGACTTGTTGCCTTTAACATTACAACAAAATGTTGCAGTGCTTGAAGTACCCGTATATTGCCTGTATTTAAATTTAATTTTTCAGCATCGTTCTACATAGGTATATATTTATAACAACATTTATTTTCCAGAGTAATTGAATTAATAAGCTAACAACTAAGTTAGAATAATAATAAAACATAGTGTAGATAATTTATTCCCATAAAATAATGATCCTTTAAACACGACATGTTAATTATTAAATTTCAAATCCCGTAATTAAATCCTTACTTACCAAAAAGATAAGTCCTTTCACTTCGGAGTTCCGAATGACAGTGAAGACTGAACGATAAGTGAACGGTGAACGCAAGGTGAACGCAAAATGAACGAACGGAGAGCGAACGGTGAACGCTTTGTGAACGCTGAACGCGGGCTCATGGTGAACGCAGAACTCAAAAGTGTGAACGGAGAGCGAACGGTGAACGCACGGTGAACGAACGGTGAGCGAACGGAAAAATGGGAAAGGAGAACGTTTCAGGGACTGTATATTGCTTTTTATCACTGTCACAAGGTCTACCCTTAGAATCATTGGATATATACATTTCCTTCAATGTCGTTTCTCAACTCTCTTCTTAATATCGTTCTTTGTGCAGATTTTGATCTCAAACGGAGTTGTACAATTATAACTATAAGTATAATAGATAACAACAATCCTACACCAAACAGTAAATAATTACTGTAAAACTGTCCAACACTTGTTACATGTATATCAGAAGAAGAAGAAGAAGTTGTTTGAATCCCTGAAGAATACAGTATTGTGCTATTTATTTTTGATACTTGGGGTGTTACTGTTGGTGATGTTGTCGATGATTCGTCATTCTCTATTTTAGAGACACCTAGTCCAAATATTAATGTTGTTGGTGTTGAAATTAATGTTTTATTCTCTTGATGTTCTGTTATTATAGAAAAAGAACACTAATCAGACGTTAATATTTTTTAACACGTTGCGATTAACACAACGAATATACTAAAATCATTTGTATACATGTAGCTTATACCTGTAACTGCCTGTGTGGTAACAAGTTGACTTATTCGAAGACACCCTGTAACGTGGTCACAATCCTCGGGGGAACACTTACACTTTCCTCCACAGTCCTCACCAAATGTACCACGTGGACACATATTCTCACAAGTATCCCCATAGTATCCTGGCGCACATACTATAATCATGACTGATACATACTATAATTATGACTGATACATACTATAATCATGACTGATACATACTATAATTATGACTGATACATACTATAATCATGACTGATACATACTATAATTATGACTAATACATACTATAATCATGACTGATACATGCTATAATCATGACTGATACATGCTATAATCATGACTGATACATACTATAATCATGACCGATACATACTATAATCATGACCGATACATACTATAATCATGACTGATACATGCTATAATCATGACTGATACATACTATAATCATGACTGATACATACTATTATCATGACTGATACAATGATATATGAAGATAACGAGCAGTATTCAAGCTCACGCGTCCATAAAACAATACAACATCAACTTACAAGTTAGTAAATAGATTTTTTATTTATTTTTTTTTTTTTTTTAATTTTATATTGAGGAGGATCGACGAAAAAGTGTGGTAAAGTTGGTGAGAAAGGTTGCCGTACGTACAGTATGTACAAAACGTACATTAAACAAGAGATAGAAGAATTTTAATTGCTTCGTACGTAAAAATATTCAAAAAAAAAAAAAAAAAAAAAAAAAAGAAGAAAAGATTCTCTGCCAAAATATATTTAATGCAATCAGGACAGAAAAAAAACATATATTGAGACAAATCGTGTCTGAAATTTTCAATTTTATAAAATTACTTTCATGAAATCACTTACCATTAACAACTCTTTAAGTATCTCATAAAAATAATAGAAATATGACATCTGGATAAAATATTTTAAGATATGTGTATATAAGATAATGAGATCAAAATCTTACAGTTACAATCCCCATTTTTGTCTTTGTTATAATTAGCACAACAAAAGGTAGATCCCGTCACAGTTCTGAAAAAAAAAAAAAAAAAAAAAAAAAAAAAAAAAAAAAAAAAAAAATCAAAATTTATACATCTAACACTGTTTTCCTTTCTGTGTGAATATAATCATTATATAAATACTGGAAGGATAATGTGACTTATTTCCGGTAGTACACACTGTCACTCGAGATCAAAATATATGAAGTTAAACAACGCCAAATATGCAGCATTAAATTTAGATCACTTACATAGCGTTAGGTTTGTGAATTTCACCTATCGTCTGTTTGTTTTAAAATGAGTTCAATATTCTCCCCTTGAACATTACAGTTGCACAGAATCCTTACCTGTCCAGAATACAGATTTCTTTACTTTTAATGTAGGAACAAGAAAAGATGAAAAATAATCCTAGAATTTGTAATACGTAACAAAATAAACACATATTGATATTGTGTCTATCAATTCAAATCCAGGAAGCATTGAAAATTTACAATGACAGGAAGTCAAAAATGATTCTAATTTTTATTTCCACTATACAGATTTATCAATGTTCTATTTAATTTTATTTCCAAGCCTGCACAATGCCGCTCGATAAATCGGCACTCAAGTGATCGCATCAAACAATGTCAGTATTTAAATCATATGCTTAATAAAACGTTTAAGGGGTAAAAAATCATAGAATGCTCGGAAACATCTTGTCACAGATAATGCATATGACAAATATGAAAGACCTATCTTTTCTCAATCAAAAGTTACAAGCAAAGATAGAATTTCTGAAAAGTATGTCAAACTTCAAGGTCAAGGACACAGGGTCAAAACCATAGTATATTTTGAAAGGTCTTGCCACAGACGATGTACATATGTAATATGAAAGCCCTATTTTTTTCTCATTTGAATTTAATGATCAATTTAAGGTAATGTTAAAATATATGAAAAGTAGGTCAAACTTCAAGGTCAAGGGGTCAAAAATCATAATAAATTTGGAAAGGTCTTGTGACAGGTAATACACATGTCAAATAGGAAAGCCCAATTTCCTCTCAATCAAAAGTTATAAGCAAAGATAATTATTTTGAAAAGTAGGTCAAACTTTAAGGTCAAGGGTCAAAATTGTTGTATATTTTGAAAGGTCTTTTCACAGGTAATATGCATGTATTTCTTCTCATTCAAGTTATGACCAAGGTTAAAGTTTTTTCTGATAGACAGACTGACAGACGGACATACAAACAGACAGACGAATGAAATTTATTGTCCCCTCGCTTTCGTGAAAGCGGGGGACAATAATGTCAGCATAATAGTTAAAAATTCATAGATGAACTCAGATACACTGTAAAATATTCAGAAAATAGTAAAGATAACCATCATTGGATTCGTCCAAAAATAAGCTAGAAAATTCTTCCTTTAGCTGCAGAACTGTAGCGTTATGGTTTTATATTTTAGTCTTTGACCATAACGCTACAGATCCGTAATGCAAATATTTTGAAATTTACGGCACAAGATTTTCTGCGCACTTTGGGGTTGTATTTCGCCACTTTCCAGCATTGGTCAATCATGCAATGACATTTCCCTAATTCCAGTTATTCTATAACCAACCTGTATATTTTATCAACCCCCTAACCCCTTATTGTCGTCTCTACAGACCAATAAACTCGCTTGTTTTAAATTTGTTGTCGGATGGCATAAAATTCACAACAAGCGAGTTTATTGTTCTTAGAGACGACTATAAAGGGTAAGGAGGTGGATAAATACAGCAAATAGCAATTGGCTGATACTGAGCTAGCTAACTCTGTAAGAATCCCAAGGTGTATTGATACTAGAGAATAGATTGGCGTGGTGACATTTGCTCAACGTTGTTCATAATCTACGCCAAACATTAATCAAACGTACAACTGTTTTCCAACGCTGACACAAGATAGCCTTGCTACATGTAACTGAGGCCTTTGGGGTATTGAGCTCTTCCACTCAATGCTTTTAAAACATGTATATCGTTTACTATCATCCATCCGCGGATGCTCGTTTTCCTTCCATTTCGCCTCAGTATCTTGCTTGAGAGCACTTTGAGAACAGGCCTTAGTTCTTAATTAAGATTCCAAACGTTTGGCATTTTCAATTTTTATTAATTATGTCAATTTGAATATAAGGGGTTTACAATGTAATCACTGGATAATAAAATATGTTTATAGCAATCCATTTCATTTTACTACAGTATGTATGTTAATACTTTGATGAACTGTGAAATTTTGTAATCTTCATTTTAATATCTTTATGATACATGTACTCTAAAACGTCTTGCAGAGTTATCGTAAAAATATGTTTTGAAATGATATTTTAATACACCAAATAAATTATGCAAAAATTGCATTTATTTAATTATATTTTAAACATTTTATTCCCATAAGTGAAATGGATTTGGCAGCAGTCTATTTTAGCCCTTTTGCATTTAGTAATTCCAATAAATGAAATAAAACATTTCAAATTTCGTGGAGAAAAATAATTTATTTTCCCCCTCGTAAACTCCTCCGAAAATAAATCTTTTCTTGACTAATTTGAATACAGTAACAACAACAAATATGCTAGGTTAGGTGCGTTCGTTACAGATCGCATTTATATAATTATTTTCTCAATGCTTTAATTGATGACACAATGTAAATTTACAACCATATCAACAAAAACATATATATAATTATATATAAATGTACATACAATGCGTTACATAGTTCTTAGGGCGGGGATGGGAAGGGATAAATGTATGTCCTTATGATCTTGTAACGAACTTCCCAATGACCAAACACACCCCTTGAACACTATTTATACTAAGCGCCAAATCATTCGTGCATGCAATAATTACTATGAATAGATCGGACATTTCCGTAATACGTAACTCTCAAAAACGTTAATATAAGAAATTCATTGATTAACTATCAAAATGACAGAACTTCTGCAATTGATTTACTATATATCCCAAAAAAAAGTTCATTGATACTTTAATTTACTTCATAACATAAAAACGACGATACTTTAATTTACTATATATAGTGCAATCGATAAATCTTTGATTTACGGTTACAAGAACTCTGATACTTTAATTAAATTTATTACAGTAAACATTGGTTTAATTATTATTGAATTTTTGTCATTGTTAAAAAGTGTTATATAACTTAAATTTGATTCCCTCTGAAGATTGCAAAATTGTAATTCACTCACAAACTGCTGAACTCTTTTTAAGATGAAGCAATTAAAATGCATTATTTGCTTATAATTTCCCCTAATCTTCGATCAGAAACAAATTAACTTTTACCTAAATTTAAACTTGTGTTTAATTCAACGTAGACACCTTCCATTTATTTATTCTTTGTGGAATTGAACAATCAAACTACAGTATACTTACGGTTAACATCTATTAGATGCATGCCTTGCATTTAAGATTCAGTTTATCAGCTATTAATATGAGCTGCAACTTTGCATTTATAAACTTCTGTTGATTACATCTGCGATGGAAGAACTATTTAGAAGCTTTGATTTAAGCAAAATTACATTGTCGCCGTCCTGTACAATTTTGTTTTCTTATCTAATATTATACATTCCATTGTACAGAAAAAATTAAAACTTTATTTTAGTCTAATTGATCACAAAAGTTTAAATTACATACAGATTTATCATAATGTACAGCACATTTTAACAGCAAAATAAAATTCTCAGAAATGAAGCTCATATGGTAAATTAAATCACCCAAAAAGCATGTCAATAAAAAATAAAAAAAAAAAATAATTGCGTGACATTATTGAAAAGTTTAAGAACATGTAGAAAGAAGTGCCTTTTCGAAATCTCTCCTTCATTTTGAAAGCGTCACTCAGATCAAGATAAACTATAAACTTAAGGCATGTAACATGTAACAAGATTTCTAACAATTTTAATATACAATACAAGAATTACTCATTGAATAGTTTATTTACATGTATGTGACCGCGTGTTTTTATCAATAAAGATATCATCTAATAAAAATACAGCATTGACTTATTGTCTATTTTTTGTCCATAATGTATTTCCATACTTTAAATAGTATTAAGTAAGAGCGTTTGTATATATTAATTACACTAAGATTTTTCCATAGTGTGTCCCATGAAACCAGGTATTTGATTGGCTACTCTGGTAAGACGCTAACTATTGTAGTAATTTTTTTTAGACATTCAAAAAAGATCCTTTGTAGTGAGAAGTGTATTTTTACTGACTATAAAATTCCAAAATAATTTACTGACAATTTGTATACCAGACATTAAGGTTTTATGGACAATATACTCAACAGGTCAGTTCATTAACATTTTAATATTTTTAATTATGAACATCATGTGTGAAAGTTATGTGAATGAGATTTATGTAAAATGTTATTTTTTATGAGTTTTAAATATATTTTGCCAATAATCAGTCAGACTTACTTTGTGATAATTTATTATAGTTATGACTGACTGAGAAAGGATCAGGGAAGATCAGGTTCATATTCCATATATTTGGTAAGATGTGTGTTTAGTGAAGTTTGTGTATATTGTGATGTCTATTTCTGTTGTAAATAGAATTTATTTTGAATACTATGGATGGATATGTTTATAATGAAAAGTGAATTATTTTATGATAATGAAGTTGCATAATATAATGCCTGAAATGATTATTTTATGATCCTTAAAGTTATGAGGAAAATGGAGTTATTTCCCTTAGCCAGAAAATTCAGTGTTTTGTGTGATGTTTGTGTATGTGTGTTTGTCTATGAATTATTTGTTAAATATTTTATTTACAGAACTACATGAAATGACCTGTGCATACATTTGTATGATGGAATATACAATATATTAATTGAACCCAAACTTCCTTCGTTGTTATTAAAATCAACGTTTACATTTATCTATTAAAAAAAAAGAAAACAGAGAGATCAATTATTAGAAGGTTGAGACTTACTGCACATAACCTTGTCATAGAAAAAGGGAGACATTTATCTATACCCACAGATAAAAGATTTTGTAATATTTGCAACACAGGGGAGATTGAAGATGGATTTCATTTTTTATTCAGCTGCCATAAATGCAATAATCATAAGTTAACTTTTGAACATGAACTTGATGAATTTAGTTCAAAGAAAAATATCAACTATGTCCTATACTCAAAAGTTAAGCTTTGCTTTAATAGCCATTGTTCAGAAATACTGAAAATAACACACTCATTTATTAAAAAAATGTCTGATATCTAGAAATGATTGCATTACATAATTATTGTACAAATCATTTATAATATTGTTTATTTATGTATGAGTAATTGATGATTCTTATAATGCATTGTGGCTTTGTCAATCATTGTAATTGTGTTTGCACCAATAAATATTTGTATTTGTATCTATTTATTTTTATTTTTTCAAGCAGAATAGGAAGGTTGAAGCATGCATTTACCAATAAAATCTGCATTAGAATATGAATGACTGGCAGTTTTGATTACTTGAGAGACGATCCAAGTGGTAACCGCTCTGCAATACGGCTTCCTGTTAATCTAGCTCCTTACAATCTGAGTTGCTATTTGCTGGTAATTGGTAATTCACTTATAATACAAGGAAGTGAAGGAGTGATAGGACCTTTTAGTACACCACATAATAGTGATTTAAAGTATGGAACTTATTTTAAAACTAATTATAGTTTATTTTTTTTATAATTTTACATGGAAGGGGATGAATAGGTGAGTGTAATATTGAAAAACTGCATTCTTATCAATTGTTTTAAAATCTGAGCCTAATAGCTCTTGACAGTGTTGTTAACATGTCCAAATAAACTGTATTTAAACAACCAGTTAAACCGACTATATCTGTTGATTAATTATATTCAACAGTTTTCAAACATTTTCAAAGAGCAGGGGTAATCTTGTCAGTTTCATGTCTGTCTATTCAATACTGATGTAATTTTCTCAAGTTACAAATACTTTCGTAACTTTCAGAAACTTACAAATTTTAATTAGGTGATACATGTAGTAGCAATGAATTGTCAATCTGTTTAGTTAAAAGACTTGAAAAAGCCAACAATCGTACAAAAAGAATGAAATACTTTCATACTAATGCAATTTCTTGAACGTCTTTTTCCATTCATGTTTTTTTTTTTTTAAATCTTAGACTCCAAAATTTGATTCCAAACTCCACTCCAAACTCAACTCCATACCTCCAGTCCATGAATTACACGGTGCCGCTAGTTTTCTACTATACAATAACACGTGTTATTGTATAGCAGAAAACTAGCGTACTGTATGAAACAAACGCCTGTGGTTTGAGATAAGAAATATGTTAAAAGCAAACTAGACTAATAAAACACTCCACTGTAGGTCCCACATATTCATTTTATCAAGAGTTTTTTATACAAGAGGATGCAGGCAGTGTTTTGCGACTATAACAGACCTATTTATTCACATCGGCACGCTGTTCATTAAAAGTAAAATAATTCTGGGTAATCCATTTTTGAGGAAAAAGATTAACTTGAAGAGTTGGACCAGAAGATTAACTTGTCCAAATAAAAAATAACATGAATAACATGAAAAATAATATGAACAATCCTTTGATTTAGGTAACAGATAATGGTATCTTCACGAGACTTGTTAAAATAATAAACATATCTTAAATGAATATTTGTTAAATAAATTATATTAACTCCTAGAACATAAGCTTTCAAATATGACTGATACAATATCTTTCATAATATATATTTGGTTGTGAAAAAAAAATCTAATTGATGTTACAAAAAAAAAAAAAAAAAAAAAAAAAAAAAAAAAAAAAAAAAAAGATCAATAATTTTTATTAAAGATGTCGATGTCAAAATTGATATTAACAAATAATTCAAATATAGATTTAATAAACTGCATACCACTAGTTTACTTCATAATAAAAATGTATTTTTTTAATAACAGAAATTTAAACTAAAATGTTCATCTACAGTGTTCCAATTTTAAGGAGCACATACACTTCCTATAACAATATGAGATAAATTAAAACTCCAGAGTTGTCAACTGATGAATTTTGTATCTTAAATTTAAGTCATATATGGCGTATTTTAGATAGGTTCAGACTAACTAAATTAAAAAGTTCTTTCTATGTGTTTTATTACTTAATAAAAAGATAGGACTTTCCTGTAAATTACACACTTTAAATCAATCGTGTTTCATAGATATTAAAAAAAATTAAAGCTATAACAGATTTATTTACCGACTCCACATTTTAATATCAGACACAGTGTAAATCAATTTAACTATAGAAACGTGAGGTTATTCAAGTTCAATATGATACTGTACTCGTCGCTGATTTTTATTCTCAATGAAGAAAAAGTTTAATTGCAAATCAAGATTTTTTTCTTGTGCATGATCGTTCTATTCATTTGTTAGGATAGTTTCTTTTCACAACAGAGGTCATGGATTGGAAATTATATTCATTATATTTTTATTAGGCACAGTTGTTTTTTTCCTAGTGTTTACTTAAGACAAAAGCAAAAAAAAAAACAAACAAACAAAAAAAAACAAACAAACAAACAAACAAAAACAAACAAACAAACAAACAAACAAACAAAACAAAACAAAAATAAAAAAAGAAAAGAAAACAACAACTACTGAATACTGTCAAAAAACACTAACACCTGCTTGTAGTTGTTTGCCTTTAAATGAACTCACACTCATAGTTGGATAAAAATGAAAGAGGTCACAATAATTATATATTTAAAAAAAAAGAAATTCCGAAACCTAAGTGAACATCTACAGAGCAGGACACAGCCAGAACTTCTTCAAAAATATCACTTGGCTACTGTGAAAAATATAAGAAGAGTTCAGGAAACCAGTTCTTGTTAAAATAAAAATAAAATGACGTATTTTGAACCCCAGTCCTCCTTGATAAAAACCGAAACTCCGAATTCCTATTGCACATCCACAGAATACAACCAATCATATTCCAAAAGATGAGTTGGTTTCTCCCGAAAATTGTCAGAGGAAGTCAGGGTACCATTTTCAAAGAAAAGGGAAGCTTTTTGACACACAAGGATGAAAATTAAAATTTTCATTCCTTATTGCACATCCACAGGACACTCAGAATCACATTCCAAAACATAAAAGGGCTTTCGCAAATAATGTTAGAAAGATCAGGGAACCAGATTTTTGAAGAAAACCACTTTTTAGCCTCATTTGGCTCCTAGAGTAAAAATGAAAAAAAAAAAATCAATTTCTTTTCGTACATGTTCCAGGCACCACAAATCATACGCCAAACAATGACTTGGCTACTGCTTAAAATGTAAGAGAACTTTAAGGAGGAAAAAATGACGGACGGACCAGGATAGCAAAAATATACTTATGAAAATGCAGTTATAAAAGGGGGATTTAGAATCGTAAAAAAACAATGCTTCCTCAAAGATACATTTTTATAAGGAAAGCTTGCATCAACATATGTTTCATTTATTTTTACATCTTTCTGAAACCATATGCATAATATTTAAATGGTAACATTTATTAATTAATATCAAGGAAATCATCGTTTTTCTCCTGTTTTTCAATCATTATACCTGTGAAGGTGATGTGTTTGGATTTTTTAAATTTATTTAACGTTTTACAAGCATTAGTAAAAAACATCACACAAAACAATTTGCAATGACTTTTTTGATTGCCAAAAATAAGGAATGAAATTGCTTTTTGCAAGGTTGAGCACATTTATATTTTTAAAATTTCTATCTCATCAGTTTAAATCCTTCGAGAGAAGCGTTTATTATAACTCTTCTTCGTTATTTCTATTACTATACAGACATAATATCTGTTTTAAGCTGGAAATGTCATTATTTGTTTGGTATTTGAGACCACCTAAAAATTGTATGAGTAACAATACTTTTTTTTTTTGAAGTTATGTCAATTTGGTCGATGCGTCTTTCATCAAAACTTGCATTCTTTGAACAATGTAATTTTCTGTCTTTCAAGACAGTAAAGTATGCATCGCCTTTAATTATTATTAAACTGACAATACTCAGACTGCCCCTATATTCCGAACTAATGCCATTAAATATGCTCCTATGCATTATACACATATTTAAACATGTTAACTCACTCGTTATATATAATTAGAAAAAATAAGGTGTCAGTTTCGAGAGCTACAAGCACGGAGCCGCTATGTTGAAGTTAATGTGCCTAACTCACGATTAAAACTTGAGTTCCTTAATAATTTGTTTTATTAAAAAGTTTTCTCTTAAACACTGTTATTCATTTAGTCTCTTGAGATTCCGGGAAAAAAAAAACTGTGTAAATATTTCCTTTATTTAAAGTTCGGATGCATTAGCAAGAAATCAATCGTGTTAATATGCTGTGAGAATATGTCTTTTTTCTGTTGACTATCATTGTGTTGACTTGATAATCAATAATTGTCCCTGAAAGCCTCTTTTCACTAATTATTTTGTCGTCTTCATAAAATATTTTGACTGAAAGACTGAGGTATATAACTTTCTCCTGCTTTTTATTAGAAAAAAAATAGACTGAATTATTACTTGAAGTGTATACCCGGCAGCCTGTTGAAACATTACACAAATACCTCTTACAGTCACGTTTTCTTTGACACCAGTCTCCATACAAAGGATACGGACATGATTGACTACACTTTTCTCCAATGTATCCGGGTAAATCTTCTGTAAATAATGTTGCATAGATCAAATTAAAGAAGTTATGTACATGTATATACATATATATATATATATATATATATATATATATATATATATATATATATATATATATATATATATATATATATATATATATATATATATATATATATATATATATATATATATTAAAAGAAGAAAAGGAAAGAATGGCAAGCGGTTCTAAAAACCTAGGAGTACTACTTACTAATTAAACTAAAAAAATGTTCATAGCAAAATCAAGGAGTACAAATCTTAATCTTCTTCCTTTGCTAGAGGAATGTTTTTTTCCCTAATGAATATCTCCTATGTACGTGTACTAAGACCTGTTTGACATTTACATGTTTGGGATAAGATTAAACATTGGGAGTTGATTTCGAAATTGATGATAATGTAAAATGTTTAGGCTTTTTTAAGAGAGACATATTTCTACTAAAGAAAGGTTTATTATCTCATGTCTTTCATTAAAAAAATAACGACAAATACACATATACATGTATATCAACATTACATTGTGGAATAATGCATTATACGTTTCATATACATAGATTTTTGTATAACAGTGTCTAACAATGAGTTAAACATGTGTACGTAGGTAGATATATCTCTAAAATAAATAAATAAATAATAAAAAAAGAAAATAAATATTTTAAGAATTCAATTAATCGATGGAATTACTTTCACATTGTTGAGTTTCTGTATTCCACTTGTAATTTGAACAGCAATTTTTGAAGGCCCTGTAAATATATTTTTTTCTGTGTGAGACATTCTTTCCAACTTAAGCATTAATTGACGTGTGACAATAATGATGTTTTGAATAAATAATAAAAAAGGAATACATACATTTCACATATCGGAAATTCCCTTGAACATGCACAAAGAAAAATAAACGTGCTTAAAATAAACATACAAAGGATGATAACCGACTTATTATGCATCGTATCTCAAAGAACTGCATATATTTAAGCGATCACTTTATTTCTAAGGTGCAATTTTTGTTGTACAAAAATAGATCGATTTCCTTTTTCCGTTAATGCAATGTAAGGACTTAGACATGTCTCCCAGTGCTAAAGAGTGATAATATAAAATGTCTAACATTTTTCTAAATTCCTGGATGTTTCAAACATTTAATTTAACTTGTTAGCTATATGTATATTGAATAATTATGATGATTGTAAAAAAAAAAAAAAACTTCATTTGAGAAAGAATATTTACTAGTGACATAGAGTAACCACCCCTAGTAACTCTTACAACTAACCTTCCCGAAGATATGTACAATAACAACAAAATGTTCTTGACATTTATAGAGTATGCTTTTTTATACATTGCTCCGCAATTCTTTTCAAGAGTTACAGCATATTATATCTATACAATTTATAAGGAAAATTGCAGTGCATGTATGCTAATTTTTATTGCAAAAGCTACAGTTAATGTGAATTTAAACTTTGTGACGATAATATATCCAAGTTCCATTTTTACGATAATTTCATGTAATTTGGGGTTAGCAGTCCTCAAGTATATTCTTAGTTTAGTATAAGAAATTTCAATGGCTCGGAATCTTGTACATGCATTCTTGAAGTTTAATTTCATTGTTATCAACAATCAAAATAACATATTGATTGTACATGTATTTAATTTCGAATTGTCCGGAATGTTGGAGAGCATTTTTCCTATACGGCAAAAGATCTTTGGGGATGATTTCCGATGTATAGGAAAATGTATCCTGTAAATTATACTAACCAGGGGAAAATAAATAACATTGTATAAACATAAAGTGATGAATACGGTAAAAAGGTTTGCTGTAATGCATTAATTCCGAAGAATCTTTATAAATAGGTCGCCCGCGTGGCACAGCTTTAGAGTCGCGGAGTAAGAAGCTGACCTTTTCGTCGCGAGTTCAAATCCACTGCGGGACCTGAAGACCAGTCTTTCTTATAAACCTAGGTTCACTGTTGCAGTAAGTGTTGGCACGAAAAAGATTCCTCACTGCTCAGTGTTCCTGAGTGCCGAGTATAAGTATAAATGTGCAGCTCTGAACCGGCAAGTGGTGATGTCTCCATATGAGTGAAAAATTCTCGAGAGGGGCGTTAAACAACAAATAAACAAACAAAACATATAAATAGTAAAAATTCAATGGAAGTAAATACAATAACAATCATTAGTCAGAGAAATTATACCGCTGGACGGACTGAGAGATGTTGATTTGAAAACTATAAGCACTTGCTGTAATGCTCCCTCTAAACATCAAATAAAGCAATTATATTTCAGTAGTAGATTTCAAATCAGTTTACCTAAAAAATAAGTTCATTATATGTACATGTACACACACACCCCATATATATATATATATATATATATATATATATATATATATATATATATATATATATATATATATATATATATATATATATATATATATATATATATATATATATATATATATATATATATATATATATATATATATTCCATTATCATCTGCGCCTCGGGAAATAGTTGCTGTCTTGGGGGACGATAAAGTTGCTATTGTCCTCATAGCCAGTAAATAGGTATATAAAATAATATATACAGTGCCTGCAACGTTATTGTTGACAAACCAATCGTGTAGAATCGTTCGTGTAACGTGCGTGATCGTTCGTGTAGCGTGCGAGATCGTGCGTGTATCAGACTCAATCGTTTGAGGTTTTAATCGTGCGTGATCGTGCGTTAAGAAACGTGTAAATTTCGTTTTGTAAGTTTTTATCGGAATGATATTTTTTATACAAGCATTTCGCTTGTCAGATTTTTTTTCCCAATCCAAATAAAATGAATGAAACGCGATTTACATAATTGAAAGCAGAACGAACTAATTATCGTTTGGAAATAAGCAATATAGTAAGTCGTACAATATTGTGTTTTCGTCAAATCGCGTGATTTTTTGTGATATACCGTACTTAGATGTTTAAGGATTTTTTCTCTGATGTTAATTATGTTTACTGCTAATTATGGTCAGGATATTTTTGAAATCAATAGATCAAAAATAGATATTTTTACAAATAAATAAATAAACAATTTTCTACGCTTACATAAATATTTAGTCTTCGAATGTGCATGTACACGACATGATTGTCGGGGTTTCGTTTATCAGTGTTTATCTCTGGAGCTTACTTTTAACTACTATTTTTATAATTTCTGCAAATAAATGATTTGTAAAATAATTGTTGAGTTTAGAGATTCACAAATGAAAACATGGATTAAACTAATAATTTAATTCATTTTCATGCCATTTTTTTCAGACTTATATCTTTCTGCATATTATGAAATCCAATTCAATCAAAACTCACGGTCCACCTACATGTACATCTATTGATAGAACGAAAAAAAAACAATTTTCTTAAGTCGGAGAATTATGTAAATAATTATTTGTTATCTAAAATAATTAATAAGTCTTACATGTATTTAGTTTCAGAAATATCCATTTCTATTTTTTCTATTATTTTTCAAAGTCGATGAAATAATATCAATAATTATTGGAAATCTAAAATAAGTATTAAGGCTTATTTCGTTTTGAAAATATCCATTCCTAAAGAATTTGAACTATTTTGCGTGAAGAATCGTGCGTTTGCGTTAGCAATCGTGTAAGATCGTGTAACGTGTAGAATCGTGTGCGTGAGGGATCGTTCGTGTAACAGGTTTTATCGTGCGTTAATCGTGCGGAATCGTTCGTGTAACGTGATCGTTCGTGTAAGTTGTCAACAATAACGTTGCAGCCACTGTAATATATACTGTAAAATCAGAAATATTCGTGGAGGATTAAATTTCGTTCATTTCGTTGTTAACAAATATCACCGAATTTAAATTCCACACAGAATTTTTATATGACTATATATTGAATAGGTCTACTTTCAAAACAATGAAATCAAATGCCTGCGAAACTATTTTAGATGACAAATCAACGAAATTTAATCACCACTCAAAATTATGCTTCAACAGTTTATATACATGAGGCTGTTTGGAAAGTTCGCAGACTTCTGTCCTAACTTTTTTCCCTTAACCTCATATTATTTTCATAAATGGTAAAAATGTTTTATCTATAAAATGGAATGTGTATTAAAACTTTTTAAAATAATTTGATTTATTTCAAACTTATCCAGAATTAAAAACTGCAAAAATCTGATCGCGGAGCCTGTCAAAATTTAGTAATTTACAAACAATATTCTAAAAAATGTGTGTTGTCATTCCCCTGTAAAATGGAGCAAAAACAAATAAAAAAAACAAACAAACAAAACAAAAACAAAAATAAAAAAGAAAGAAAGAAAAAAAAAACCTAGACGTGCAAATGAAGAATTGTTACATCAATATATATTCCAAATTATGGCTCTATACTTTGCTTCGTTGAAAAGAAATCAAATTCAGAAGATAGATAGTCCTCATTGTGAAAATGGCTAAAAAAGATGACGTTGTAGAACGTCACGGAGCAGAAGTTAACGATATAATTTTGTATTGTACACATGTACCTGTCTTGGTCATTAATGGACTTTTGCGAGAAGCACTGACTTTTACACTCGTCGGCTTACTTTGACATTTAAACATGTGTCATGTACGGTGGTACTGAATTGATATTAGATTAGAAAACCTTACTAGTGGTCATAGGTATGGTGTTAGGGACACGTACATGATTTACTTGTATGCAATCAACACAAGAGACGATGGGAGATAGAATTAATTAACTTAAAATACCTTATTCATGAGGGATAGTATTTAATTTCAATCTCATTTTACGAAGGAATCCAATAAGGAAGAAAAAAACATTCCGGAATGAAAACTTGGCAGTAGTTGGTCAAATGGGATAGGAGGGGGGTTAGTATAGGGTATTTCTCCTTCACCTCCCTAGAAAACGTAATATGTGCATTGAATTGCCCAATTATTATCGTTTAATTAACTGTTAAGCTAAATATTTTTATCACAAAAGAGTTGCCGTATAGTGTCCCAGAGAAAAAGTAAGTCGTCGATTGTAGAAGTCAGCGCTTCTCTCAAAAGTCCAATAGAGAAGTCCAACTACTGGTGATGAGTTTTTTGGTTCATCAACGTAAGAACTGTAAACAAATACAAAATTTCAATCATTCAACATCAATGAAGCAGTTAAATTTAAACTCTTTATTGAGGTTGAAAAAAATATCTATCCATCCCACCCATATAAAGCCATTTTCAGCACATATAGTTTCCTCCGATACGGTTCTTATTTTCATCTGCAACTGATGTTGACTAAAAACGTCTCTTGGGCATTCATTTTTATATAACCGTGTTTAAAGATTACACACATCTGATCTCTGCAACCTGGCCAAAATAACATCTGACCTCTGTCACTTGAGGGGTCATTGCCTTGCCATTGTAACCATTTGTTGTTGTGACGGCCTGTGCACATTTACAATTTGATGATCAGTATGTTAATCTTTGAAATAAACATAAAATGATGTTGATTTATTGATTTATACTCTCTCTCTCTCTCTCTCTCTCTCTCTCTCTCTCTGTGTGTGTGTGTGTGTGTTTGTGTTGGGGGAAGGTGGGTGTTATGCTAAGTATTCGTTTGTTTGTTGAATATCCATGAATTCCCAATGATTTCCAAAATAAGTTTTAAACTAATCCTTTGCTTTTTCAACTTTTCTTATATAAATCAAATTATTTCATACAATCCAAACGAGTAAGACTGCATCAAACATACTTTTATTTTTGTAAGACATAGATTTTGATTTTAATATCCTTCTTTCTTTTTCTTCCTTTGCCAATGAGTTTCTGCTTCCGTCATCTGTAAAAACCTGATATAATTATACTTAAGAAATCGATATTTAGACCATTTTACATGATGTATTAAAAAAAACAATTGCATATCGCAATACTACCACGACTGTATAGGTTTAATATTGATGAAAAAAATAATAAACCACAGACAAACATATTGTACACGTTTAGAACTTCCTTTTTTTCCATTTTTTCCTGTTTTCTATTGCACGTGTACATGCAATGCAATGATATTGCTGTGAAAAAAAAAAAAAAAAATGTTCACGTTGTCATTCATACGATGGCCGACAGCGGCCGCCACATTTGATTAAGAATATTGTCATTTTGTACAGCGTTTTTGTCAACTAGTGATCGTCTTTTGTGAAAAGTTTCAGGAAGATTGTGCCAGCCATCTGCGCGAAAATCCCCGGACACAGTTTTTAGGCGTACAGTAGCAATATGTCGACCGACTTCGTTCGGGGCGACATAACTAGTGCTAATGATAATGGGAACTGTTACAAATGTTCTCCAAACGGCTCCTCAATCCCTTATGATACCCCATTCCCTTCAAGCTTCATTAAATTAGGCAATATTTTTGTAATATAGATGGACACTTTATATAGATGGACACTTTAAAGGTATTTTATTGGAAAACTACTCCGATATAGCCAATCAAATTTCAGTGCATGTATTTGTATATATGTTTTGCTATTGTACGCCTAAGAACTGTGTCCGGGGATTTTCTCGCAGATGGCTGGCACAATTTATTTAAAAAGTCTCAAAATGAAGCTTGAAATTGAAATCTTTTCGTGCAACAATTTTCATTTCATGCACTTTAATATGATTCAAGGTTCTTTGAAGTCTTAGAAATGGTCTTGTAAAACGTTGATATTTGTACCCAATAACAGAAAAAAATAAATTCAATTTTAAAGAAATCGAATTTCCTTTATTCTAGCATTAGATACCACTGCTTATTAGCATAATATGAAATATGTGATATGAGATGTCTAGCAATGATAGCATAAGCTTTTTACACTATGTATTATATGACAATTGAAGTAAAAAGAAGAACTAAAATACTGTACAAGCATAAAAAAGATGCAATGTTCTCCAAATGCCTGGATACCTATGTTTTTCTATCCTAAATTATATTTGTTGATCAATTTTCAATTAGAAAATGCATAGCTGATGTTTTTATTCGCATTTCCTGAAAATATATATTTGAGATTTGATGATTTTCCCTATATAATTTGATCGATACACTGTAATGTTGAACTTTGAAGAAATTTCATGGGAAAATTCACGTCACTATGTGAAATCAGAGACATTTTTGTGAGTTTTTTCAATTCCTTAAAAACTGATTTTCAGAACCTGAGGATCGTACTACCTTAAAAACGAATGCATTTCCGTTTGATTCCAAAAATCAAAAACATTCCAAAAACCTTATATTGGATGCTCACATGTAGAGCTACTCAATCCTGTTTTTCTACCTCTACATAATAGACAGAATCGAGTTGTCTCATACACTCTGAGGAGATACATGATGTATATCCATTACAACAAACGTATTGATTTTGTCTGCCTTTTTAATTACAATCCCAAGTATATCTTTTTAATGATACAACAAGAAAGGTGACAGAATAACGATTTTACGTCATAGCATCTAGTATTAATTGGGTTAATTAGTATTAATTGGATATCTCAGGCTAACTGAGAGTGAAAATCACTAAATTGCACCTTATCTGTTTCAAATCACCTGTTTTATGTTTCTTAATTTCATATCACACGAAAGAATTTTAATGTTTTTCGCTGGTGGAAATTGTCGGTGTAAAAAATGTACATATAGCATAACCAGTTTAGTTCTTATTTGTGTACGAAAATTGACAAAAACACCGTATAAAATGACAATATTCTTAATCAGAAAATGGCGGCCGCTGTCGGCCATCGTACATTCAAGATCTATCCTTAAATAATATTACTATTGATCCTCCAACATTCTGAACCTCCGTTGCGGTCCCATTCATTTCATTTTTCATTTGGACCAGTATTTTAGCAACTTATATATACTTATATACAAACAAAGACTATATTTGTTTAATATAAGTAAGAAATGATTAACCATGGAGTACTTACTTTGACATCTCCCATTCACACATAGTTGTCCAGGTGGACAAACTCCAATCTGTGACAATATGAATATCATCAATATCTGGATTTCAATTTTTTACGATATTAATAAAATATTGTTTACCCTGTAATTAATTCAATACATACAGTATCAGGCTTTGTTTTTAGTCTTCCATATTGTTTTGTAATAGGCAATAACAATAAATCAAGCTTCGTTTTAAGGACAAATGCTACTTTTTTTTCCAAAATCTTGAAAAAGATATCGAAACAAGTGCTTACGTAGGGACAATGCACAATGAATGTTTAGCCACATTAAGTTTAATTTTTCATTCAAAGTTTCTCAATAATGCCCTATAAGGTGATTTAGAGTTTATCCTTAACTCATAGCAGTTTGATTTATTTTATTCTAGATGAAATTCCGCGCAATTAAATTTTTACCACTGGTGACGGAACAATTTTTCTACTGACAGGTTAATTACACTCTTAATGCATTAATTACACTCTTAAAGCAGAAAGAAATACATGTACATTGTTCAAATCAATCAGCTACTGTAGATGCAGAAGTAAATATATGTTATCCCTCCGCCCAATTTTTGTTCTTGCTTTTTTTTTTTTTTTTTTTTTTTTTTTTTTTTTTTTGCTTTCCTTTTGTAAGAACTTTAAAAATACCAATCTCATTAATTGGCATTTTCTCTTTACATTTAAGCAACTGTATTTTGATAACTGTTGTAAATACATTGTGCAGGCCCCTTACACCCCCTCCACACACCCACACCCAGATTTCATGTGCCTGAATGTTATGTTTACCTGAGTTGAATCATGGTGCAAGTGAATGTACTTTCCAAAATTATTTGTAACAGTTTGAAATTTGCCGATCTATATTTATAAAATTAGTCCAATGTAGAAAACAATAAGTCTTTATGTTCGCGTGGAAGCTCACGTGGAGGTGAACATAACGTAATATTTTCTTTCTACAATGTTCGATTTCAGCCAATTAGAGAGATAGGAATTATTAAATCATATAATAACTTAATTATTTCATTGAAAGAGATCATATTTAAATACTACTTTTGCAGTTATCTCAATATGGTTTTTTTTAATTCTTGATATTATATGAGATACATGCAGTCTGTTCATATTGTTAGAACTCATTCTCAAATTTTTATATCGTACTTTTCATATTAAAGCCGATTGATCATACCCAAAGAATCATTGAAAATAATAATAAAAAAAATAAATAAATTGTAGATTAATAAAACTTAAACATCTTTTATTTAAGATTCAAAAGCTTTCAGTGAAATATTTGAAAGATCAAATATATGGTTAATGAGACATTTTTTATTCTGCCCTGACTTAAAGATGGATACGAGTATGCCTTTACTTACCCTGCTGCATTGCCTATAGTTATCTACAATTGAAAAAAAAAAAAAAAAAAAAAAAAAAAAAAACAAACAAACAAACAAACAAACAAACAAAAAAAAAAAAAAAAAAAAAAAAAAAAAAAAAAAAAAAAAAAAAAAACATGTCTGATATTAATTGCATAGTTTGATCTTGATCCATATTTGTTCTTTAAGTAAAGAAATTTCTGTTTTTTATGCTAATTAACGTATTTTGCAACAATAAAACAAAAAAAGCAAGAAATTAAAAAAAGAAAAAAACAGCAACAACAAAACATACCAAAAACAAACAAACAAACAAAAATAATATCAAATCTTCTTTTACATCTTATATTATTGATAATCAATGCAAATTTTCTATTTATTTTAACGAATGCAGCTTGGTCAAGCTTAAATTTCTGTTTATTTAACAAGAAAATAACTAAGTCTATATTTCTATCATATACTTTCTACATATTTTGTGATTATATTCAATTCTACTTTCTACTAGCTAATATACGACACACATGTAAACGACCGATGGTATTAAACAAATCGTGGTCTCTAGCGAGTGTAAAAATCTGACAAGCGGTTAAAAAGAATCTTGGAATAGTGAACCCTTCTAAGGACTTTATTAGATTTCTTTAAACATGAAAGCCCCTCCCTTCTTCTCCCTCCCCCAGAAAAAAAAGGTTTCTCGGATTTTAAATATTTTCAAGTTATGATATGTTTCAATGGGCACTGTTTCAAGATATATAGGAAACCTGAGATGTATATCAAAAGTTATTTGCACGTATTTGCTGATTAAGCGTCGGATTTCTGACAATCCGTAACTAAATCCTAATTGTGTAAACAATTTCTTAATGTATTCCATTAAAAGTGCATGGTAAAAGACGAGATAAGAAAAGAGACACGAATTATGAATTTCTAACATAATATCTTATGAATGTATATAATTTACGGTACCAATTTTGATGCATCAGATGCGCATTTCGACAAATTATGTCTCTTCAGTGATGCTCATGCCAAAATGTTATAAATCCGAAATATATAATTAAAAAAAAACAACAACAAAAAAACAACAAAAAAAAAAAAAAAAAAAAAAAAAAAAAAAACTTTGAAGAGTTGAAGAGTACTTAGCAACTGGTCTGTAGAGACCCTCGCGGACTAACAGTCCACCAGCAGGGGCCTCGACCCATCGACCCAGGGGTCATAATTTATAATATACGGTACTAATTTTGATGCACCAGATGCGCATTTCGACAAATTATGTCTCTTTAGTGATGCTCATGCCGATAGATCTGAGAGTTCTCTTGCTTTAATATTGTATTCAGTACAGTCGACAATTGAGTTTCGTTAAAATCACGTAATGAAAGAAGGGCGGTATATATGTACTTCTTCCAGAGATTCTGTTCAGAAAAGTAACCTATCAAGACATATATTTGGGGGGGGGGGGGGGCTTTTTCAATTACCCAAGACGTTATTACAAAGATTTAAAACTACATTTACGGTTTCAATGTAAAGAAAGAAAACTTCAATGAAACGTCAATTCTATTTTATATCCTTATATAACTTTTGTCAAATAACAAAATCGGTTCATATTTTGGTGTTGTTGAAACGACAGACTACAAAATCAATTTAGGAACATGTTATGCTTACCTCTTACACAATATCCACTCCTACAGACCTGTCCTAGAGGACATCTATACTATAAAATAAAATATGTGTTTTATAGAGAATTAAGAATTAAATCCGGAAAGCTCAGTAAATCTTCGAGTGAGCACATTCTTATGTCTGGTTTTATTTATTACACTACCAATTAAAAGTACCTTATTATGTTATTTTTAATGATAATTAAATAATCTTTCATATGCTTCAGTAAGTGACATGGTTTAAAGTATGGTTCACCATTAGATATTGAAAGACAAAAAGAGTGAAAATATTGGGGTTTCTTTTGCTGTGTTACATTAATCATAGAAGTTTTTCTATAACATACCTCATCGCATTGTTCCAGACCTGAAATGATAAGAGGTATTATTACTAAATCAGTTTTGAATTCAATCTTGACATTCTCCTTCAATATTATTCCTTAAAATTTTTAACTCAAAATTTTATGACAATTGAGATTAAATAAGGCTGATTTTTTATACATGTTTATCTGTCTTAGTGATATATTAAAAGAAGTGATAATACATTTTAAATATTTTTTACATGAAATGTTGCACATTAGGACAAGGAATTAGATTTTCAGATGGATATTCTAAAAATGTATGGATACTGATTTTTTTTTTTTATTTTTTCACCAGCATAAATCATACAGAAATACATAAAGACAGATATAAAGTTACGTAAAACAAATTTAAAAAAGGAAGCATTTCATTTCCACAAATTTTGAGAAAATTTCGTGGACTCATGCGATAAAATTAATACTATGTAGTTTATGCTTACAAAATTTTTAATGAACATAAAACAACAGAAGTTAAAGAAATGTTGAAAATTTTAGCTTGATAGCTTGAATATTTACCAGATTATTATCAAAATAAAAAGACATTATATGATCACCCGGCGCTGTCGCCATTTAGTTTCATGACGTCATTGTTTCTCAGTGTCCACATTCTCTACCTCATACACTTATCTTGATGAGATTCCCTGGAGTTAAATAAAGATTTAAACCCATGTTGTTTATATGATTTTACAATGTCATGAACAGCTGATTTCATTGCATATAATATTGTAAATAGCTCTATACATAGTGAAAGATCGTAACTTGATTGTAACAGCATATTTGCTTGTCGGAGTTCAACATCTATCAAACATGATCAACGTCACTTTTCGACGTGACAAACTTTGGACACCCTTACTACAAATCGACATTAGCTTTAACATCTCTCGTCTCTCTTATCTTTTTCGGCATTTGAAAATAATTACTCTATATTCATTTTATTTTTCAGTAGCACATTTAAATATTTCCTATGTCTATGCCAGTTTCTTTGGGGGTGAAACTTTTAAGAATATTGAAAAAAGAAACCCAGCTCCCTTTCTGACGTCATTACAACCCCTTTTTTGTTTGGACATTTTATATAAAATTTACGATAAAATTTCATATAAGTTACAAAATGGGTAAAAATTGCAAATTTACGGTACAATTATGTCATACCACATGGATGAATCAACAGCATTTTTGGTTGACAAATGTTCATATCAAAAAAGATTTTTTCTCAATTACACTTAGGTAGAAAAAAACGTTATCTTTTAGGTTACGCCACCTGGACATACCACTGCTTTCAAAAACATCAACAATTTATTAAAAAATACAACTAATGATGTATAGTTTATTACATAAATAAAAATGATGATGCTAATTAAACGTTAAAAAATTCATTGATGTATCTTAAGCGGGTTTTAATTTCATTGAGCTAGTCTACGAACTTTCCGAACAACCCTCGTATATCTATGAAAAGTTACTTGAACTGCTACATTGATTTAAGAATTGCAATGAAAGATGATTTTTTTTTTTTTTTTTTTTTTTTTTTTGGATTTCAATGGTCTCATTGCTACAAAGTTATTTCTTCAACACTAAATAATGTGCTTTTATAAAAGTAAAGCTATAACTTCTGCAACTAGACTTTTCATTGACTATTCGTGAATTTAAGCGCCAAATTGGGTAATTGTTTTAATTACAATCTCCATGTAAAATTGGCAAATAAAAGACTATAAAAGCTGGTAATTTTCACTCTGGCGTATTTCATGTAATTTTTGGATCAATGTTGTTCTTTTTAAAGTTCAGTGGACAGTGTATTCGTATCACTGAAAGCAACAGAAAATCTCAAACATCCATGAAAATGAAATTTTATACTCACCCTCTATGCATCTTCCTCTACTACATCCTTGTCCATGTGGGCAAGCTTGGTACTAAAACACGGTATACAAATGTACGTTTTATTGACTACAAGGCAGTTTATCACCCCCAAGACAGTAAATTTTCTATTTGCTGTCACGTGATGTAAAATTGCTATTGACCAAACACAGAGTAATTTTTTTTAAATTTATTTAGTATTGAAAAAACCCGTTAAAAAATACACAGTGTTGTATACTTCAAAGTATGCGAATCTATTAGAACATTCAAATAGCTAATATTTCTCAGGGGTTAACCTTTTACATATGTACAACTTACCAGTCCACAGCGTGTCCCAGTGTCTGAAATATATAAGATAATTTCATTATTTTTATTCAGTATAAATAGTATTCCAAATCCTGTCTTTAAAGAAATCCCTTGATTATTATCTTTTCTTCAAATGTCAAATGAATATAGAAAAAGGGTGTGATTTTTATTAAAAAGTGGGAGAAACTGCAATGGTTTGCGTAAGCTGCAAAACATATTATATTGGAATTTTATGAAGATTAAATCAGGTTTAAATGAATGTATCTGCGTAAGCTATTGGGTTTGAATCTTCATCTGAATGGAATTAATCACATACTATTATTCCAGATATTCCGTTTAGCTCATTATGTTAACTAATTGTAAGAGGTATAGATAACGAATAGTGATCAATTTATTTCTTTGTTTATCTAAATTTGAAGTAAAGAATTTTATTCAAAAAAGAAAATTACTTGCACGATTTCAATGATTTCCCCCCCCCCTCTCTCTCTCTCCCTCTCTCTCTCTCATTTTACCTACCTAAGGTACAATATCCCTGTAGACAGATATCATAATATTCACAGTCCCTATCCTACAATGATTCGATATTAATTTTTATTGAAGTGATATTCAATTTTTGTAGCAGGAAAATGAAACTAAACCAAAATCTTTTTTTCAGAGACCCTTGATAAATGTTTTGTACTCATATTATCATTGGTGATTTTTAAGAGGATACTTTCGAGAATCAAATAAATATACATTGTGATTAGTTTTGTATTTGATATATATAGCATAGTCTGTATTGTACTGCTTATTTATTCTATTCATATTCAAGGAACTTAAGTGATACGGTTTCAAAGATCTTAATGTAGTGTGAGATTTTTATTTTGTATTCAGATGAAAAAAAAATAAAAAATAAAAACTCCGGGATTTTTTTTTTAATTTCATACCTAGTATATCCTGTGATCAGGAACTTGAGAAAAAATTACCCCGATGGCAGGTATTTTTAATATAAATTTTTCAAGGTAAGTGGTAAAGACTAATTAAATCTCTATTTAAAACTTTATTCTAAAAGAAGACTTAGTGGAGCGGATGGTTGATAAAATATTTGACTTTGTGAAACGAGCATCAAATTAAGCACATATGTTCCTTGTCCGATACCTGAATAGGAAATATCATTGGCTATTCAAGTTTCGGCCATTTAAATTACAGGTTGTTGCTGTTTTATAGTACTCATAAGACCTAATCTTCGGAGCAGTCACAGCTGCATAGAGCAGTACAAGCTAACTTTACTCTTATCTGAAACATTTGCAGTTACCCATACAAGTAATTATACACCTATTCAAGTACTTCTTGGCATGAGCCTGTTTGACGGTACATATTGTCGTCCATCGGTACATATTGTCGCCGGCCACAGTATGTACCGAGAAGAGCCATTTTTCCTCCTGGATAATGGACGACAAAATGTACAGTCAGGCATCGGCACATTTTGTCGTCGGCGACAATATATACTGTAAACATTTGCACATTTTGTCTCCGATATATTGTGTTGAAGAATATTTTCTAAGGCCGTGAAGAGAGAGAGAGAGGGGGGGAGGGAGAGAGAGAGAGATTTACACACACACAGAGAGACAGACAGGAAGACAGAAGGATAGAAGTGTATGGCAGATAAATAAGTAAACAAGTTGTATTATTTAGCATTACTCTCAATACTTTAGGGAGAAAAGGTTTAGGTCAAAAAATTGTGTCCAGGATTGGTGTTTATCACTCTGATGTTTCAAGATTCCGTAATTCTTGAGATATCTTATATATCAGGCTATTCTTTATCTCTGAATATATACTTGGAGATTGAATGTTATTTTTTTGTTCAGTAGTAATGATTATCTGGAATTATTTTTTTGCGTTATTCTTATACATATGCCGATATAATTGATGTTGGGCTTGACATTTTCTAGTCACATTTTGTCTGTCGTTTGTTTGTACATCCATCCGTCCGTCTGTAATCCTTTCACATCTTCAGCTTCTTCTCAAGCACTACTGGGGCAATTTCAACCAAACTTGCCACAAAGCATCCGTGGATAAAGGGGATTCAAGCTTGTTCAAATGAAGTGAAGTAGTTAAGAGCCGTCAACCTCTCTGATTTGATACCGATAAATACCCTTCCCAACTGGGACCCCCCCCCCCCCCAAAAAAAAAAAAAAAAAAAAAAAAAAATCCCAATTTACTTTTCTAGAAATTCTCAATATCACAAACTGTACGTTGTGTGTATAAAAATATTAAACTGTGTTAGTTTAAAACCTAATTGAACTTACTCTATTGTTCTTGTCTTTACCTTAGAACAATCAATTCTTGTTTTAATAGTTTTCTTAATCATTGTATGAAACTAAAATTTTCCAATTTGATACCAAACCTCCATAATTTTCCCAATCTAGTAGGAGCCGGACTTTGTATCAAAAAAAGGACAGTGACTGCCCTGTCTCAATAACCATTGTGTCAGAAAAGTTGAAACTTATGTAAAAGCTTCATTATATATATATTAAAGTTTGCTCCAAACAGTATGTTGGTGAAACAGGAGATCTCCGCAGGAGAGTCAATAATCACCGTTCTACCATTAGGACCAAAAAACTCAATGAACCCGTTGGGGAACATTTCAACCTTGAAGGTCACAAATGGGAGGACATGACAGTAGTGGTTATTGACCATAATCCAAGATGGACAGACGCGCAGAGAAAAGGCAAGGAAAAGTTCTGGATGCACAGGCTGAAGTCATTCCGCCCTAATGGTATTAACAAACTTAATGACTTCACCAGGATGAACGTGAACTAGACCCAATCCCGAATTGTAACAAACAAGTTCATTCTCTCTATATAGTGTAAACTTTACCGTTAATTCGTATTAGCAATCCTGGAACAACCTACCCAAATATTTACAGCTCACATTTTTGTTTATTTCTTTTTTCCGATTTCCAAATTTATAATAGATCCAAATTCATATTTCAAAATTGTCCTTCCATATTATCTTTCTTTAATTTCTTTTTATCATGTAGAGTTACGCTATTTTGAGAGAATAAGACAATGTACAATTTACTGTTGGCCGTAATTAATTAGCGATAATTAATTCGTTCAATTATGTAAATCACACTTCACCAGAATACACCCGATAGACCGGACGCAATTCATAGCGCTCCGGATTTCTTTGTTCACAACTGTTCATAAACTCCAAATTAAACATGTAACATTGTAAATATTTAGTGTTTGGTAGTTTAGTTGTAGTGCTAGTTGTTTTTGCTTCTCTATTTCCTTTGTTTTTATGACTTCTTAACTTTTTTCTTTGTCCTGAGGAAGGGACAGGTTGTCCCGAAAATTTGACAATTATTATTGTTCGTGTCGTTGGTCATTTTTAGTCCTTTATATATATATATATATATATATATATATATATATATATATATATATATATATATATATATATATATATATATATATATATATATATATATATATATATATATATATATATATATATATATATATATATATATAGATAGATAGATAGATAGATAGATAGATAGATAGATAGATAGATATAGTGTAGATTCAGTTTTATTCAGATCATGTCCTCGGGGAATGGTTGAGGTTACAGTAGATGAGTTTTTCGTAGAATACTGCAGTACATAGGAAAAATTCTTTCAAATTCTTCTTCTCAAGAACTACTGGGTCAGAGGAGATGACACATGTGAGAGCTTTATTACATATTGTACGTTCAGTTTTGCAGGTGCTGGCACAAAAAAAAAATCCCTCACTGCTCAATGGCCCTGAGTGCCGAGTATAGGTCTAAATTTGCAGCTCTCAACCGGCAAGTGGTGGCGTCTTCATATGAGTGAAAAGTTCTCGAGAGGGATGTTAAAACAACAAATAAACGAACAAAAACAAAATCAATTTGGTTCAAATGATATTCTCCAGGGGGAGGGGGAGGCCACAATGGGTGATCAAAATATTACAAAGGAATATAATATATATATATATATATATAACTATAGAAATCTTCTCAAAAACCAATAGCGGATCTAACACCGGTGCACCCCCCTCTCCCTTTCGTTTGATTTTTTTTTAAATATTTTTTTTGCTTTTGTTAAATCTGTTTGTTTAACTTGTATATACTCTCAATTTTGTCCACAGGTAATTTTCATATTAAATAATTTACTTAACATATACTATAACACACCTTCACACACACATGACTTTTTTTTCTGTTTGTCAAAGAAATTCTAAACCACACCCCCCTCCACGGTTCTGAAATTTCTGGATCCATCACTGAGAACAGGAGTAGACCCGTGATTAGTTATTTTTATTTGGATGCATCCTCAGATAGTGTAGATTCAAGTATCTTCAAATTATGACCCCCGGGTCTAGGGTAGGAAAACAGTGGGCGATCAAAGTTTTACGTAAGAATATATAGGAAAATTCTTTACAACTTTTCTTCTCAAAAACAGCAAAGCAATGATTAGTTATATTTATATGGAAGCATTGCCATGCATTGTCATGCGACATGTACTGATAGACGACAATATGTGCAGTGAGGGTAGGTACACACTGTCGGCGGCGACAATATGAATAGGATGACAGAATGTACTGTTACACTCACGCTGAATGAAATAGCACACGAGACACATCAGTGTGATTTACACTCCAATTACATTCAAAAAACTACCAATAAACAACACAAAATCTTTCAGCAACAATATCTGTTGTGCGACAATATGCGCAGTGAGGGTAAGGCACATAATGTCGCCAGCGACAACATGTACATGGTACCTTGTTTAACCCCAGTTTTCACAATAAAAGATTCGATCGATCAGAGTTTGTTTATAAATTATTTGTACTGTTAACTTCGCATCATTTTATCAATCTTAAATAAGATTCTCATAATGTCAATAATAGTTTTCACAAAACTCTTGGCTATTGATGATCTCATATCCCTTTTTTTCAAAATCGTTGAAGTTGATATAAAGTGATCGATCTAAATCTGGTTTGTCTCCTAATACTTTGTCTATGGCCTCTTTTTATTCTATTCCAAATAACACAGTTTAGAATCTTCTTTGCTACATAACTCAAAATGCCTCCACATTTTTTTTTGCAGAGATTAACATTTTCTTCCTTTGATATAAGTCCCCTCCTACACAAATGAGGGATTCTCTCTCTGGTTTTCATAGTTTGTTTCAGGGTCCATTCATTTATTTAAAAATGCCCAAAGTATGATAAATATTACAGTAAATTGTTCTTATTTGAGTCAGTTGTATAAAAATATTGTCATTTTGTTTAAGAGGCAGCTATTTTAATCAAAGTACTGAAGGTACTGATGGGAGTTGATTTTAAGAACGATATTTCAAATAAAATTTTATGTTTTTAACCTTGTTTAAAACTTTTAAATTATGTACAACATTATTGCTTTTTAATTTGGTATGCGAGTATTAAAAGACTAAAAAAAAATGTCACGATTCTACGGAGTCAAAAAAGTAGGGCTTGTTTTCATTTGACCATAACTTTTGAATGATATGCAAAAACGTGTAAGACTTCTTCATTGCTCAAAAATTTTCAGTAATTTAACGTATTTTCCTTACCAAAAATTTGTTTAAAACTGCCAGAGCGACTTTTTTTTTCGTCAGAATGTGATTCAAGTTGTTGATTCCGCTCCTATATATATATACATACATATATATATAAAATCTTTGAATAAATGATTTTTAAGTGTATGTTTGAATTTACATATAGAGAAGTGGTGTACGTTTTGCTAATTTGCATAGGCGCCATATTGTTTTCAATATGGCAGATTTTTGTTCAATGCATTATAAAAGAAAGATTGATTGATTGATTGATTGTATGTTGTTTTACGTCCCATTCGAGAATTTTTCACTCATATAGAGACGTCACCATATACCGGTGAAGGGCTTCAAATTTTGACCTTTACTCGGCACTCAGGGCCATTGAGCAGTGAGGGATCTTTATCGTGCCAACGCCTGCCGTGACACGGGGCCTCGGTTTTTAAGGTCTCATCCGAAAGACCCGCAACTTTCACTAAGTGCCGAGCGCATGGCGAAGGAACAGTTGCTACCTATTTTTTATCGACTTAGGTCTGTCGCGGCCGAGATTCGAACTCACGACCTCCCGATCACGGAGCGAGCGCTCTACCGACTGAGCTACCGTGAACGGTATAAAAGAAAGAAAAGCATAGATTAAAAAATATCAATTCGGAATAATTCCTTCCTCATTTGATTCTATCTTTTATTTTGTCCTGTATCGGAATGCAATCTTTCGTTTACAAAATGACGAAAAGTTGAAAGTTCCTTTCGAGTTTGAAAATCTAAAGCGAAGCTGCATTACAATGATATTCATGTAGAAAAAATGTGACCTTACAAGGGTACGAGCTTACAAGGTCTTTATCAAGCAAATTTATAAATATTTGTCATTTTCCGATTTCATCCTCATCTTGCGTGAAGTTATCAAACTTGCAATTTCAGTTTCTAAGTTACATGTAATCAGATGTTGGGATTTTTTTTAACTGAAGATCTCGTTTTAGACAGAATCAGAAAAACTGAACAACACTCCCAGTGGGGAAATTGCAGGTTTTTTTGTTTTGTTTTTTTTTTTACCTGAGAAAATATTGAACTTCATTATTGTCATACGATGAGGGATACGATCAAATAATTACTTATGTTTCATTATAAAAAGACTGATAATTTATTTTTATTTTTTTTTTTTTATTAATTTATTTTTTGAAAAATATCACAAAAAAATGAATATTTATTGCCAACGGTCACATTGTCATTCATTCATGAATAAGGTGTACAACATTTAACCATGTGATGTACTCTGACCAAAGTTAAATCACGATAAATACCATCTATATTGGTGATGAGAAAATTAATGGAGCAAAATGTATACCAGAAATATTCTTCTCAAATTTATGCCCTCTTTCCAGATTTGTATTGTTTTATAGATTTTTTTTTTTAGATCAATCACTGCCTGTTATCTTCACCTTTTTCATAGTGATTTGGATTCACAATATACATCTTCACTCTTGTAAAGGTTGAAAAGACTTACCAGATTTTCAATTCTATACCAATAGCTTATCTTAATTTGATCTTATAATGTCGAAGTGTAGGGGAAATCTACCAAATTCAGATAGTACAGCAAAACTAGTTGCATATTTATGCACACCAAGTATGAATTTGCAAAATTTCAGTTTTTCACAGAATGATTTGGATAACATCCTGTATATTGCACCGCCAGGGATGCTATTTTTTTTTTACACTAAACGGATTAAAATTAACCCAAATTTCATATGCATACAATGATTAAAATAGGGTTAATTGAATGATCAAAAAAGTAAACAGTGGTTTTAATGTCTGAATTTATTGAAACTATTAATTTTTTCTTCCTTTTTTTAAAAAAAATAATTAATTAATTTATTTTTTGGATCGATAAGTTAATATACTTTGAGAAATAGATAAGAGCATGAAAAATGATACATTTAGGTATTTGTATTTAGATACACTATATGACATAACAGTGTATTTACATATAAATAAATTTCGTTTGTTTATAAATTTAACCTTATTGCGTGGCATAATTCATTTTTAAATGTATCATTTTTATTTTTTATTTTTTTTCTACTTTTCGCTGGAATCTAACTAAGATTGCAGCGAGATGAAATATTTCATTACAGGTATATAAAACCACAAAGCAACATATCTAGTCTTTGCTCATAAATGTATACAATTCACACAGTTTTGTTTTAGAAGGAAATGGGTATATTTCAACACCCCACTCCACTCCAAAAATACTCAATGTGCCCCCAATTAGCAAAATTCTGGATCCACTCCGAAAAATTCCGTTCTATCAACAGTGAACTAATTGTTAAGACAATTACATGGACAGCATTAATATTCCTGCAAAAATAAAAATATTAAACAAGCCAGCTCAATTACACACCTAATAAAAATTAATCCTGTGTATACTATCAATAATTATCATTCCAGATACAAAAGTAAAAGGCTGCTAAATTAATTTTGTCAAGTAGGTCACTTCTGCTGCTGTTTGGAGATCTTACTGCAACTTTAGAACTTTACACATGTTAGAGATACTGGAGGCACATAATGGCCGCTGTGATAATCAGTCTTTCTCGCATATGTACATAAACATTATAGGGTATATATATATATATCAATCTGATTTTGTGTTCTCTATATATACTGACATGCATTTAAACGTATGTCTGATTATTAATCCCGTTATTATGGGAATCATATTGTCGAAGCATGGTGTTTATGCATTGTTATCACGAGGATACCTTCAGCCTTTCCCTACAAACTGATGACGTATCTAAGCTATTTTAGGAGCCAGTTTCCTATCTAAAATTAGAATATATGTACTATTTTCTTATTCGCAATATCTGTAGATCTATTTTCTTATCATCTTCGCTAGCCAAGGGTTTCTGATACGCCACTCTCCTCATAAACCCTTGGCATACGGTGCTGACAAAAGACGGGATTGTTTTCGTCATGTGAACACGATTCTTACCAGGTACGCACAGATTGCGTCATCGACAGAAATAAAAAAAAGTATTTAAAAAAAAATGTTTTTAAAGAATAATTAACAAGAAGGTATTGAGTTATGTTAATTTGTTATTTGAACATGTTAAAATGCAAATCTACATCTTCAGTATTGATTCTTAATCACATATTTTGCACGTAGCTTAAGATATTGGATGACACCGTTAAGCTATTCATAGAATGGCATGTTATCTTACCGATCGTTGTTTACTTGCGTTTTTCATCCCCGATATTAAAGAGTCAAGATATATCCCGAACGCAAATATCGTCATTTACAAAAAACAATTGCTGATTGGTCGAACGATGTCGATCAACTCCAATCACAACTTGAGAAAAAAATCCCAACTTTTTTTAACACCGTATGCCAAGGGCTTATGAGGAGAGTAGCGTATCAGAAACCCTTGGCTAGCGAAGATGTTTTCTTATATAAATATTTAGGCCTGCCGTTTACTGAAATTATACATTGAATTTTTAAATCTTTACACCCTGCTCAATTTGTAGGTTAAAACTCTAATTTCAACCTTTCTCCCATTTTCACAACATCCTGCATTTAATCGAGGATACCCCCTTGGCGGCTGTTTGTCATTTGTATGTATTGATGCGCCTCTGGTGCGCTGACTATGAGGAATTGATAAAATCAACTCCCAAAAACGGCAGAAATTGCGATGGACAACGATGATTTTAGAAACAGTATTATCTGAGTGATACAAGTGTCAAATTTCATTCTTGTCTCTACAAGTGAAATGTTTGGGTGAAATTTAACTGTTAGTTGCTACACGTATTAAGTTGGAGAAAATGGGTTCAAATTTTTAAATCCCTTGCCCATCACGTCCCTGCAAAATATGTTTTATTCGTAAAATTATTGCACTTAACGCATATATATATATATATATATATATATATATATATATATATATATATATATATATATATATATATATATATATATATATATATATATATATATATATATATATATATATATATATATACATACATACATATATATATATATATATATATATATATATATATATATATATATATATATATATATATATATATATATATATATATATATATATATATATATATATATATATATATATATATATATATATATATATATATATATATATATATATATATATATATATATATATATATATATTGATTTGTCGAAGTTTCTCACTGAGATATTTGAAAAGAATATAAACCCAGTCTATTTTGCTGCTATTTCAGGCACTATAGTATTTAAGTGCTTTCACAATTTATGCGTCAATGCTGTGTTACGTGGTTTTGATCTAATTATCTTAATTGTGATTTGTAAATATATTTGATAATTAGAGGTTTTAATTTTGATTAAAGTTCTCCTTTATGTCATTTATCAAATGATTGACACAACAATTGCTAAAGCAAGATAAAGTACTTAACGAGGTTCGCTACTGAGCTTTTGAGCAGATTTTTATCTTGACATATTTCAAAAATTCTGCATTATGTTTTAATTCTTACAATAAATTTGGATTCTACGATGCCAATATTAATTTAACTTTATTCAGTTAATTAATGATTAAATTCCATACAGTGAGGAACTATATTTTGTGGTGGAAGGTCTTTTAGAAGAAAATGATCATTTTTTCTCTTTCGAAGTATTTGAAGTATGTTAAGTTTGGATTCCTATTTTTACATGCAGTCTGCACACATAGTTATGTTGTGCAGTAGACTGTTTTATACTGGTTCTAAATTAACTATTAATTAAATTGTCATTGTCAATTGAGAAATATAGCAAATATATTGTGAAAATGAAGAAAAAAAAAATAGCCCCAATTTAAGCTTAAAATTAGCACTATTTTAGTAATATCTAAAAATTAACATCACAGACCCCCACTTTTAATTTTCTTTTCTGAATATATACAATACTTTTAACCATTCTTCTTAAATTAAGTAAAATGTCATTACTTTCAAATGATTTTTTTTTTGCTTGTTAAATTTTTAATGCCAGAAAAATGAAAATGTTTGAGTGCAAAAAGGTCAAATAATTAAACATGCGGAGTAATTTGAAAATTTCTTTGTTGTCACAAATTTTAATGTGTCTATTTGAGATGAAATAGGACTGTTTTTGTTCCCATAATTTATTTGAACAACAAATATTGGAGGAAAAACTTTAAAAAATGATTTATGTGTAAGACATATTTACAGTGCAAAAAGGTCAAACTAAATGCTCTGTAGCGCCAAAAGAAACCCATTGACCCCCATTTTTTGTTTTGAATTTTAATAAAGCTATGTGTATAAATTCCAAAAATATACTTGATAAAAAATTCTCATTACTTTTGATGGCAGGATCCAACCTCCTTAAGTTGTATCTATGCGAGGTTAAAATACGGCTTAAGTTCACTAATGTGATTACAAATCATTACCAAAATAGAAGACAAAAATTGTTGATGATCTTACCGTGAAACAGAGCCTATAATCATCTTCAGCACCCACAATGGACCCCAACACTACCACGATACTCAAGTACAACACTAACATTTTGGTACTATAAAATAGGAAGAAGTTTACTAAATAAATTTCGTATATTGTTATAGAATTACTTTTTAAGCGGTTAGCGTATACGCTAATCGCTTATTGTCATGTAACCAAAGGTCTTACGCAACTTTTGTCGACACCGGAAGCTTTGATAAAAGGCTACCTACATGTATGCGACACCGGAAGCTTCGTCAAAGTGTTACCTTTGCGACACCGGAAGCTTCGTCAAAGCGCTACTTATGATCTGTTTACCATCGCTACCTCTACTGCCTTTCTGACTCTGACAGGCTAATACCCGAGATAATCACTCGGCTTGAATTTTAGGAGTTACCTGCAGAGTATAAACTCGTCTGTAAATCCTGCAATCGTGATTTATAGTTAATGTTTATTTTGGGAGTTGAACGATTTTGTATAAATTATATAGCACAACTCATGAACAATTTGTAGACGACCATGATTATTTGACCTAATTATGCCGATGGGCACTGGATGGACGGGTTCATCGCTGACTAAAGGGGTTGAAGGTTATTACCGGCGAGACTTTCTTACGAGTTTACACCAACGTATTTAGAGATACCTTTGATTAAGTGAAGTGATACATGAAAAAAATAGCTTTTATCAAAAGCATTAAATTCATTTAAGATTTTGTAAATTGTACAACTGTTTTAATAGAAACAATGGAATTACTTTCATAATAAAAAGTTATTTCTTCTCTAATTAAAAGATTACAAAAGTTTAGAACACAGTGGTACATTCTGTACTCTTTTTTATTACAATCAATCATAAACGATCACATACTTTTATTTTTGAAAAGAAAAATATTTAATGGAGAAACTAAAAATAGTAAAATTAATTTAAAAAAAATAGAAAACATATAAAAACTTTAATCAGCATTGTGATCCTCTTCTAAAATTCACCAACCTTTATATAATGTACAAAGATTTAGCTGAGAAAGTTTTAAAAAGATGATGATAGAGTCATAAAAAAATCTTGGGAATTAACAAAGATTTTCAATAATATTTAATTATTATTTGAAAATTTGTTAAATGTCTTTTGAAAAAAATATGTAAGTTGTAAATATATTTTAAATTTGTTCAAACTGTTAATTAGGATTTTTATTTTGAATCTTTGAGAATAAAAATGAAAATACAGGTGTTCGATAGAAATTTACAAGCGTTATTCATAAAAAATGTCAATGTAAATTGCTCTGCTGACATATTAATTTGAATATTGAAGTAAGTGGCGTTGTTAACTGGATAATTCTTGCGATGGACAAACACACTGTTTGTCAAACAATGACTTTAAGTGTACATGTGAAATAATAAATACTAGTATAGTTGGATTAGACAACAACTTTACTTTTCACACGTTTTCTTTGATATCAAGAGTAATGCATGAAAAGTATGCGCCAATTACTGAGTATCTGTGCCTATATATATTGTTCAAGACCCGTGTTTTATTTTAAATGATTGTCATATATACTTTTTACTCGTTTGAACATTTAAATTGTTTGCATGGTCAAATATTTACATTTCGTAAAACTTGATTATCTAGTTTATTTGTCCGTCTTCCAGTGAGTACGTAGTAGCACATAATATTAAGCAAAAGTACTCAGTACCTCAAAAATACAGAATCCCGATGATGAATTTCAACATTTAAATGTATAAGGATATGATAACGAACAGTGATCGATCTCAAAATATCAACAATATAAACAATACAAATATGTTAAGATGGCATAAAACACGGACCCCTAAAAATTCCAGAGGTGGGATCAGGTGCCTTGGAGAAGTAAGCATCCGAAGTTGACCGGTCACACCCGCCGTGAGCCCTGTGTAAAGTTTAAATCTATAGTGTAGTTGTTTGTTTTAATTCAACTAGTTTACCTTTTCTTCAAATTATAGCTACAGAACTGAAGCTCTTCTACAAAAAAAAAAAAAAAAAAAAAAAAAAAAAAAAAAAAAAAAATGAAAAAATTTCTTCCTTTATCCCATTTTTTTTTTCAGACCAGCGAGCTAAAGATCTGCAGGTACTCCAAATTCATAAATCTAAAAATTTTGAATTATCAAAAAATTTTCCTTTTAAATTCTGTCCTAGCAACCTAACAATTACCTTATTTCAGAAACCATAGAGCATGACAGATAAATCTACATCAATTTCCTTTCTTTGTCCTGAGCACTTCCGGTCGCCACCGAAAGTGAATTTTAAAAATTGCACTTTTTGTCTTTCAAACTCAAGAAATCACATTTTGATATTTTTAAACATGCATTTATGGTATCAATCGATCAAAAATTATGTCTTGGTGTACGAATGGGATATTATTGGTTTTATCATTTAGTAAAATATTCCATGTTCGGTATGTCTGCTTCTTCTCTGATGACATTGATCAAAAGCTATACGTACTTAAAAATCATTTCATGCATTTTTTTTTTTAATCTTAGAGCATGCTAACTGCTTTTCATTACTTTCAGTACTTTGATTGATAAAGCTCACAGGGTTCATTGGCTAAAAAAGTATTTTAAAAATGAATCTCTGTTTAAACCCCTTGAAGAAGAGGAATCAAAAGATAAACTTAAATAGTCTCAATCAGAGTTAGATTTTTTAGCAATGCTCAGGTGGCATACTTTAAAAAAAATGAAAGAAATAATTTTATATAAAGAAAACAATGAAGTGTTTTCTTGTTTTGGGTGAAATATTGGATAGAAATAAAAAAAAAAATGTCAAGTGATATAATCAAAATTAAATTTCAAATAAATTAAAATTAACCTAAACCGAGAAATCTTTAAAATTAGCTTACATTTATTTAAGGTCAAGATCAAGTGAATGAAGGTGCCCACAGGTTTCTCAAAATTGAGTTAGTTACGAATTCTTTTAATGATCATTTACAAATATAGCTTGATAAAATAAGGTGTATCGAGATATAATTTTTAGGTAATCTCACCGGAAAACCATATTTTAATATAAACTGCCGTTTTCAATGAAAAATGAAGAAAGTCTGGGATAAATATGGGTGGTTTTTTCCATCTCCGACAAAGGAAATGTATAAATATTGCGTACAGTTTCTCAGAAATATCTTCTCGACCTCTTCTTTGAATTTTATTAAATGCAATAAAGGTATCGGGGTTAGTTTGACATGATTTCAAATTGAGTTTCATGAAAATGTGTCATTTTCTACATAACTTTTCTATAGCCCTAAAGTACGGGGAAAAGTACGTGTAAATCAATTATGACGTCAAAATGGTTCTAGCACCAAAAAGATAGTCTAAACTCATTTACTAATGACCTTATTTTTTTTTTTTTTTTTTTTTTTTTTTTTTTTTGGTATATTAACAAAGGCAGATGATCGTTTCGAGTCACATTGAAGATGGACTCACTGATGTTATGAGTTTTGAATATACTAACCATAATTTTACATTTACGTTTTCATTGTTAGACACAGGAAGCAAGCTTTTATGCTAAGAACTGGGGAAGAAAATCTGATATATACATAAATAACAATATATTAATTAAGATTTACACATAAATAACAATAATAGGGTGGTTAATTTATCATACAATAATTACAAGAAAAAGTTAATGTCCTAGCACTTTGTTATAGTCCACTTAATATAAACACGCAAAGTAAATGTAAAATTATTAAATAATATTTCTAGACAACTAAAAAAAACCCAATAAAACATACCTTACCTTACTGTAGATCCAAACAACTTTACTAAATGACAAGTTTAACCTCTTATATATATGCATGTGTGTAACTCATTTTATTGCGTAAGAAAAGGCAAAAAGAAGCGTTCCAATTAATGATTTGATAAATTGGGAGCTGAACAGAATATGTTAAATAAAGTATTCATCTTAATTTGTGGAAGTATTGTTAGTGCATGCTTCGATTGCAGAGATTTTTTTCCCTTTTTACAGCCACAATGGAAATAAGCACTTATTCAACGCCTTTGATTTATTTTGGAGCTAGAAAAGATATGATTTTCAAACTAATTAATGCAGAGTATTATATTATTTTCATATCCATCTCTGGGTAGCAAAGTTTGGGCAGGAACCATTTTTAAGATGTCAATGGAACTAAAGCCTAAAGCCTAAAAAAATTGTGCTAATTGTGACAGGAACCGTTTCAGATGTTCCCCAAAAACTCCCCTACTCCCTTATGGGCCCCATTCCCTACAAACGTCAGTAAATTAGGCAGTTCTTTTGTGTAATAAATCTATACTTTATTTTCAGAAGTATTTAATTGAAAAAAAAAAAAAAAAAAAAAAAAAAAAAAAAGCCGATATAGTACCTTTGAGTATTGGCCAATCTGATTTCAGAGGAGGTGCATGCCCATGTTTTCTAGATATTCCACGTCTTCCTTGTAAAGAGACTCACAATAAATACCTATGTAAGATATCTCAAACATTTTCATTGAAAACTATGAAAGATACAGCCATATAAGTAATAGCCAATCAGAATCCAGCACACATGCATGCTTGTTCTTGCATTCAATTTTGATAGAAGCACAATGTAGGAACCCATTATGCCTATCTTTATTCTAAATTTTATCGTTTTCTGTTGAAAACTAAGAAAGTTACAACCATTTAAAGTTTAAGCCAATCAAATTGCAGCACACGTGAATGGAAGCATTTTCACGATATCTCATATATATATATATATATATATATATATATATATATATATATATATATATATATATATATATATATATATATATATATATATATATATATATATATATATATCATAATGTAGAAGCACCTTATGTATGACTATGTTTTAAATATCAAAGTATTTCGTCAAAAAACAAGAAGGTTTTTGAGATTTTTTTTTGTTTCAGCCAATCAGAGCGAAGCACACTTGCATGCGCGTGCTTTCTTGCTAATTCAACCACCTCATCCTGTCTTCTCAATGAATGCATGTTTATATAATAAGGTTCAAAGGATATCATCAAAAATAGGAAGGTTAAAGCTGTTTCAATTGTATCAGTTATTTGATTCCTCGCACGCGCACGCACGTGCATGCAAGTGCGCGCGATATGACCTTCGTTCCGCACATCTACACAACAGGCCTGTTAAACTTAGAAAGGTTTCATCTCAATCGCATGAGTAGTTTCCGAGAACACTCACGGACAAAGAAGTACCGGGGAAGAAATTTTGAAAAAAAAAAAAAGAAAGTAAAGACAGTATGTTCCCAGAACATAATTAAGTCATTTTTTCCTACATATATTGCCCATTACTTATTTAGTTGTTTTCATACTTAAAAGTGTTTTATCATCATGAATCTAGCCTTATTTAGAACAGCGACAATAGTTCATTCTCATAACCTGTAACAACAGTTAGAGAGGATATTACAAACATGACATATTTACAATAAAGCAGGCGTGAGAAAAAAGCAAGGAAGAAAGCAATAGGTCACAAACCACAAAAGCAAACTCTCAATTATAATTATCCCAATATGTTTGCACCGTTTAATGAATCAGTTTTTGCTATTTATACTATGTAACAGGTCGCTGTCCTTCAAAAAGGACTGCAATGCGTGGTGCATATGCCTGTGTTTCTAACAAAGACCTGAAAGAAATTCTGGGTTGTAATGAAAATATGTTATTAAAAGATATTTCTTTTATATTGAAACATGCAAATTTTTCATTATAATTTAACGCTAAAGTCTACTAACTAAAACTGTAATTAATGAATGATAGAAGCACAGTACATCTCGGATATCAATACTTGATAAAGGCATCTATTGTTTACTGTATGTAGCCTTTACCTTTTAATGGGGTCATCCATTTATCACAAATACTGTTTTGATCGAGCTCAGATTTTAAAATATTGTCCTGATTTTAACAGTGTTGTTCCCCTTGAAAGAGAAGACATCTCCGTTGAAAATTACATTTGATGCCAGGCCCGTAGGACCTGGGGAGGGGGTCCCAATAATTTTGCCAGTATATACAATGAACTTAACTATAGAAAACGAGGGTGATTTTCAGGTGTGTCCCTCAATATTTTTTTTTTTTGCCAGTATAAAATATACATTAGAAATCTAAGCTCATTTACGGTCGTACCCCCTCAAGAAACGTAAGATGACGTTTTTCCTTGTAAGAATTTGTCAGGTCCTCACCCATCCACTCTCCCCCAACGACTGAAATTGCACCTTGCGAGCCTGGATGCACAAAACTGATGCTGGTGAAGAGTGTCCAATCTTTTAGAGCCCAATCGTTGAATTAAGTTTTAATTCAAGCTGTAAAGTTGTCTAAATTCTTTCTCTTTTTTAAATGCTAGTACCATAGAAATCCCGAAATTATTTTCCATGTACATTACCTTAGTAAAATATGTTTTGTTTTCATATAAGGATATATGTATTAAAGAGTAGATTCGGATCTTGGATACGCTAGTGAATTAGTAAATACGATGTACAGATTTTAAGCGAGGTTTGCCAATGATTTTATTTAGCAAATTTTTATTCGAATAGGACCAATTGTCCTAAGGGCAAGTTGTCTTAGTGGCGAACTGTCTAGCATTCTCGCGCTTGCGTAACCTGAAGTAAGCCAATGGCATCCGGTTTAACGTCGTTTATAACTGTCACCCAATTTACATGTATTTACAATTTTGTAACAGTTGTTTAATTATTCTTTATGAATAGTTGCATTACGTCAGATCTTATGGAATTGCAGGTTCAAACTTTATAATTTGAATCTACAAATCCAAACAATTCTTAAACGTCTTCTTCATTTACAACAATAAGTGGTAGACAATCCTTGATAATTATGTTTCTGATAGCAACAATTTTCTATCCAGCTCTGCTTTTTGGGACATTTTGCAGAAAACTTACTTAAGAAAAGTTTCACTTCAAGACTGTATTTGTTACATGTATGTTTGACGGATTCGGCATATCATACATCATATTTGATGTTCCACTGCGGAATACAAGTTCAGTTTCACATGCATAACCTTGAAAAAAGTACTGTTTTTCCATCCTGAAATCTTTGAAAGTATTCCAAAACTGAAGGTTTTTGAGGCATATTTGCAGAACATAAATCGACATACAAATGATTTCCTTTGAACAGTTAAACCATACCCTGAGTTATACTTACGAGAACATTGATCTGTATAGAAATGAAATGGGCGAATCCGAGTTTATTACCTTGAATTTAAAATTACTTTCAGGTAATACATTTTTAACGAATAACCGACTAAAGAAATTTTAGTCGATAGTTGGTATCATCGAACGATAGTGGAGTACTCGAATATTCGTTGACATCGTAATATATATATATATATATATATATATATATATATATATATATATATATATATATATGTATATATATATATATATATATATATATATATATATATATATATATATATATATATATATATATATATATATATATATATATATATATATATATATATATATATATATATATATATATATATATATATATATATATATATATATAAAGCACTAAACATGACCAACGACACAAACAATAAACACTGTTAAAATTTTCGGTCGCCCTGTTCCTTCCTCGGGACAACAAACATTATAGAAAGTCACAAAAACAAAGGAAATAGACAAACAACAACAACAACAAAAATTGCACTACAACTAAACTACTTTATCCTATCTATTTACAATTTTACATTTTTGATTTAAAAGTTGAAAATCAATCGCTTTGAAATAATTCCGGACCTCTATCAATCTGGTGTACGCTGGTAAAGAACTGTTTATTGGATAATAGGAATAATAAACAATGCAAATGTTTGAGTTATTCTAAAATGGTGATAATGTGGATTAACTGAAAAGCTTGCACTATTTGGAGAGAACAGCCTTGTGTGTCAAAATCAGGCATTAAATTTAGTTGATGTTCATTCTGGTGAAGTCGCTTAGTTTGTTAATACCATTGGGTCGAATGACTTCAGCCTGTGCATCCAGACCTTTTAATTGCCTTTTTTCTCTGAGTATCTGTCCATCTTGGGTTGTTGTCAAAACCACGAAGTATTGTGACCTTCGAGGTTGAAGTGTTTCCCTACTGCTCATTTATTTTTTTGGTCTTAATAGTCGAACTAAGATTACTGATTCTTCTGCGGAGAACTTCCGTTTCCCCAACATATTGTGGCTGCAATACCGACTAAATCATAAAATCTTAACCAAAAACACCTTATTGTAAAAAAAAAAAATAATAAAAAAAAAATTAGATAATGATTTAATTTATGCAGCTTTTGTAGTAGAGAATGTGAAACACTGGAGCATCTTCTTAATGAATGTGTTGAGGTTATTTCATGTTTAACAAATGTTTATGCTTGGTTCAATGACTTATTTTCATTTAATATTGTAATTGACAAGAAAACATTTTTGTTTTTTTGTGTTGAAAGTGAAATGATTAATTTTATAAATTGTCATTTGAAATATTACATATTGTTCTAGAAATGAAGTAACTCTTTTATATTTAAACAACTTTAAAGCTTTATGGACCAATTTGTATAAAATTGAAAGAGCATTTAAAAACAAGTGTACTAGCTTATTTAATGAGAAATGGAAACTTTTTACAAAACTGAATGACTAAGTCTGTATATGTATAAATAGTGTGAAATATTGTTTAAAAGGCATGTGATTGTGATTAAGGTATAAAAACCCCATACCCCCTAGTCAGGTAAAATCCTGAGTTATACTTGAAAAAAATGCGTGGGAAAAAAAACAACCTTTTTGACAAACCTTGCAGCTGACGAGATGTATGCAGTTGTCTGTTTGGCAGGACAAGTTTCCTTATATTCTGTATCTCCGGCATGTAACTGCAAGTTGCGTTCAAGTCTGCCCGTGAAGATTAGTTCCCTCAGCTGGTTGCGTTTCATTGACGATATAGAGATGAAGTGGCTGTACAAACCACTATTGATGAGATGGCAGGACACGACAGACAAAACCTTTTACAATACAAAGAGAAAGACAGTAGCAGCAGGGTTCAACAGTTTTTTTTTTTTAAAAAACTTGTTCTGACCGAACAATTTCAACTGCCCAGTTACAGGATATTAGGGAATTTGTTCTGTCAAACAGACAACGGCATACATCCCACCAGCCGCAAGGCTTGTCAGAAATAGTATGTTGAGGAAACGGGGGATCTCCGTAAAAGAATCAACAAGATTAGCTTAAAAAAAAAGAAAAAAAAAGGAGTCAGCCAGTGGAATACACAAGGGTTATTTCATGTTTGTGATGATCTAGCTTTGTTTTTGTAAAATGTGGTGTGTATTACTTAAATTTCTTTGTGATTAGAATTAAAATTTGCCCCAGCGTTTTATTATTTGTAATGCTGAAGGCATAATAAATAATAAGGCTAAGGTAAATTTTAGTTAGACGGCATATGATGTCCTCCTACTAAATTCTCTTAGATGCAGACGTCTGAAAAAGTACTCAAACAACTTTGTGTCAGAAATGACCATTCCACTCAGATTCCAATACATGAGCTTCTCCCACGACATTTACATTTTTTAGTACTTCTAAATGCACACACAACTGAAATATAAATCATATTAAAGGAACATGATACCAAAAGAGTAAGATCGATTTTGATTAAGTTTCTTTTTTTTTAAGTTAAAGTGTTTAAAAAAATAAATTAAAAAAAAAAAAAAAAAACAAGCTAATGTAAAGTAAATCTTAACACTGTTTATATCTTGAATTTCTATATAAGTGAAGCATATAAATGAATATGAATACAAAAAAATCCCGACAGAAACTCTATACTGTATATTTTAATACCGGCGCATATCCAATTTTGCGTTAAGGTGCACAATTAGATTACGAGGAGTCTAGTACCACCGAGATCCCTATCGAGTTTAAGACACTGCATGATTGGGGAGGCGCGCGGTGGGGGTGGGGGTCACATACTGCTAACTTATACACACATTATCAATTTCTAATTCCTTTGTTACAATTAAATTCTATCATCCACTTTAGTTTATGCGTAATTCATCAAAGTCAAAATACTGCTTACAAGGGGGCACATACCATATTTAACTTTATAAGAAAATGACACATATTATAAGTTTTTATAATGAATTTATTGGCGGCTATGGTCACGGCTGCATTAATTAATGCAAGTACAAGAAACGAAAACAGTTCTGAGGTCAACCCTGGGTTAAGATGTACACTCTGAAAATTAAGATAAAGTCCTTTAACACCTCTGCATATAAATTAAATGAAAGGTCCAGGTGAGCACTACTGTAAAGCTGAATATTCACCACTAGACGATGCAGCAGCTCCATAGTCTGCGCCCCAGTAGAGCTAACCCCCTTAAACACCAAAACCACTAACATACTGAGAATGTAAGTAAACTAAAGTCTTATAAACCTTTGAATAAGCAAAACATCTAATCAATTTTGCTACCTGGGCCTGATAAACAAACACGCTATGAACAGGTCATCCATCAGTGAACACTTCGCGGATACACAAATGGAACAAGAAACAGTTTAAGCTTTACTAGGGCATCCCAAACAAGGACAGTGTCACGTCATCAATTGGTGAACACCAGACCACAACATGCAAATGGCAGTCAGCTACAATTTTGCTTTATTTGTGCATCCCAAACAATGATAGTGTAACGTCATCAATCAGTAAACACCAAACTACAACATTCAAATGGGAGCCAGTAATAATCTTGCTTTATTTGGATCTCCAACACAACTAAGCGATCATGTCATCAATCATTGAACACTATTCAACAAAAAAACAATAATAATAAATAATAATAATAATGATACTTAATCTAAAGATGACCTGGTTAGAGAATGCACTATTCTTCCCCAGGGCCTTCCAGATATTTTAAAGTACAGATACAAGTAACTGTGCTTAAAACTGAAACGATAATGCGCATTTGATGGAATGGTGGTTAAGTGAACAATGTATGCATAGATGCTTATAAAACATGGCATTTTTTAACTAATCCCCGAAAATTAATAAATGAAAATCAAAGCATTTGCTCCCTCGATCTTTGCTGTTATAATTGTTGGTTGCTAAAGGGGTTGCATGTACTATAAACATAATTCCTGGTATACATTAGCAAACAATATATTGGGGTTCTGCCCTTTTCTTAGACGAAACTGAATATCGTAGTCAAGCCAACCAAGTCCAGATGACCTACAAGCATATACCTAAATAAAGCAGTGCCTCATTCTGGGTGTCCTGTCACATATATAGACAAATACACAAGAAAAGATTTGTCCAGACTTGGATATCCGTGACAGTATTGACCTTAAGCTTAATTTTTCTTCGGGGTAATTGCCAGACTTACAAATACTGCGTTTCGTCATCTGAGTCTGAGAATAAGGCGGCAATTTCGCTAATTTACCTATTGCCCTTTGGAAATTTGTACCTTGATTTTATTAGGGACATTTCCCAACTCAAAACAATAACTGGGCACTAGCCATGCATGGTATACATCACCCCCGTAAAATCTGAACAAATGGAATAAAAAAAGTCATTACTTGGGAGGTTATCGTCGGCTATAGGAGGATCCGCGACTCTGACGGGGAAGGGAGCAGCTTTGGGTCCCTTGTCGGCTAATCCTGCCGAGATGGCGTCCGTTATAACTTTCATATGGGCGTCGCTGAAAAATGCAGGTGGCCCTTTACTGGTGGTCAAGACTATGGCCTTGAATTTTAGCTATATGGTCCTCGTTAACTTCGGATGGTACCTGGGGCCCCTTTGTGTGTCGCCTATAGCTAGCTGATGTCTAGATAGTGGCCTTCCTTTTCGGCATTTTTGTACAATTATTGTCGTAAACGTTCCAAAATATACCATACAAAACAACGTGCTAACAATATGTTCAATAATGCAAAGGCTCCTATCGGAAGGCACGTGAAATAACTTCAGCCTGTATAGTGGTAACAAAAATGAAATGTCCACACACATCAATTCGTCCCGTCCTACCTCATGGATTTCCACGAGTTGAATGCCAAGAGTATGCAGGGGGGCTGTAGAGAGGCCTTGACGTCATATTTCACATTCATACCCACAAATGAGCTAGGGTGGCTAAAACCCGAAAAAAAAAGCCGTGAAAATGTCATTAACACTATTTAGCTTTGAGAAACCGATTTAACTTCAATGAGTTAAATCCCATTAATGTTGAAAGTATAGTTTACCATCTACATGTAACAAACAATAAATATGTGAAACTACCTGTAGTTTCAAGTAATCAAAACACATAATCAGAATACATAATTCTTCCTTTCTCTTTAGTTCCGGGGGATGAACCCCAGTTTGAATTCGCAGCCATAAGATATATGTTTTTCTGCAACAATTTTTCGCAATTTTTATCAATATCTTTGACCAAATTAAAGCTTATTTTATCGAAGCATCAGAACCTCTCTATGTTTGACACATTTCATAACTGATGGACCAGCTTTCATCAGAGGGCACTGTGTGTAAACTACACCTGCACATACATGTATGTTCCTTATCGTCTAAAAGTAGTCCAGGGGTCCAACTCCTTCAGTCAAATTGGTGTAAAATGTGAAAATATATTGATTTTGGAAAGATTATAGTAAATAAACTTTTAAACTGTTTAAGACAAAAATCCTTTTAAAAATACTGCTCAAAGTTTAGGAAATAAAAACGTCATATAAATGCCCCACAATATGTATCTGAGAGAGAGAGAGAGAGAGAGAGAGAGAGAGAGAGAGAGAGAGAGAGAGAGAGAGAGAGAGAGAAAAAATGAAAATTGTGAATCCCGGGGGCTGACTAATGAATTATGAAAATTTTGAAATGATGTAGAAGACATCTGTACATGTACTTGTTAGATTTATTTCATAAAAATACAATATTAAGAAAGAAGCAGACTTGCCCCCCCCCCCCCCCCCCCCCCAAAAAAAAAGACGTTAAAACCATGGACAAGTAAAATTAGAAAAAAATTACATATGTAGTACAGACCCTGAAACGTGCTACTACGTCACATGCACGCTGAACGAACGGTACACGCTCGCTACACGGTTTGCACGAAACGCTGTACGGTTTACACGAAACGCTACACAGTTTGCACGAACGCAGCTCTGTTAAGGCTGCATTAAGGAGGCGGGGTCTAATTCATACGGGAAATGTTTACTGTGACATCACACAAATATAGCAATTCCTCACAACGACAGAAATTGAAATAATTTGTAGTTTTAAACTGCATAAGAGTGATGAACTACACCAAAACTTACCACTGCATTCATTTTTGTCGCTAGTTAAATCCCACACAGCAAGATACATGTATAAAAAAAAAGCTGTAGGCCAATCATCGCAAGCGGGTTATTGCATGTATTCTATTTCCATAGACCATTGGCTGTCTAATACAAGATCTAAAAAATATTGATCGAGGAAATCTTGGATCAGGTAGTAGCCAAAGTGTTATATTTGCTATACTTATAAATTTTTTCCCGTTTTCTTTTCCGAATTCGTCTTAAACAAACGTGAACGAGATTTAATTCCTCATTTTGACAGACATTTCCTCTAAGTAGTGTACACTTTACAGTTAATCCTCATTATCACCATTTTTGAATAATGAAAAAGGTGAAGATAACGAGCAGTGATCGGTCTCAAAAAATATACGAACAACAGAAATCTGTGAAAAGGGCATAAAACACGGACCCCCCGGAAATTCCAGAGGTAGAACCAGTTGACTAGGAGGAGTAAATTTCCCCTGTTGACCGGTCACAACTGCCGTGAGCCCTTTGTATTAATCAGTTAGACGGAACATTCTCTATTTAAATTTATTATAAAATCAAAGGCCCAACAATATGTATGAGGCACTTCAGCCAAAATACGACCCAATGGTAGGTTATATATTTGTTAACAAGGTTATTATAACGACCTTAAAATTTACGAAATGCTGACTTTAAACGAGGTTGTTGAGATCCCTGTAATGTCAACTTATCTGTCAGTTTTAAAAAAAAAAATGATGGTACTCTGAGCATGCTCTTGAGTATCGAATAAGTTTGGAAACGTAAACACCATATGCAGGTGATAGCGGAATTACTACATAAATAAGGAAAGTTGACGATGGCAAAGCTGAAGTCATCTCGTTTTCATACAATTTAAATTAGTTGTTAGTTGGCCCTTATTATCTATAAACAGTAAAACATCCAAATATGAAACAAAATGAATAATCCAAACATCTGCATTTATTGCTTACATTATTGTTTATTATTCCTATTTTCCGATAAACAGTTCTGAAACATTTCAAAATTTACCAGAGATCCAAATTCATTATGATAATGTTCCCTTCTATAAAACCTTTAAATTGTTTCTTTTCATCATTTAAAGATCCGCTATTTGGAGAGAATACAACATGGTACAATTTATACTTTTTCTTAATCGATTAGCGATAATTAATTTGTCCAATTATGCAAATCGCACTACACCACAGAGATGACCGGGCGTATATCATAGAGGTCCGGAATGATTTAAAGGAATTTGTTTTCAACTTTGAAATCAAACATGTACAATTGTAAATACATATAGAGTTAGGTAGTTTCGTTGTAGTGGAAGATTTTTTTCTAATTTTTTTTTTTTCTAAATTTTTCTTTCCCCTGAGGAAGGGACATGGTGTCCTGAATTTTTGACATTTTCGAATTCTATTGTTCGTGTTGTTAGTCATTTTTTTTAGTGTTCTATATAAAAATCAATTCGTGACCTTATGTCTATGTAATTAGAAGATCCTACACATTAGCATATACAGTGTTGTCTCTATTGACATATATATATATATATATATATATATATATATATATATATATATATATATATATATATATATATATATATATATATATATATATATATATATATATATATATATATATATATATATATGTATGTATGTATGTATATGTTTATATCATACGTGTGGTGGATACCACCCAATGGATAAACCTATGCTTTATCTACGGGTATGCTTTATCAATAGTACTCCGGTTTTGACACAATCCCTCGCTTCAAGTTGTAAATTTATCGAAACTTCATTTTGTGAAAATTCTCGTGTTATTAAAAAAAGATATTAATGAACAAAAAAGTTTGTTAAAAGAAGAAAATATTAATTATTCCTCAATGAAATGTCATATTTAATCAATGTATCGTACTGGCTACTGCGATGACGGATGTTATTCTGATAGATGCAAGAATCATTTCACCATGCAGGAAAGTATAGTCACTTTCAACAATGCTTCCTTACATTACACTATAAGAAGAAGACTTACCATAGATCTATAAGTAGCACTATCGCCGTACACAGAATCAGAATAGGATTCATGATTTCTTGGTTCGTACAGCTTCCAGTCAGAAGTTTGTATAAAATAACTCTCCAACAGAAATTTCATTTATGTTTTCAAAGACGCAGCTGACCAGATATCATTCCAAGTTTCACATTTTGTATCAACAAATAACTTTCTTTTGCATGTTAACGTCATCAGGTTGACGTCATAAATTTACGCGTCACCGATTTGTAGAAATCACTCAACATAGTTTAACAGGGTAATCTCTATGTGTTAAAAAAATAAAATCGTACGAGTTAAAATAGAACATCTATAAATATTTACATTTGCATATGATTTTTCTTAGATGAACCTATTGAAGAGAAAATATGTTCAATTCTGTATGAACTTATTAGAGGGTCAGAGGTCATAGCGTGACCGAATCACACGGCGAGATGATACCTTGCCTGCATATTTCTGTCACAATGAAACTGGTTTTGGAACTTCCAGCTTGATAGCGATGACAAAGACAGAGTAATTAAAACATGTGGACATTTTTTTTTTTCAACAGATGTCCGTTAGATCTTCCTTCCCTTCGGTGTGAATTAATTAAAATCGCGCTTACCTTTTTAACCCGAAATTTCTTTGAAGTATGTAAATTGAAACAGACGATACCACCGCTTTCGACTTAACATATATATAGAACTCACAGAACAGTAAGACTGTTTTCACTATTGATCATTGTCCTATCATTATGGAGAGAGATTTCCTGAACTTGATCGCGAAACATCAATAGAAACATTCAAATGTTTGAGCTAGGCGAACTTTCATGACCATATTTTCGCTAACCGTAAGATCTTCCGGCCTATTAACCGTTAATCGTATCGAAAGAAAAAAAATACTCATTTTCCTGAATTTTATTAAAAAACCTCCATTCATATACAAAAGAATTAAAAAAAAAAGACTTCAAGTATTCTTCTGTTTATGCTTGATCAGTACACTTAATGTATTTTGTATCAATATCAAAAGGCAAACAATAAATAAATGAAAAAAAAAAATAAAAACAATAATAATAATAATAATAATAATAATAATAATAATAAAAAGGAAACATCATGACAGACAATATGTTTCAAAGGGTTATTCTGTATTGTCACCAAAAATAGAAACTGAGTCTGAACTATCCTTTACAATGATTGTTTAAAAATATTATTTGACAGATAACTGATAGATACTGAAATAGACATTGAAATCAGTTCAGAGATCTCAACGGTGTTTTAATTAAAGCTGAACACGACTCGTAAGTAGGCATACGCCATATTAGTTTTCCTATCTCCTATATCAGCTCTGGGAAATATAAACCCTTAGAATTCGTTACACCTGATGGCTTTTAGCTGGTCGATGCGGCGTTTAGTACATGTATTTCTCATTTTATTGAGGGAACATTTGTGTTTGTTTCACTTTGTAATGCATTGACCTGTGCAGTTGATATCGAATATCTTTTGATAACTTTTTTCCTGACGTGGCAGAGGCATACAGAAGTAATATTTGTCGCTCCCGAGTATATCACAATGACAATGAAGGAGACATGTGCTCAAGTAGAATCCGTGAAGCAAAATACATTAGACCGTGAACAAAGCTGCGGTTGGAAAACGACACCCTTGAGAAATCTAACATGGCGGACAACTCTCTTCCTTTTCCGAATCGTGTTCAGCTTTAATATCATTAAAGAAACACAGGATAGGATGGATAACGACACGTTGTTTAAACAGCAATTAACAAATCACAAACTGGCCAATTACCCCAACGATCTCGGGATTTCAACATTACCGCTACATTACAAAAAAATTCCAATTCATTACTGCTACGCTTCATCTAAATTTCGGGTGCTCATAACCGCTACATCTTATCAAGAAGACGCTTGGTGATAACAACTACATAAAACAAATCTGCATCCTGATGACACAAAATCTCAAGCAATTGCCTTTTAATCAGCTGAAATAAATACATGAAAACATAATTTATCAACATTCAAAGATTTTTTTACACTGTAAATATAATTTTAATCTGAAATATGGTGCTAACAAATAGTAATCAAGCTCAAAAGTCCATTGAAACAATTAATACAGATTGGGAGAAGCGCAAACATGGACCTCTAAAAACATCAGAGGTGGGAACAGGTGTCACGGAGCAATAAGCATCCCCTGTCGACCGGTCACACCCGCCGTGTGCTCCTTGTCATGATCGGGAAAACGGAACAATCTGTAGACAATTCAGTGTGTAAATAATGGCGTAACAATTACATGTAGTATGAAAAAATCGTCAGTCAACGTTCGACTTAATGATAGATTGTATTTGAGGACAGGGTCATTGTATCGACCATAGAACTTGCGAAATGTTGACTTCAAACAAGACTGTTGATATCCTTGTTTCATCAACTAGTTTGTCAGTAGCTTGTCCCGTTTTTAAAAAAAAAATGTTCGTACGTAGAGCATGCTCTTGCGTTTCGAATCAACTTGGAGATATAAACCCCATATGCAGTTGATAAGGGTATATTGCTACATAAGTAAAGGAAGTTGACGATACGAAAGTTGAAGTCATCACGTTTATCATAAAGCTTTGTTGTTAGGTTACTATTAGGGTCTTTTTCTACTAAAATATCCAAATATGGAACAGATGTGTCAGACTATGGTATCTTTCATTTCAAGTTCACAGGGATATATCGAGTCGACATATGAATGAAAGTAACTATTGTTAATTGATAATGCGTCGTGGATATATTGAAATGTCGAGTTGAAGGCCTCAGCAATTTTTTTTTCTTCTCATGTGAAATATGAAGATAACGAACAGTATTCAAGATTAAAGGCCATATAAACAATACAATTCAGGAGCAGAGCAAACATGGACCTCCAAAATAATCAGAGGTAGGATCAGGTGCCATGGAGGAATAAGCATCCCCTGTCGACCGGTCACACCCGCCGTGTGCTCCTTGTCATGATCGGGAAAAATGAGAAAATTCGTGGACAATTCAATGTGTAAATAATGGCCTAACAATTAGTATGAAAAACGTAAGTCAGCATGTGACTCAATGATTAATTGTATTTGCTGACAAGGTCATTGTATCGACCACAAAACTTGCAAAATTATGACTTTAAACGAGACTGTTGATCTTGTTTCATCAACTTGTTTGTCAGTAACTTGTCCCGTTTTAAAAATTGTTCGTACGTAGACGATGGTATTGCGTTCTGAATCAACTGAGAGACATAAACCCCATTTGCAGGTGATAAAGGTATATTGCTACATAGGTAAGGAAAGACGAATTCATCACGTTTATCATAAAGCTTTGATGTTAGGTTCCCATTAACGTTTTTTTCTAGTAAAATATCCAAATATGAAACAGATGTGTCAGACTCTGTGGCATCCTCTATTGCAAGCTCACTGGGATACAAAGAGTCGACATATAAATGGAAGTAACTATTGTTAATTGATAATACGTCGTCGATACATGTATATCGAAATGTCGAGTTGAAGGCCACAGCGAGTGTTTTCTTCTTCTCATGTAGAAGTTTTTGAATAAATTCTGCTTCATATGAATACAAAAAATAGGTCTGCAAATAACGGGGCGCAATTGGTACCCCTTAAAATTCCAACAGATTGTTTGACGACCTGATCTCCAGAAACTACATAGATATTGTCAATCAGAAACTCAAGCATCTTTTTAATATCAACTTCAAAGTACTTGTGTGTACAATAAGAATGTTTTTTAACAAAATAATTTTACAAATAACCAATGACAAAGGTAAGTATATTTACGAGTTTCATTTTGATTGAAAAAGCGCTGTCTATGATTTCAAAAAGTTTGGACTTCAATTCATCGTGGGGAATGATTGTATAAAGTGTTGAAAAGTCGTACGTTCTAATGTTATTGATTTTGGTAAAATTCTGTGATTTCAAATTTTCTAAAAAGTTCCTTGGAGTTTTTAAGTATCCACATCTAATTAAAAAAGGCTTGGTATAACATTTACTGGAACCTGTCAATTAACATGTTATTTGGGGGTACATAATTTCACATATAGGACCTTCTTAAAAAAATGCATTTTTTTTTTACTTGTGAAAACCCTATATTCAGCCAACATATGATAAAATTCTTATCGCATATATATATATATATATATATATATATATATATATATATATATATATATATATATATATATATATATATATATATATATATATATATATATATATATATATATATATATATATATATATATCAAAAACTGCATATTTGTATTATTGGTAATATGTTTAGAGGGCCCAGAGGAAGACTAGTGCATTACTAATCGGGTTACCCTCTTTATCTTGAGACCACTCCTGATTGGGTGCACAACAATGCCTTATTTGTCTATTAAAAAATAGTATAGAAACAAAATACCAAATCTTAATCAGAGTGTCTGTGGCACTTGACTATAGTATTCTTATACTCTTTACACTGTTTGCAACAAAATATATTCAAAAGTCAGGAAACGATTAATTAAACAGCGGTATTGATTTTGTAAATTACGAAACTCGTGACATTTTTTGATACTGAAGGACGAGGTCTACTGTCTAGTTATATCAACTGTTCTTAGTATTATCACATGTTAATTCTTCGCATCCATTTTTGCTTGATTGGTAACGTTATATACATTGGTCACGCCTTACAATATTCCTTATATATTGTAATTAGAACTTTGCTGAGATGAAACAAAATAAAACTCAAACTTTCATTATACTGAACTGATAGAATAAGAATAATATACTTACCTGTGAGTAACGCTAAAATCAGAATCATAAATGACTGTCGAAACCATTCCCTGTTTGCTTCTAACTACTAGGGAAAATAATCTAACATTCATTACGATGTTTCAATCTATTTTCAGGTATTTAATTGCTAAAATTTAATTGCAAGACAGATGTTGAGCAGACGATCATTGTACTGACGTATCACAGAAGAGGAATTTACATGTATATGAAGATGAATCATGAAGGTTGAACGCAGGATACAGTTGTACATGTATCATTGGTTGATCCAAGCTTCAGACACTTTTCGTTACGCTAACTACCATGCAATATATACGATTATTTGTAATTTTCATGGTTAATACATGTAGGTTGTTTGAGTTTTTTCTGCATTATTATTACATGCAAATGAGGCGTATTCAAATAACTAGTTGAACAAAAACATTTCATTCGTCCTTGAGTTTTATCACTTTGTGAAGCAAATGTTGCCCATATTTATGTCCATTTCTAACATATATTTCGATTTAAAAATTAGAAATGTTACCCTATACATATCTATGTAGATTCAATGTACATGTTCATAGGTAGTCAATGAAAAAATAAATATTGATAATTATTTTAAGATCTTTTTGAATCATATCATTGGAATGGATCATGCTTCTTTAAGTGATGAGTGTGTATTATTTTTATTTCAAAAACATTTCAATTCATTTGTAATGGATTTTTCTATTGTTACATGTACAAGATAAGAATTTATCTGCTTTTATCAGTGCTTAATGTCATGTTTAACAGATCTATATTAAAAAAAAAAATGTTACTCCACTTCTCAATAAAGCCTATTATTATAACTATGACTACGGCATTTCTAAAACAATTCTACCTAGATATCTTTTTAAATAATTGATTTCTGTATCAATAGATCCTCCTGGTGTGTAATTGGAGACCATTGCCATTTTTTTAATGGTTTTTCAATTCGGTTGATAGGCTTTCAATAAGACTTGTATTCTTTCTGTCTTTCAAAAAGAAATGAGACTTGTAATAATCAGACTGACTCTAAAATCCGAACTACTGACACACAATATGCACGTTATGTACTTAATTTATTACATATCTAAGATATTAAATATATCTAAAAAAAATAATAAGATTAAGGTAAGTTTTGATACATGCACGTTTATACGGGTAAATTTTTGACCTATAAATGAAGCCGTCATAGTGAAGTAACTCACGAGAACTTAAGTTCCTTCTTCAGTTTGCATGTATTTTTTTTTCCCGAAACGTTTTTTTTTCCTTTCCAATGCCCGCAGTCTCCTTATCATTCTAATAGAAATCACGTAAAACGGAAGAAAATATTTCATGAAAGAAAATTTTGTTTTTTTTTTTTTTAGAATAAAATAGAACGTGCTGATAGGCTATCAAAAATTGCCTGTCATGTCATTCATTGTCATTGAGATGACTTGACGATCATTGAATTGTTCCTGAAAGCTTCTATTTCAGTGACCATTTATTTTAAATGAAAGGTATATTTTCACCCTGTTCCTAATTGAAGACCCCCCCCCCCCCCCCCAAAAAAAAAAAAAAAAAAAAAAAAAAACCCTTACTAGAAGTGTGTATCAAACAACCGCTTGAAACATTGCAGAAGTATTCATCACAATCACATATTCCTTGACACTCTTCTCAATAAAAAAGGATAAGGACAGGATTGACTACAGTTTTCGCCACTGTACCCGGTTGAACATCCCGTAAATATTTTTGCAAAGATAAAAAAAAAGGTATGTATATTCTTATTTCATTTGCAGAAAAAAAAGAATACCAAGCGATTCTGCAAACCCAAGAAGGCTGAAAGAAATACTCATAGCAAGATCAAGAAAGATACAATCTAATATAATATATTTCCTCCTTGGCTGGGGAGATGTTACTACTTTTATATTTTTAGATGATCATTTCTAATGTACTAGGAAGTTACTGACATTGGTAACATAAGATTAAGTATTAGGAGTTATTTTCGTAATTGAGGGTGATGTAAAATATATGTTCTTATTTTACGGCATATTTCTACTGAAGAATGATGTATTAGCTCATCTATTCAAATAAAATTAATATACATATGTATAAAATTAAAACATTGGTTTGATGCATCAAACGTTACATTGACTTTCAACAGTGTGAAATATCAAATTATACACGTGTGTAACTATAGATAGATATCTTTCAAATATTTATAAGAGTCCATAATATTTAAGAACAGATGATACAAACAAAAAAATGGATGCCTGGATTGGTGTATATTTGGGTTTATTTTTGTTGAAACGATGCAAGTAATAAAATTCTAAAATAATAAGAAATTGTAAACCTTCTATAATATTCAAAATTCTACCTTTCTATAACCATCTTTATTAATCTACACGAATTTTTGTCACTTTAAATTCCATTAATGTGAAATATGACTCAAGTTGTTAGTTTTAATTTTTTGATAAAAGTTTGTTTGTATCATCTGTCCTTAATGGATTTACTTTCGCAATGCCGGCTTTCTGTATTCCACTTGTAATCTGCACAACATTTATTGAAGCCCCTATAAACATATATCTTGAGTGATATATCCTGTTACAGCTTTAGCATCATATAAATGTTTAGTAAAAATATTTATTCGTGATGGAATAAATATATTAATTTTAAAATACTAACAAAACCACCTATGATTCACATATTGGAATTCCCTTGGAACATAAACAAAGAAAAGTAAATATGCTTATCAAAATTTATGATGAATATTGACGTTTCATGCATCGTATCTCAGAACACAATTTATGCCATCATATTATTTTTAGGTCCAATTTTCATTGAACGGGAAGTAGATTGATTTTCCTTTTTCCGTCAATGCATTGTTAGGACTTTGACACATCTCTACATGCTATAAAATGATATTACTTATGTTTTAGAAGTGTTTTGATTTGAAGTAAAATTTCGATACTGAGGCCAAAGAGTAAAAACCCCTTAGTAAAATAATGTCTCATTTCCCGAAGAAAAACACAATATATTTAGTATTCCTTTTGCATAGAAAACCTCCCAGTGGCATCCTATCTTTAAACGGATCAGATGTATGTATTCATTATACATCATATTTATTTCGCAAATCTTTTCAAGAATTGCAGCATTACATAGCTAAACATGTCATGGGAAATTGCATAAGCTGCAGATAATGTGAATTTAAATTTTTTGACAATAATATATATAACTTTCCCTTTTCACTATAACTCCAGGTAAATTTAAGGTAAGCAGTGAATAAATATAATGAATCAGAATGTTGTACATTCATGAAGATAATTTTCATAAATGAATAAAATAGTTTTTTTTTTTAATTTTACAATATCTAGCGTTTTCTTTTCCTTTTCCGGATTTTGTTCAGTTATTTTTTCACATTTATTTATTTTTTTTTTTTTTTGAAGTAACAAACCGAAAGTACGATCGACGGGAATTCCACATAAAACATATGTAAAATGGCTTGGCAGGTTGATCCCGAGGAAATGGATACTCATGATGAAGAATTTCTTGGTCTTCAACCTGAACCAATGGATTGTCACGGTCAAAAAATATGTATTTCAGAACATCAGCATATGAATCCTGCTGGAGGCTTCGTCTTCACCACAACCCAAGAAACACAACTCCAGCGCTTTTTGTGTCTTGGGGCATCTTGCAATGGCTATCAAACCGGACGTCGAAGAGAATTAAAACTAGATGATGCCAGGTTTATATTACAGTAAGTTTTCAGAAGAAATTCATTAAAAATTAGTCTTCAATCCAATCTGTCACGTCCCTGGCTAGACATAGAAAATGCTTAGGAGCCTAGAAATAATTAAAGTGACCATAATGACCTCTGTTGAACTTATTTATATGAATTGAAAAGAGATTCTGCATTAAAATTATCCTTTTTTTTAAAGCTTATTTTACGCATATTCTGAAGAAAAACCAGAACTTATTCATTAGCATCAGGAAATAAATAATTCAATTATGTCTCTTTTCTTGGAATACATTCTGTTGTTTTCCTTTATACATGTAAATTTATTTTAATCCATGTTTTTTCAAATAAAATTATATTTCGAACAACAATCAAATTTGTTTTCTATCTTGAGACACATGGACGTTGGAGCTTTTTTTTTTCTCAGATTGAATACTCATATAATTTTTTGTCAAATAAAATTTGTTCTGCTATGTATGCATGTAACTTCAATTTATCATTTGTTTTATTATCATGAGAGGTATGGGACATTGTTTTGTCTTATCCTTCATCTCAAATTGCTTTTTAATTTCTGATGAAATAAGCGAAAAAATGTTTTGATATTAACAGACGAGTTTAAATATGTTTTGCTGGCATATTTCTGATAACAAGGACAACAAGTTTGAGTTAAAATGGTTTACATAGTCTGTTCTTAATGAACGATTCTATTGCATTTTCTACGGAAGCAAGTACATTTTTTTAAAATTTCTTGGAAACTGTAATTACATGGATGTTTCAAGAAAATCACAGAAAGATGCTCAATGAATAACCATAGTCTTTTGTCATTATTTTTTGAAAATTGTAGGGCAAGTATAGAATATGTTTGGAAATATATACGAGGGGTGATCAAAAAGTTCGCGAACTATCTCTATATTTACAAAACCACAATTCAGATCAGAATGAAATTTGGCACACATATAGTAATACACATGTTTTATAAATAACAGATGTTAAATAATGTTTTGCTCCGTGTTTGTGACGTCACAATGTGAAAATGACGTCAATATGTAGGTCACTTGTGACAAAAAATGGTTGACTCAGTCGTACTCGAGAAACGAACGGCTGTAAAATTTAACATATCTTGGAAATTCTTTTGCAGTAGAAAATAATAATTTGTACAAGGTTTATGAAGACAAAAGTCTTAACAGACGTTCAATCATTAATTAGATTGATTGTTTCAGTGAATACAGGGAGATGGTTAAAAATGAGGTTTGTTATGTTGCCCAGCGAAAGCAAGCCGGGGGAAAGATGTGTCCTTAGCTGAGCTATTTGTTATATAACATCGTCAAGTTACAATTACAAAAATGGTTGAATATCTTAACAATAATATAATCATTAAATCCCTGAAATATCGTTTACTTTAGACTTTAAACGTATGAGATATGATAAAAAGAATGCGCCCATACTTTATCCACATTGGATAAACGACGCTCCGAAGACAGAGAACTCGGGTTGTGATGGGTCACCATACTAATTGTGGGAAGGGATATCCTTATCCAACCATTCTATTGCCGAGATTTGGCCATTTCTGACAGATGAATTGTTCTTGTTTTAAAAAATAACTTGCATGGTAAGAAAAATAAGACTCGGAAATATCTTTTAGTTAGCTTCTTTGAACAGACTGCTACGGAGCATATCACGTGACTGTCTTGATCACGTGATTCGCGCATGTGCAGAACAATGGCAGATGTGCATTAAAATCGGAGAGGACAACTTTAAAAAATATTAAACACTAAAACCTCATTTTATGTCTTTGAAGGAAGGTATTAAATTAGTTCGCGAACTTTTTGATCACCCCTCGTATATTGAATGGCAGCCTGTCCAAATGGACAAGAAGGGAAAAAAAGTTAATGATGAGCCCTCGAGGATAAACAGAGGATATTTTATTAAAAAGGTTTTCAAATTTGTATAAATGCGATTGGAAAATCAAGCTAGAAAGCTAGTCAGACGTACATTTAGGTTGCCGATGGCCAAACTTTAATCATGTAATCCTACTTGAGAATATATGTAGCTCAGGTCAGATGAATATACTAGTAAGTTTTATTTTCATTATGTAAAATTGAACTCACCAGTTTTATTTTCTCTTTTTATCAATAACTTTGTAGCGTTTAAAATATGTATTTTAATTTTACAATTGATAACTGATTTTCATTTTTTTTTTTTTAAATTTAAAGATTGGTAGGCGATGGATATGGTAAAAAGGTGGTGGATTTTCTAACGGATTTCTCTACAAATTGTCGTTCATTCAAGCAGGATCCTACTTCATTTACTTTGGCGCTCTGCTGTCGGTCCTCTGATGAAGTTACAAAGCATGCAGCCTTTGCAGCTGTACAGAAGGTTTGCAGAACACCAACCCATCTTTTCAGATACCTTGATTACTGCCAAAAAATAAGCCTTGATTTGACATCAAGAAAAGGATGGGGACGGGGACTTCGTAAAGCAGTATATGATTGGTACCGGGGATATGGATCATCAGAACGAAATCTGAAGCTTTTGGCTTTACACCTCACAAAATATACAAAAAGATATGGTTAGAGACACAGGCAAGCAATCCGTCTCGCTCATCTCAAAGTGGAAGAAGGCAATTCTGCCTTGAAGTATTTGATAATAATTGCAAGGAAGGGGAAGCGATATGCCGATTCTACCTCGCTACTTGACAAACTTAAGAAACAGGAAAAAAATAATGAAACTCATCTGAAAGCAGTTGCTGAATTGCTAGATGGAATTCAGAGTGCAAAGAAAACAAATGATAAAAATGTGATTATAGACCTTATCCTTAAGCACAGGTTAGTCAGAGAAAACATCCCAAGTTTTTTCTTAAATGAAAAACAAGTTTGGTTGGCCCTGAGTAGACATATGTCGATGACAGCTCTAATCAGAAACCTTGGAAAAATGTCAAACTTGGATATGTTCATTCAAGAAAATCAACAATCAGACGAAGAAGAATCGTTTGAAGAAAATTTGATCTTGGGGAAATTGCAAAACAGAGAACTTATTTTAATGGAAAAAGTCCACCCAGTGATTTTTCTGAAAGCAATAAACCAGTACAAGAAAGGTCACAATAGCTCTGAGAAAACAAATTGGGCGGTGTTACCTCAGATTTGTACTGCCCTTGAAAACGGATTCTACTTATCTTTTGAAAACATCAGACCCACTGGCAAACGCTTCCTGGTTGCAGTAGAAATTAGTAAATCGATGAAGGATGACATCCAAGTCCCAGGCACATTTTCTTTACGTGCTATAGATGTTGCCGCCTTCATGGTGACTTTGGCAGCGAGGACAGAACAGCATTCTGACTTCATAGTCTTCTCATCTGAAACACCTGAGCCTTTATCCATCCAATCAATTGCCACAATAGAAGACGTTATCGGTAGAATTCAACATATTGCAGCTACTACAAGTAATTCAGCCTCTGATGCTTCTTGGGTTTTTAAATATGCAATGCAGGAGAAGAAGCGTTATGATGCAATTGTAATATACACCGATTCCAAGTCTTGCAAAGGACATCCACATCCTGTGGAAGCTCTTAAAATGTATCGCAAAGCGACAGAAAAGGAAGATGTACGATTAGTTGTTTGTAACTTATCCTGTTCTGACATGACTATTGGGGATATAGAAGACAAGTTAACAATGACAATATGTGGATTTGATTCCCATTGTCCGCAAATCATAATGAACTTTGTTCATGGTATCCTTTGAACTGCATCTCAAATTTGCAACAATACAACTTCTTGATAATATCAAAGTACTGAATTAGTTCTAACCTTTTGAATACTTTTAAAAAAAAATCTGCATCAGCATGTTAAACGAATGTGCTCGTTTCTAAAATCGTGGCAGTTTTGAGATTAATCACTGTTTGTCACCTTCGCCTTTTTCATCCTGAATGTATACTCCGTCGTTAGCTTTATTCAAAAACATTAAAACAGAACAGACAAAACTGTTCACTCCAGAAAGTTTGGCAACCACCCCCTACCATCTTGGGACTATGAAAGTGTGATCACTTTTTTAAATATAAAAAGTGCCATTAGACCTTTCCATGTTTATGATTCAAGAATTAGTTTGGGGGATAAACAAGTACATTATTATCTTTAAGCATGTTTTGACATTTTGTCCTTTGATCAATGTTTAAAATAAATTGACATTTACACATCCTTCATGTATATTTATCATAACATTGAAACGGAACATCCGATTCTAAAGTAATAGAAAAAAGTGTCCTACAAGTTTAGATATTATATAGTGAAAGGTAAATTTTGTATGATTTGTACAAGTATCTAAAATATTATAAGATTAATAATTAAACAAAATACTCATTTGTCTGATAATTAATTTTTAAATATTGTAAAGTTATTTAAACATGTTAGATATAATTGCTATACATATTAAGGAGTTAATTTTCATTATTTGCTATTTTCACGTCTTCATTTTCCAAATTGTTTTTTGAAAGAAAATGTAAAAATAGCAAAAGTTATGCAAATAAGACCAAACTATGTCCCCTCCCATGAACAGTACATCAACTAATAAAGTTAATGAAATTATCACATCATGCTTTTTCTGACAATAACAAGAGAGAGGCAGTACAAAAACCGAAGACTGTAAAACATCACATGAAATATTGTATTATTATGAATGTTTTAGAAAACAGAAAGAGTCAGTGAGATATTACTTTATAAAGCAGATGTTCTCCATTGATTTTTGTTTTCGTTTGATTTCAGGATACCTATCATGTCAGACAATTGTCATTGAATAAATTGTAGGCAAATATCTTATATGGTATACCTATTTATGCAGTCCTTAAAATTTAAATCTTAATTGTATTTGGGGATATACCTCTTAATTGTATCCACATTTTCATATTGCATTTAAAATAGTTGTATTGTACTTATATATTTAGAGTTTTATATTAATTCTCTCTCTTACAATACGATATCTAAGAATATATATATGATCTCCCATTATTTGTGGTAAGGCATATGTATCCACAACGAGTTGGATACAAATCAAATCTGACCAGAATCCGTGGTGCATCCCTTTTTCTTTACATTTTTACGCATATCTGTAACATGTTTATGAATGAATAAGCTTTGTTCGACTTCATCACTTTCACTAATTTGTCAAAAACAATATATAAAAAAGATAATGAATGTTGTTGATCAATTGTTATTAGGTAAAACATCGGTTGTCATGGATCTGTCTTAAAACCATATTAACCACAGAACTGAATTCGAAGGCATAGAGGATTGTCTTTTTATGGTAAAGCCAGTTTGGCTACATGTATATGTCAAAGTCACAGGCTAATACCTGAGTTCCTTGAACTCTTAGCATTGTTTGTTTTATTTAACGGACTATTTCATGAAATAAATTGACATTTGGAGAAAAAAATTATAAAAACTATGCTGTTATTTTGACTTCATATGAAATTGACTTTGAAGAAAAAGAGTCATCATTTTTTATTAGTTCTTTAGATTTTCAAAGGTAAAAAAAGGATACGGGAATGAGCCTTTGGGTTTAATTAATTTTTAAAGGAGTAGGAACCAAAATGTGAATCGATTTTCATTAATTCTTTAGACCACCAACCTTTTAAAGGAAATCAAGATCATATAAATGGGGAAAGCTGTACTTTGCATTTAATTTCTTAAAGTAAAATAAAAATGAGCGAATTTAGGGCATTTTTTTTACTCAGTGGTTTTAAATGCTTTTAGTAGTATAATAACACAAGGTCTGGAACAAGAGTTTTGTTGAGTAAGATTCATCCACCCTCCACAAAACTTACAAAATAATAAACAGGTCGAGGAATCTACCTTATATGGATATTGTTGTAATTGCGCACAGAGGTGTTTACAGCGAACAATGGTCCAATCCAATGAATGAGCCGAAAAGCATGATGGTTTAGTACATGTTTATATTTTACTACAAACACGTGGGTCAGGCAATTTTAGGACGCGATTTCAAATGACTGCTGGAAAGTCAACTTATAATTATTTTGAATTTTTTTTTTTTTTTTTTTTTTTTTTTTTTTTTTTTTTTTTTGAAAAACACGAAGAATAGGTTCTAATTAAGATTTTCCATGCTCACATTAACAAACAAAGTCAATTTTCCGTGTTAAATAGTACGTTGAAATACCGCTCAAAAAGTCTTCACAAGTAAATAAAAACCCAGTTTTTATAACTTGATATTCGTAAATTCGCCATGCTGCTGGTGTTAATCGTTGTTACTTTGTTATTTGTTTACTAGAAATTAAAAGTTAATGCAGTTATAAAAAAAAAACGTAAGTCTATTGCTGTACGGTATTTTAATTCTCAAGTACATTGATCATAGAACGTGTATTAAGTAGCATATATATAGAAGTTGTATACATAGTAAACAATGACAATACATGAGTACACCTCAGAGTCGATTGTTTTGGACCAGAAAATAGTCACGTGAAATTCATATTCACTGATAGTACAGCACGGGAAAAGCTAAAAGGAGATTGTCCACTAACGGACTTGTACAATTGAATGTATGAAACCCATATTTTAACGTTGTAAAACATTTTTATGTAAATCTGAGCATGGAATTGGTAGATAATGTTGTACATATTGTATTAAGAGTGTAAAATGCTTGGAAAATGCATCCTGTCTTTCCGAGAGCGATTTGAAAAATTGGCCTTTTCGAAACGCACATGTAGTATTTTTTGTAGTAACCCATAATGCAACTCATTTAGCTGATTGGTCGGTTTGTCAGTCACGTTGGTGCCTCATTTAGCATGTAAATTTATTCTGACGTCACAGAAAATAGTTTCCTCGACCTAATAAAAGGGCTATTATACTTTGGAAGGACTGGTCGCTGCACTGAAAAACATTTTCCGAAGTCAATTTCTTTTCCAAGTTTCATTTGAAATGTTAATTGCAACAGCTGCACAACTTTAGTTTGTATGTCACAATGCATCAATGAAATAAGAAGAAAAGACGGAAATCACTACCACACTTAACTCCCTCAGCTAAATTGCAGCAGAGATTCAGGTCTCAAAGTATCTTTGCTATATTTTTAATTAATGTACATTTTTGTAAAACAAAAAAAATGTAAAGAAAAAAAAAATATCAGATGACAAAAACCTGCGTATTATTTTCTAAACATGTGACATGTATGAAACAAAATTCAAATTCAAAAAAATATATCGATTATGTTCCTTCTGTGTATACGTAGATTATGCCTTGAATATATGTGCATTATTTAACTAAACTGCATTTGAGGGTGTACACTATTCGTCATTTTCTTTCTTCAAGACGACAGTAAATCACAATGTCCGTCTTCTTCCTCTGACAGAACATCGCCATAGCCCATTTTACCCGTTCGGTTATCGTATCAGGAATAATGTCAACTGCGCATATCTTAACTTTTCACTGTCGCCGCATTTCTAATCCAGCATCAAATTATTTTTTTTTCTGTTGAACGCTGTTATGCGTAAAACTGATTAATCCAGCAGAACATATTTAAATAATGAAAGATAAACTGCTATACTTCCAAACTTTTTTTCTGAGATAGCGGCCTTGTTTTTTTTTTTTTTTTTTTTTTTTTTTTTTTTTTTTTTTTTTCACGTTTAACTTTCCTAATTCCTTTAGATTCAAATCAGTACGAAACCTTTAGACTAATCTGAAATTTAGATTTAGGTTAAAATCTCTAAAATACAATTTTTAAAAACAAACGAAAATTCACAAGTCAGCAAACTAAAAAAAAAAAAAAAAAAAAAAAAAAAAAAAATACACAAATCAGCACGCGTACTGTTCATTATGTGAGTCTATAAAATTTTGTTGCAGAATGTTGTACATTTTTTTTCACCATACCTGCATGCTGTCAATTGTAGAACTCTCTTTGTTTGCTATATGAAATTGATTATATAATTATATAATTGTATAATAGAGATCTGGTTATTGTTCACTGAGTCTCCGTTTCAAAACATTCCACATTTTATGACTTATGGTGAAACCGTTAATTTGTTTTCAGAGTTTATGTGATCGTATGTGTAGTCTTTTTTTTCCAAATGTGTTTCAAGATTTAGATCCACAATAAAGTCGAACAATTACTAAACACCACAAAATTTATTTTTTTTTTACACTGATAAGAATTATAAAAGAAAAGTTTTTTATCAAATAAATATTTTTACAAAGCACCACATACAGGCATAAATTACCATTAAATTGAATATGTCTCTACCGGTGAAAATTGATTGATTGATTGTATGCTACCGATGAAGAAAGTAGCACGAAGTGTACTGTTTAGCGAGGAAATAATTAAAGATGTTATTGATAGAGATGTTGGTAGGCAAATAAAGTCTAAATAGTTATTAAGCATTACAAATATTTAAAAATTTACTCTTTCTTAGAATTATAATAGAACGTATATGTATAGCATAGATATATTTACCGATTGCAAAAAGCTGCATTGAGTAATGATGTAGTAAAGATTTTATAAATTTACGTTAAAAATTCAACAATCTGGTAATAATCAAATACGCCACACGTAGTAAAAAAGTTAGGAAAAAAAAAACCCTCATATAATTATTAGCCTTTATCCGTACGATGGAATATTTTCCCCAGGTAAATGCTTTATAGAGGCATCTTTAAAAAAAAAACTTCCTCAAAGATACATTTATTATTAGGAGGATTAATATTGCATCCACATGAGTTTCACTTTATTTTCAACATTTCCTGAATTCGTAAGTTCCATAACAATTATTAAACAATTATTATATAATCTAAAGGAAATCATCGTCGTTTTCTTTCTTTTTTTTAAATCCATGTTAAGGTGATTTTTTTTTTTTTACATTTTAATTAATTTGCATAGAATTTTTCGATTGTTACAGGCTAAGAATTGAATTGCTTATTTCATTGCTTTATGTAATATCGAACAGGTTTATGTTTTTCCAATTGTTATTTCAACTATCCTCTCAAAGAGCCTGTTTTCCTACTATTCCTTTGTTGTTTCTACAACAATCCGACCATATTATGTGCTTTAGATCATTATTGGCCGTAGCAGCGGCCGATGTATTTGTGGTTGTGTTAGAAAGGGAACGTGGGGAAATGAGACGTTATTTATTTAATAGTTCAGTAAAATAATTCTTTAATGATAACATGTATAAAATCATGGGTTGAATATTTGAAAATTTGCCTTAAAATAAGACCTTGTTGTTATTATATGTCAATTTCATTTTCATTTCTCTTAAGATAATTATTAATTTAAGATTATAATTTGTACAATTGTATAATAGGCACTCCCCAACCTTGGAGTGTGTAAGACATGAACGCAAATTGTTATGATTTTCCGGATAATAATTAAGTGGTAAAAGTGCATGATGAATAAAAATTGAGAAGTTGTTCAACAAGTAAACATTGTTTTGAATATGCTACAGCTGCAAATGACACAAGGATATTTTTTCTACATTTTGCACCGCGCCGTGCAGCATAGCCTACTCTGCAGAAATCATAGGCACCTTCAATTGACGAAGATCCAGGGTATCAGTACGTGGAATATAAATAGGCCTACATCTTGATGACAAGAAATTCTTATCATTCATCACTGACTTTATTAAATTGATGAATCAATTTTGATGAACAAATGTACTGAAATCTCTATTTGTTTATTTTTCTTTTATTTTTATTAATTTATTTAGTTTTTGCGTTGAAAACAGTCTGAAATAAAAACTATCCCTCTTTCAGCTTCGAATATCTTGTGCTTTCCTTAAATGAAAGTACCTTTTCAAATGCTTAATCTTGTTTGAGGCCGATTTGATGCTTTGCATTAATTTTACTTGTTTATTTCTCTATCTATAGTTTTTTGTTTAAAATTGGAGACCATTATACTATCTCCGTTTACACTGCCATTTATGGCATTATATATATATATATATATATATATATATATATATATATATATATATATATATATATATATATATATATATATATATATATATATATATATATATATATATATATATATATATATATATATATATATATATATATATATATATATGGCATTATTATGTCATTACTTCGACTGACAGGCTTTCATAAGACTGCAATCTTTTCCGTCTTTCAAAAAAGATTTAAGTAATATAAGACTTGTCTTAATCAGACTGCCCCGAAAACCCGAACTTCGAAAAGTACACGTTTATACCGGTATTTCTTATTTATTTTTGTATATGGAGCCACCATGGTGACGTAAATGTGCCTAACACACAAACTTTAGTTCCTTACGGATTTGGTTTCTAAATTTCTTTTTCTTCACTTTTTTTTTATTTTCCGGCAGTCTCCTTAAAGCAATATGAGCTACATTTTTGAGATTTTTTCTTTGCTGTTAAAATGTGATTTTATGATAAATCTGTATGTAACTTAAATTTTTACTATCAATTAGACTAAAATAAAGATTTAAATTGTTTCAGAAGAAAAATTTCTGTAGAGTGAAATATATAGTATTATATAAGATATCAATATTGTACGGGGCGACAATAATGTGGTTTTTTGCTTCAATCAAATCTTAAAATTAGTTGTTCCATTGTAAATACATGTATAAAAAAATAGAAGTTTATAAAGTTTCTTTGTTTCTGTAATTGAAATAATTAATTACAATATTGCAGCAAAAATTTCCGACATCAAAGTTGCAGCTCATATTGTTTTAAGATTCTTAAACAAATCGTAGAGAAACTGAAGAGAATCTTTTTTAACCTAAAGTTTGCATGTTTTTTAAGAATTAAATCAAACGTGCTAATAGGCTATTAAATTTTGCCTGTCATTTAGTGTCATTGAGTTGACTTGAAGACCAATGAAATCTCTTTCAATGACCATTCAGTCGTCTTCTAGCGTTTATTTTTGACTGAAAGGTGTATGTTTCCCGTGTTTGTAATTGAGAAAAAGACCCTTACTAGCAGTTTGTACCAAGCAACCAGTGGAAACATCACACAAATATATCTCATAGTCACATTTTATTTGACACCCGTCTCCATAAAAAGGATATGGACATAATTGACTAAAGTTTTCTCCACTGTATCCAGAGAAACATTCTGTAAATGATTTTGCATAGATCAAAATAAAAAGAATGTATATTATAATTTCATTTACTGAAAAAGAATCCCAAGCAGTTCTGAAAACATAAGAGGAATAAAAGAAATGAGCATAACAAGATCAAGGAATATATAATGTTTTTCTGCTTTTATTCTTCCATCTTGTCTGTGAGAATTTAACTTCATGTGTATTTTCTGATGACTATTTCTAATGTACTGGGACCTTATTGACATTGATAGCATTAAATTGTACATTAAGAGTCGTTTCCTTAATTTTACGGCATATTTCTACTGAAGAATGATGTGTTAGCTCATACTATCTATTAAGATAACAAAATAAAATATACATATCATACTTAAAATATGGGTTTGATGAATCATATGTTACAATGACTTTTAACAGAGTGTAAAATCGAATAATATGTATATAACTAGAAAGATATTTTTTCTATAAAAAAAAGCTATTTATATGAATCCAAAATGTTCAATAGACTTACTTTCGCATTGTTGAGTTTCTCTATTCCACTTGTAATTTGCACAACATGTTTTGAAGTCGCTATAAACATATTTTTTTTAAGTGAAATATTCTGTTACAACCAAAGCAACTTATCGATGCGTACTAATAACATTTATTTTTAGGAGGGAATAAATAAATTTTATATTAAATTACAAAAAAGAGATACCTACGTTTGACATATTGGAATTTCCGTTGAACACGAACAAAGAAAAGGAAATGTGATTAAAATAAGCATACATATGACGATCACTAACTTATTATGCATCCTGTCTGAAAGCACTATTATTGCCATCACTTTATTTTTTAGGTGTAAATTTTCATTATACGGGAAATAGATTGATTCCCTTTTTCCGTCAATGCATTATAAGGACTTTAACTCAACTATCATCAGGTCAAAATGACCCTCTGATATATTTTATAATAATTTTCATTTTAACTTTTAAATTAAGTCATACATTTTCTTTTATAAAATAATTCATTTTGAATTGACAATTTAAAGAACATGTGTCATTTTGGCATTCTTTTATCTTAGAAAAAACAAGTAACACTTAACTTAGCTTAAAGCCATAAAGTTAAGAAGTTTTGTACATATTCACACATTTCCTGGCGATGTGAAATTCTATTTTATTTACTAGCAAATAACAATTATGCAAAGCCACGCAACTTGATTAAGAATATCTTTTGAAGTCTACTTCACTCAATTAGTGTCAGTCCATCGGATTAAGGTCCTTTGTTAAGATTGGTATTTTTCTATCTTTCGGGTATGAGGCCCCCGACAGGTAAATAATTGTGTTCGCCTTTGATATGTTTACATATTACCCTGTTTGAGCCTTACCTTGACCAAGTGATTTTTTGTGTCGAAGCCCAGCGCGTCACTTTTGCTGGACACTTCAAAAATAAAAGACGTATAATTTATTTCAACGACTTGGTCATATTTTACAGGTAGGCAATATTTGATATACTTTTTTAATTATGCTTTTATTGTACATTTGTTTTATACTTTATGATCTCAGGGTTAATGTGTTCAAATTAATATGTTTTTGTAGCAAATTGATGTAGGCTAGTACTTTATGTTATTTTAATTTCTTTGTTCTTGTTAGATTTAGTCATTTACATAGATCCTAATGAATGTTGTTGACATGCTAAGTTAAATGAATTGAGATCTACAAAAGTTAACATGTAGCGATAGACATTTATCTTATTTTTATATCTAAAATTATTTTTTCTAAATTTCTCAGTAAAGCTTATTTATCAATTTAACAAAATTATGTAAACAGCACTTTTCCGGAAGTTTCAATGTCACATGATCAGTTCTCAATTTACTCTCAGCTTTGTTTACATGAGTTCGCTTCCGCCCAAAGTGAAAATGTCTCGACATAAGAAAAACATTGTTCAGCTCACTCAATAACTTTGATAACTTTAATGGAATGAAGATGTAAGTTTATAACTTTGCGTATTTTTATTATAACTAATACCGGAATTATTATTATTGCACACTTTCTTATTTTTGATATACCTTTTTATGTCAATACATGTGTAGTGATGTTGTGTATGTTTTTATTAGACATTTGTATACCCTTTTGTTTGTTTCAATTTCATAAGTGAAAGTCCAGATTAAATTCCAATTATATCTTTATTAAAGCTAGTATATTTTGAATGAAATTATGAAAATAAATTAACTATATATAATTTGAGATTATGCAAATAAGACCCTATGTTTATGTCTGCTCCTTCATAACTTGTGTATCTCATTATGGCTAAGTAAAGTTCTCAACCATGCAAGATAATTTTCCCCATCTTATTTATAATTGTTCAAACAAATTCCCCTTTTTATTTGTTCATTAATTGTGTAATATTTGTGCACATGTAAATCATAAGGTTGTTTTTATAATGTGGTCATTGAATAATTTTTATTGTCTGTTGCATTATTTCCAATTGTGCAAAGACTCATTGTTTATAATCTTGTGTTTTATTATGTTATATTATGCAATGCTACACTTTTGCTGGACACTTCAAAAATAAAAGACGTATAATTTATTTCAACGACTTGGTCATATTTTACAGCTTTGTTTACATGAGTTCGCTTCCGCCCAAAGTGAAAATGTCTCGACATAAGAAAAACATTGTTCAACTCACTCAATAACTTTGGTAACTTTAATGGAATGAAGATGTTTTAACATCACCCCAAATTCCAGTATGATACAACCTTCAGTGCTAAAAAGTATTAATATAAAACCTTTGCATTTTATCTGAACGCCTGGATTTTTCAAAACTCCAGAGCTAAAAAGTGATTATATAAAAGCTTTGCATTTTATCTGAACGCTTGGGTTTTTCAAACGTTAACTTTAATTTAAGCCGTTTACTATATTGATAGTCCATCTAGGTTCCCCTTTCACTATAATTTCAGGTAATAATAGGTAAGCAGTCCACTATAAGTTTACTATAACAAAATTTGTTGATTCTGAATCTTATACATCCATGAAATAAACCTAATCGTTATCAAAAATCAATAATACACATTAATAGTATATGTCCTTAATTCCAAACGTTCTTTCAATACAGTATATCATTCTTGAGGATGATTTCTGATGTATAGGCTTATGTTTTCTAGATATTATACTTTCCAGGAAAAAAAATACTACATTGTATAAGCAAGTAGTAGTGTATTCAGTAAGATGATTTACTTTATTGCAATTATTCCGAAAGGGGGAGGGGGGTTACTGTATATTTCATTTTCAAGGGACCTTAAGACAAGAAAAGCCATTTATACTGTTGGACAGGGAGAGATTTTTGTAGTTTAAAGCTTATAAACACATGCTGTAATGCTCTTTATAAAGATAAAACAAAACAAATATTTCAGTCATAGATTTCCACCAAGTTAACCAAAAAAATTATACAATGTCTAAATATGCATGCATACAGCATGCTGATGGCCGCTATAATCAATAAAACCCAGAAATTATAAAAAAAAAAAAAAAAAAAAAAAAAAAAAAAAAAAACATTGCTTTTTCAATACGACTGAAGGATTCAAATAGAACTGATAAGAACAATTCTTGGGGAGAACAACTTAAAAGAATTGCAGAAATAGTTTTAGTGGACTGCAAATACCAAACCTGTCCCTTATGAGCAACCTGAAACAAATATTTTCTAACGAATATATATAGAAAGGATTTATGATAAAAGAAAAATTGAAGTGTGCAACAATAACATACTCTCTTTTCACATCTTGGAATTTCAAAACCATAAAAGAGAAGGACATTACTTGATATTTGTACCAAGGTGAACAAAAGTTCTCCACAACCCATCATGTTAATGTTACTTTCTTAACAAAGATCTAAAGGTTTTCTGAGAGGATCGTACCAATAGAGGATTTCCCACTTTTGCTATATTTGTTTAAAGCCAAGAATAATGAAAAAAAAAGCTACTTTGCTGAAAGAATTATTGTCGTTTTGCTTCTGAAAATAGATGTGTATTATATGTAAATGACTTTTGATGTATAATATAGTATCAGCCAGGAGAGGAGGATTGACTTCTTAGGATCAGACAACAGCAGTAGTTGTTGATTTCTCATACAAAATTCAGCTAAGGCAGACTAAGTCATATATTTAAGACTTTTTTTGTACAACCCATGTACCTTAAAAGACTTTTTTGTACAACCCATGTACCTTAAAAAAAATCTGGTCAGGATTTCCTTCAGTCGAAGAATTCAAATAAAGCACACTTATTTAGAGAAAAAAGATTCGAACAATCAACATAAATGCACGTGATCTTTATTTCTTTAACACCACTTGTAAAGTTATTTTAAGTTGGTAGTTAAGACACATTCCATATATCCTATATTCGGAGATATATCCACTTGAAGGTATGGCTTCAAATGTCGAAAATACCATAAAAACACCAGTTGCAAAAGATCGATTGGTATAAGTAGAGCCTACATATTATGAATGATAAAATATAAATATTTATTTATCATATTTTAAAGGGAAGTTAAGTTTCAGCTATTTCACCTTTCTTTTTCCTGATTTGAAATGTTTTCCTTTTTACATTCGCACAACACTCCCACACCCAAACACACAAGCACCCATATTTAGGAGAGAGAGAGAGAGAGAGAGAGAGAGAGAGAGAGTCGAAATGGCATAATTGCTGATAGATTTCGATTTGCATCATTTCAGAAATTTGGAAAATAGTAATCTTGAGCAAGAATGCTATAAAATGTTCATGACAGTCAAAACTGTCCGAGTGGCTCTTGAAATTAACGGCCACTTGCAACTAGCGGCCACTTTTAATTACCCCCCGACGATTTTCCCTCTATATTAAAACTTAAGTAACGCGGCCATCAGCCACACAAATCCTCATCCACAACGTTATGTACATGTAGTCAGAAGATATCTTCCTTGCCGCGATTCTATTACATTTGGCTAACACATTTGCTTGGATATTAATGTACTCGTAGGTCTACCTTAACCTATTAAAACAAATAAACAATTTGGATATGTCAAATTCTAAATATTGTATTTCATCCAATGTTGATTGTCTTAATGAAGAAATAAATTGATCTGTTAGACCATTTGGTCACTTGTTTTTAATTACATGGGATTTTTGATCAAGATCGTAGATAGGAATTTGGAAAATAATAATGAAAAATTAATCAGGGTATATATACATTTTTTCTCATTACTAAAAGAATTAGATTTTAAAGCTAGTTATTTGTGACATTGAGGTTTCCATTCGTTGTAAAATGTTTACTGTGTAACGTACGTAACCCCTGACTACCGATATTTTCACAGCTACAGAAAAATTTGATTCTACGTAAAACCCTTATTGCTATTCTGTTATTTACAAAATACACAAGGCGGCTTCATCATCTCGTGATTAGACCATGAGGGAATAGTTGAATAGTTATGCTCAATTCCACATGATACCTTTGAAATGATATCAAACTGCCTAATACACCTCTAAGGTCAGCTTTATATGTGTGCCTTTCTAATTTACTATGCAAAACATCTGACAGCTTAATAAAAGCGTTTAATTCTTTTATCATCTCTCGTCTTGTGTATGTGTGTGTGTATATATGTGTGTGGGGGTAGGGTAGGGTGGGGATATGATTGGGGTGGGAGGTGGAGGGGAGTTTGTGAGGAGTAGGTGTTTTTAAAAAGAGAAGCAAACTAAAAAATTATCTTACTAACATATACATATAGCACATATATATCTTCAACTGACAAAAGACTTTGTTCAATTTCAAGGGTACACCAGCTTTTCTCTCCAGTGTCTATACTTTACTTATTTATTGACATGTATGAACAGAAACAAGCGCAAAACTTTTAGGGAATTCTTTTAGAAAAAATAAATGTTGTTCTATTCAGTGATAAATGTACATGAATTTATATCCATCAACATAAAAGCTGATATTGAAATTGGTCTATTTTATTTTCTGATTATTAATAAATTTAATTATTACCTAATCAAATGGATTTTGTTGTTTTATTAGAAATTTGATATTTTCATCTATTCTGTGAGTGTTTGAAATCAGTTTTTCTTATCTTATGAAACCGATCTATTGAACCGCCGGTCAATAGACTGCGATCTATATGACCGCTGGTCAATAGGCAGCGATCTATTGCCAGGCAGATTTTGAGACTAGACATTTTAAACAAGAATACCAATGGATGCTTAATAAACAATTTTATCAATCAGCTTGTGAAAAGTTGAATTTTATTCCAGATGTTGATTTGTTTGCTACACGCAATAATTATTAATTAGAAAAATTGTGTCATGAAACCAGAGCCTGAATCTTTTGCAATTGATGTTTTTTTTCTATTTCTTGAGCTGGTATGAAATTATGCTGTTTTGCACCCTTTAAATTTATTCCATCGGTTTTACAGAAAATAGTGTTAGATAAAGCCACGGATATCTTAATAATACCAGATTGGCCAACGCAGCAATATTATGCTACTGCGATGAAAATGCCCATAGAACATCCAATTTTTGTTCACAGTAGGAAAACTCTTTTGTGCATTCCAGGGACAACACAAATCCACAAAATATGGGAAAAGTTGAACTCACTAATATGTCGGATATCAGGAGATCAATCCAGAGTAAAAAATTATCAGAGCAAGCTAAAGACATATTGTTGTCCTCATGGAGAGAGAAAACAACAAAACAATGTAAGTGTTACCTCTGTAAGTGGGAGACAATCTGTGGTAGACGGAAAGTTGATCCCTTTTCACCAACTGTAAATAATGTTTTGGAGTTTTTAACATCTTTATACGAGAGTGTCATTGGCTATTCGGGTATCAATACATCAGTCGTGACTCTAGTTGATGCTGTACATTATCCTTTGGGACAACATCCATTAGTAAAAAGATTTCTCAAACTTAAGGTGTTTTTAATAAGAAGCCAACTTTTCCAAGATATTCAGAAAATCTGGGATGTTTCAGTGGTGTTCAACTGGATGAAAACAATTGATATTAATTATATGTGTCTGAAGTCATTAACGTTGAAGACAGTAATGCTTTTAGCTTTATTATGTGGACAAAGGGTACATACCCTTAAAGCTTTAACAATGAAAAATCTAAAATTGACGGACTCTTATGTAGAATTTTGAGTTGATTCTTTTACTAAAGCAAAGCAGGCTTGGTTTTCATTTGCAGAAAATCCTATAACTCGCTTATGGGAACAGAAGGTTTTGTATAATTCAACACTTGAGAAAGTACATTGACATGACAAAAGAAATAAGGAACACGGATTCATTATTATTTAGTAATCAAAAGCCACATGCGTCAGTAGCATGTGACACTGTTGCTCGCTGGTTAAATCGGTGCTTCACAGAAGTGGTGTGAATGGTAATGTTTACACCGCGCATGGTAAACATGATGCATCAACATCTTTCGCAGCTTCAATGGGATGTCCTATAGACAAAATAATAGCACAAGTGGACTGGTCTACGGAAAAAAAAAAAAAAAAAAAAAAAAAAAAAAAAAAAAAAAAAAAAAAAATTTCGCCATATTTTACAACAAAAAATTGTACTGTGGAGAACATTTATTTGAGACAAACATTACTTAAATGTACTGATAAATAAGAATGTTATGTTCAGTGCAGTGATGTATATATTTACACTGGTAAATTAGGATGTAATAAATGAATTGTAATCACCAACTTTTTTATTACATTTAATAGCCACAGAGCTTTAAAATCTCATGTGGTTCCGTAATGAACTAGACAGTGAAGTAGAAATGAAAATTAAACGAGACTTACCTGGAAGTTGAAATTTAAATGTAACTCTACGAAATCCCTGGAAAGGAATGGAGGAATCACATGCCCAACCCTGTAAAATATGTTCCTTTTTCCTACTCTTAGTTTATTTACATCTTCAGTTATTAATTGGATTTAAATACTGAGGCAAGATAGACTTGCGCTATCTCATGTGATTCATTCTGCAAAATTGTTATGAAATTGTAGTCTGGTAGTTTTTCGTACAGCTGGTTTTGGTTTGGAATGTGAGTCGTTGTTGATGATTATCAGTTCAAATTTTCCCTTCTTACCGCTATGGGTTTTGACAAAATTAATGCCAATATCGGTATGGAATGAGTATTGCAAGTACAGTACTACCAGAATGGTTGTTGGAACAATGTATATTGTATAATTATTATATCAGATTTCTTCGTAGCGATTGTAAATATTTTGTATGCAAAACACATGGCTATCAATCTATCCAGTCGGATTGATACATATAACTGCCCCTTTTCTTATCAGCCTTTTTCATAATGTTTGGCTGCTTCCATCTCCCGTACTCGTTCGCCGCACCGTGTAATGCCTTAGACGTAAACATAGGTAGCAGGCTTGAGGCGAATTACATTGTAAAGTAATGTATTACATTACCATAACTTCAAGAATTTGGGCATTAAATTACCATTACCATTACTCTTATTTCTTAAAGTAATGCATTACATTACCATTACTTTAGTAAATTAATCCATTACCATTACCATTACTTTTGGAGGGTTTTTTTTTTTTTCAGAAATAAAAATGCAAAACTTTGCAACTATTTTCATAAACATGCATCCGACACCTTCAAAACTAAACATGATGAATGATAATTCAATTTCAAGTACTTGTATTTATTACACTGTAAATAATTTACATATCTTTTTATTATTCAGAGGAAGTTCGAACTTTTCAATTGCAATAAGACAAAAACATGTACAATATGCACTTTTTATGTAACTATTGATGTCACAAGGCATTTTAACTTTTGGGGCAATTTACTCTTTCCCTAAAACTAAAACTAAACTCAATAAGACATATAAAGATTATTTGGATGTAGTACCTTAAATTATGACAAAGAATAAATGCATTGACAAACTTGTAAATAGGGTTAGACAGTATGTATATTTTGCTCTTCTAGAAGAAGATCTCTGTCTTCTATTCCTTTTGATGCAATGGATTTTTTCATGGTGAGACCAGCTCAAATAATGTTTCATAAAGATAGTCAGAAGAAAGGGGTTAGTTTTTGGAGTACTTCTCAAAACAAAATATTGTTTTAATTGTTACACAAGCATAGAGGCATTGCGTGTTTTGATAACACTCAAAAGTTGGCAATTATCAGTTCACCTTGTACATTTATCAGTGTGCCTCCTAGCAGAATTATTTATAAGGATTTTTTTTTAATAAACTCTTTAAGATATTCTTTGATATTAAATCTCATCTAAAACTTCAATGTACGGTAATTGTACTTTCAACAGAATACAGTATGTGTTTAGATAGATACAGAGAGATTATTTAAATAGGTTAACGTTTTTCATTCAATTCTTTTTAAAAAAAAAATCTAAACAATAATTTTCATATCCTTTCTCATTTTTTTCCCCTTAAATTAGGTATATGTAAAATAATGCTTCGTAATGCTATATAATGCCAGCATTACTTAGGATTTGAGGAAGTAATGTCATTACATGTAATGTAATTTGTTTGGCATTACAAATTACTAGCATTACTTCGAGTTCAAGTAATGCATTGTGGTGCATTACCATTACATTTAGCATTACCCCAAGCCTGATAGGTAGTGACTGTTCCTTCGCCAAGCGCCCAGCATTAGAAGAAAAAGCCACGGGTCTTTCGGATGAGACCTTAAAACTGAGGTCCTGTGTCACTGTACGGTCCCTGAAACGTTCTACTTTCCCATTTTTCCGTTCGCTCACCGTTCGTTCACCGTTCGTTCAGCGTGCGTTCACCGTTCGCTCTCCGTTCACAGTTTTGCGTTCTGCGTTCACCGTGCGCTCGCGTTCAGCGTTCACAAAGCGTTCACCGTTCGCTCTCCGTTCGTTCACTTTGCTTTCACCTTGCGTTCAGCGTTCACTTATCGTTCAGTCTTTACTGTCATTCGGAACTCCGAAGTGAAAGGACTTATCTTTTTTGTAAGTAAGGATTTACGGGATTTGAAATTCAATAATTCACATATCGTGGTTAAAGGATCATTATTTTATTTGAATAAATTATCCACAATATGTTTTATTATTATTCTAACTTAGCTGTTAGGTTATTATTTAAATTACTCTGGAAAATAAATGTTGCTATAAGTATGTACCTATGTAGAACGATGCTGAAAAATTAAATTTAAATACGGGCAATATAGGGGTACTTCAAGCACTGCAACATTTTGTTGTTATGTTAAAGACAAGTCGTTAATGGAGAGATAATAATCCATGTCAATAAATTTAGCAACTGCAGGAAAATTAGAAAGTATTTATTACTAACACGTTTTTTTTTTCCAATTATTATAGAAATACATTATTAGAACTAGTTCTGAGAATTATAAATAGTACTTCGGATATCCAGCTAATTAAATATCTTTGGGGCGAATTAAATTGATAGTGTGGTTAAAAAATATTTATTTAAATGTAATAATATACTACAATTCATATGTAAATTCTACAGTTAGAGAGAAAAAATTCCTTTCATCACAATAACTTTATATGTTTGACATTCAATATGATTACATTTGAAAGACCCCCCCCCCCTTTTTTTCCCACGTAGATCGGTTACTTAGTCAGTATTTCCAGTATTATTTAAATTAATATTTAAAAAGAAGTTAACACGTTTTGTTGCACAAAAAATTTCCGTATCAGAACAAGCATGCATCTAAAAAAGTCATTAAACAATAGTAGTTCAAAATATACACGCGCCGACGGTGGTATTTTAAATTGGCCAGCGAGTATGTTTCAAATTCATTCGAAGTGTTTATGCCCAATGTATTTTATCTATTTATTTATTGGAAAAATTGGAATCAGATGTAGAAATGTTAAAATATGTAAAAATTCTTGGAAATACTACAGTGTAGCACTTCGCCTTTGGTGTGACGAAACTTTTACACCTGCACAGTGTCGAATGATTTTGATTGACAGGACAAGCACGTGGACTTCGTGTGAACTTGAAGCAGGAAAATAAAAACCGATTATGACTGTCAAACAAAGTGAATTTGTTGACAAATAAAAAAAAGGTTACTTTCACTGCCTGATATATTTAGATAAAAATTAAGAATTTTTGTTTCTACAGGTACATGTACATGCACATGCATTTGTGGAAAGGGGGCTAAAATTTCTCTTTCTCTCTCTTTCTCTAGATCTCTCTCTCATTTGTCCGTTTAATCAAAACTATGACACGTATTATTTAAATACCAAGTTCTGAAATTTTAATCTATAACAAATAATATGAATGCTTCTTTGTATCACCTTGTCCGAGTATAATCTCGGGGAATCGTTTATAGATTCATGTAGAAGTCTGCTGAATAAATCATCATTAAAAAAAAAATGAAATAAAGACACATAAATATATTAGTGCATTTTTTTTAAAATACGAGTGTATAAATGCAATACGTCCACGGACTAACAAATTATTTTTTAAGTTTTTTCTCGACATTTTACACGGAATTGCCTTGACACGGAAATATATACAAATGGTTGTTACAACCGTTGCAATTCATTCTATAAGTTAGTAATGTACTCCTCGAAAATCATTATTTGTAATGGTTTTATATATCATATAAGAATAAACATATTTATTTTACAACTAGAATAATTTTATCTTTAAAACTATAGTTCGGTAACAGTGACAATGTTTTACAGCGATAAAAATCGTGTGATTACACAGCTGAATTTAAGCATCATACATATGTGCAGAAAATGTTGTAAGAAACTTAAAAGTTTTACTAAATGTGCATGTTTCATCTTTCTTAGGACAATTTTTGAATATTTATTTATTTTCCGCCTGACATTAGAATACAATAGAATAGATACAATGCAAGGAAAAGATCAGAGGCATTCCGAATAAATCGTTCATCTTGCGTTCACCGTTATCTTTGCGCTCGCGTTCACGCTCCGTTCGCTTTCTGCGTTCGCTCACCGTTCAGCGTTCACCTACCGTTCACCAAGTTGCGTTCAGCGTTCACACATCGTTCAATCACCGTTCGCTCACCGTTCGTTCAGCGTTCGCTCACCGTTCAAGTGGGAAAGTAGAACGTTTCAGGGACTGTAGGTGCTGGCACGATAAAAAAAAAAACCCTCTTTAGACTTAAATGTACAAATTGAGAAATGCAGTGAATTGCCCTTGCAGCTATGTGTCTTAGGAGTGACTCGTCTGACATTCTGGTGCATGCATATTCACAACCCGACCTTTCTATAAAATATAGTTTAACTTCGCCTGAGAGTCCACGCAATAATCGACATTAATATACTTCGCAGTTATGTTAAGGCAGCATCCAGATCATTATTCGGGAAATTTCAACTATTTTTGTAAATGTAACATTGATAAATCAGAAAGGCGACGGATAAAACATTTGCTATGATTAACCATTGTATAGATGTCAATGAATCTTAGGCTAAAGGCACTCTACTACAACGACATTATGTGACGTTTATAAATAGAAAAACGAAAAGTGAAATGTTCAAAAATGTTCCGACACTTCGATATATCGACGATGTATTATCAATTAACAATTGTTACTTTCATTCATATGTCGACTCGATATATCCCAGTGAGCTTGAAATAAAAGATACCACAGATTCTGATACATCTGTTTCATATTAAGAGTCGCCCGCGTGGCGCAGTGGTTAGAGTGTCTGCTCTAGAGTCGCGAAGTAAGGAGTTGATCCTTACGTCGCGGGTTCGAATCCCACTGTGGGACGTGGAGACCGGCCCTTCGGATGAGACTGTATAAACCGAGGTCCCGTGTCACAGTAGGTGCTGGCACGAAAAAGATCCCTCGCTGCTCAATGGCCGAAAGTGCCGAGTATAGGACAAAATTTGCAGCTCTCCACCGGCAAGTGGTGGCATCTCCATATGAGTGAAAAATTCTCGAGAGGGACGTTAAACAACATACAAACAAACAAACAAACATATTTTGATGTCTTACTAGAAAAGACGTTAATGATAACCTATCACAAAAAGCTTTATGATAAACGTGATGACTTCATTTTTTCAATCGTCAACTTCCCTTACTTACGCGGCAATATACCCTTATCACCTGCATACGGGGTTTATGTCTCTCAATTGATTCGATACGCAAAAGCATGCTCTACGTAAGAACAATTTCTAAAACAAGGGAAGCTATTGACAAACAAGTTGACGAAACAAGGATATCATCAGTCTCGTTTGAAGTCATTTTTTTGCAAGTTTTTGGTCGATACAATGACCTTGTCAGCGCATACAACTTGTCATTGAGTCAAATGCTGACTGAAGTTTTTCATACTGATTGTTAGGCTATTATTTATAAACTGAACTGTATACGGATTTTTCCGGTTATTGTTTCCCGATCATGACAAGGAGCACACGGCGGATGTGACTGGGCGGCCGGGGATACTCACTCCTCCATGGCACCTGATCCCACCTCTAAATTTTTAGGTCCGTGTTAGCTCTGCTCCAAATTTGTATCGTTTCATTGCACTTTCGAGATTGAATACTGTCCGTTATTTTCATATTTTATTTCAACACTACCCGGGGATAAATCATTTCTTCTGTTTGTAGAAATAATTGTAAAAACATATCTGGGTAATAAATTCTATTCATGTTAGCTACACGATTGTAGCAGCACTTTCCAAGTACTATGGAACACAAACTCTCAATATTGACCAAGATTATGTTTAAAGCATGCGGGGTAGAGTTGAACTTTTGAATCTCTGTAGCGACAGAGAAAAGGCTGATCGGGATTTCAACATACACACATTTCGCATCAATGCCTTATTTCCAGGTTCTTACTTGGCTTCTCTTACCGTGGATTCATACCTTTCTTTGTTTTTAATGAGGTCATAATAGTTATGAAACAATACAGATATTTTTTTTTTAATTTACTCTTAAACAGAATTATAATAGAAAGAAGGTATATAAAATAAATATAATTACCAATTGCAAGCACCACATACATGTTTTAATCAGCTTCAAGGTAAATACGGTGTAGCGCCCAGAGAGCAGGAAAATAATTTTTCAGTGTTATTATTTGAATTTTTCTTACGTCATCTAATGTTGCCGTAAACATTGAAAATTAGTTATCATGAAGAGTTAGTGTTTTAAACTGTTAAATAATGTAAATATGCCTATTTTAAATGTACAGGGTGAAGCTTATACATCTACCACCCCCCCCCCCAAAAAAAAAAAAACGAACCTGAAATTTTATTTATACTTAAAGTATATTCTATTAAAAAATCTAGATAAAAAAGATAGCTTAAGTTGTGTTTGTACAACTCGATCTTTCAGAGGTATAATTTAAATATTTAAGCATTGTTATGTTTCTCAGTAAGTAACATATATTGTACTTGTAAGTTACAGCAAATATGATATTCATTAATTCTTAATAGATTCAGTTGAATCTTTTTGTGTTGGGTAATGAATAAATTGATGAATTAAAATCAGGAACATCGTCATTTTGTTATTTGGCTCCAGATTTTGGTACTTTTTTGCAGCTCTTCCAATTTTTTTTTTCTTAAAAATATTTTCGATTTACAACGTTTCGGCTTGAGCATCACTGAAGAGACATAATTTGTCGAAATGCGCATCTGGTGCATCAAAATTAGAACCGTATATGATTTACATTTGACATGTTTTTTTTTTTTTTTTTTTTTTTTTTTTTTTTCATGGTACAATCATATAATAATGAACAAAACTCTTTGAAAATAGCTTATTTTAACTTTGACTTTCAAAAAATGCAGTGTATGACATTCACACAATCCCTCCATAATTATCAGATTAAAAGACAAATTTTACGATCAGGATAATTATAAGCTGTCATAGTATTATTTCAAATACAGTTTTGACTCTATTTAGAGAAATGTGTCAAAAGTTAAATTAAATTACAATTTTGTTGTTTTGTAAACTTCTTATTCTTGGAAAAGTTCAACATTCTTAAAATAGCTTTTCGAAGTCATTCCATGCATTTCTTCTTCCAGTTCTTATGCGGAAATATTGTGAATTGCTCAATATTATCGACATTTTGTATTTGCGATCAGTCGTTTTACAATTCTCTGCGACTATTCATTCTAGCTATGAAAAGACATTTTATGTAAAGATGCAATATAAATTTAATAAAATAAGATTTTCAGCGTGAAATACTCACGAGTAAAAGAATGTCGCAAAAATGTCTAGCATGCAAATAAAAGTTTGTTTATGAGTTTGATTATATCTAATACAGCATATTATTTAATTTGTTTATACAGTAGATAATCGAATTGTGCAATGTATAAAATGTCTTTTTTCATGTCTTACGTCCTGCAGTACTTTCAGTACTCTTATTATATTGTTTGACACTAGTGTAAATGGAGTCACCATGGTATAGAAATAAATGTGCCCAACACAGGAAACGGTTTTTTATTCCCGTATTCTTGTTGAGATTCTCATAGAAATTGTACAAAGACTGAAGAAATTTTTTTTTTTCTAAAGTTAAAGTTTGTCTGTTAAGCATAAAATCAAACGATCTAAATAGGCTACTAAAATTTGCCAGTGTCTGAGTAGACTTGATGATCAATGGTTTCTCCATGAAAGGCTCTTATTCAACGACCATTCAATCATCTTTCAGTGTCCATTTCAACTGAGAATTAAAGTTTCTTTCCTGTTTCAAATTAAAAAAAAGACCCTTACTAGAGGTGGTTTCCCGGCAACCAGTGGAGACATCACACGTATTGTTGTCACAGTCACATTGTCCTTGACACCCTTCTCCGTAAAGAGGATAAGGACATGATTGATTGCAGTTTACTCCACTGTATCCCGGTAAACATTCTGCAATTAAGGTCATATAGATGAATTCAAAGAAGAAGGAAATTAAAGTATATTGTAATTTTATTTCCAGCAATAGATCCAAAGACTTTTGCAAACCTGGCATCCCTTTGCTTTTTAAGTTATATTTAGAGTACGAGTTTCCTACTGTATCAGAGGTACAGGGCGGGGTTAAAGGCGAGAGCGATAGCTTGAGTCGGGCCCCGCCCTTTATCTCCGATACAGTAGGAAACGAGTATTCTAAATGACTCGTGACATGACCTTTCTTATGACCTCGCTAATTTACATGTGTATTTGGGTGTATATCTCTCAACCAATCAGATAATTTTGCAGAAAGTTGATTTAGTACTCCATTTTTAGCAATCGCAACTGGAATGCCGAGTGAGGTGGACGTGCAGGTATCTATCTATTTAAATAATTATAATTATGAGATGCATTATATAATGTGTTTTCCCAAAATTTAATTTATATTTGATTGCGTAGGTTTTTCCCTTTCTATTTAGCTCTTGCTGACTTTTTTTTTCAAATCTAAGCTACAAATTTAGTGCAAAACATTTTGATACATAAGAATCATATATGGGAATGTATTTGAAGCAAAAATGTTTCGGGGAGGTTGTATTCTGAGAGAAATGTTCGACAGTGTCATCGACCGGTCGTCATACATGTGTACACAACATTTTTGGCTCCAATTTGAAATAAACAGATGTAAGAAAGGGGGCATATTACCTTCATGTTTGAAACAAAATGTAAAGGAACCAAAGGCAGATCCAGCACTCACTCGCACTCGTCGGTATCCCTCCCCCCTTTCGATTTTTTTTCTTTTTGGCTTTCGTAAATTATGTTTGCTAAACTTGTATACACTTTTAATTTATCAACACGAAACGATCATGCACATGTAGTGTCAGGCCTGATTATGAATCTACCCCCCCCCCCCCAAAGAAACCCACGATTTTCCAGGTTGGACATCTTTTTTTCGAAGAAAACCATTTGTGTACTGCCCCCACTCCCTCCTATCTAAAATTTTGAATCCGCCAATGGTAACTTTACGTTGTAAAATACTTAATTCATCTCAAATTTTGAATAAATACTAACAGCGCTTCATGCAATTTGATTGATTCTTATGTCTATATCATTTAAGATGCGGATTCAGTTTTCCGTCATAGCTAAAAATTAACCGTACTGTATCGTTGATATTTTGCAGATACAGTACAGTTTCTGCTCATTTGCATAAGAAACGCCCACTAAAAGTGTTCTGTATTGCAGTTATTGTACGGCTGACTTCAAAAGGAAAATTCGCCGGGTCATATCACAATTCATATTAATTAAATATATTTGCTTAATTAACGTTAGACATATTTCTACTGAAGAATGATGTGTAAGGTCATATCACCTATTCAAATAATAAAGAAGAATTATTTATACATAAACATTGATGCTTCATACATTACATATACATTGACTTTCAATAGTTTTAACATCGAAGTATACGTGACTGTGTAACTAGGTAGGTACATTACCATTAAAAACTAATTGTTATAATACAAAATTTTAACAACTTACCTTCGCATTGTTGAGTTTCTATATTCCACTTGTAATTTGCACAGCATTTATTGAAGCCTCTATAAACATATATTTTTGAGTAAAATATTCTGTTATGACTTAAGAAACATGTTTACGCGTCATAATAGTGATATTTATTCTTGAAGGAATCAAATATAAATGTATATTAAATTAAGAAAAAAGAGAAATACCTACGTTTCACATATTGGAATTTTCGTTAAACATGAACAAATAAAAGTACACATGTTTAAAATAAATATGCATATAATAATAACTGACTTATGCTGCATCGTGTCTAAAGCATTTTTCATGCCAATACATTTGTTTTAAGTGTGATTGTCATTCCCCGGGAAGTAGACTGATTTCCCTTTTCCGTCAATGCATTTGAAATGATCGATCCACGGTCAAATTGTATGGACTTTAACATATTTCAAAGTGCTAAAAGGTGATATTTCAAAAAGTCTACATTTTTATGTTTCAAACTTTTAATTTAAGAAATTAAAGTTGTTTGATACGTTGAATAATTATGATGGGTGTTCAAAGAGTATTTGCATTCTAAGTAAAACAATTTAACTGTTACTTAACCCCCCCAACCCGTTTCGAAAAAAACCTTCCACCCCATCCACGAAGTTTAATTAAAGAGTTTCATATAACACCCGACCCCCCCTTACTGGGATTTGCAAGTGAACCAAAAAATGTTCGAATTTATGTTAACACTCTGGTTTATATATACAAGTGGTCAATATAGAAAACAAAAAACAGTATCAAGTATGAAAATAAAAAAAACTAGAGCAAAGCTCGTTGCAAAGCAACAAGTAGGTTTTCTGTTCTGTTTTGACCGGAAGAAAGGAATGAGTTAAGACGTCTCCAGTGACTTTAAAATTTCAATTTTGCATAAAAATCTGCAAAATAAGCTATTTCTGGCTACTTCCGGTTTGACAGGAAGTGATGTCGAGGGATGAAAAATTTGGTTGGACGCTTCTTGTTACATAAATTAACCAATAACATGTCGAAAACGGCAAAAATATGCATTTCTGACTACTTCCGTTTTTGCCTGAAGTGACGTCATTTGATGATTTTCGACTATCTTACTCGCTTCTACTTGTCATTTTAAACAATTTTGCTTCTTTGATGTATCACAAATTCTCAGTAGTTTTTGAGATATTAAGAAAATATTTTCAGCCCCTGTAGATCCCTTATTTTAGGGGCCAGCCCCTATTTATTTATATCAAATGAAAGAGATTGTTATTCTGCACAACTTTTGTTCAATATGTTTTAACAAAATATTTACAATTAAAGATATATTCTTGAAAAAATGAAAAAAAAAATTGATATTCTCAATATGACTATTTTTTGAGCATATCGAGGGTCAACGTGCGGCACTTCCGGGAAAAATTAACTATTTAGTACACATCTATGAACATTGCTCTATCATTGCTGAAAATATCAAGTTCCTATTATATGTGGGATTTTTTTTTAAGAAAACGAGCGGACAAAGTGGCCCTCTAAAAATCACTTAATCGCAGAATTCTCCGGACCGGAAGTGACGTCATAAAATAAAAAAATAATTTATAGATTTTTTGATGTTCTACCAGACCTAAAAGTTTCATGAAAATCACACAAGCCGTTTCCGAGAACTCGCGTGTACAAAATCGATAGGAAAAAAAAAAAGAATATTAAAAATAGTGGAAAAGAAACCTAAGAATAACAGTAAGGTCATCCGCTGAAGACGGAGGACCTTAATAACTACTTCATTGCTCCAAAAAGCATTCACGAAAGAAATGAAATTAATTTTTCATTTGTTAAAATATGATAAATGCAATTTTAAGGGAGATATGAATTTAACATTATCTGTACTAACGGAATTCGAGGAACTGTTACCTGTTTTCCACAGTCCAGATTTAAATTAACTTCAATGTATTTTTCCCTATTAATTCATTATTGCAACACATTCATGAATCACACCGGATTGCAAATACAAACAAGAAAGAAATTTAGAACCAAAATTGAATCCGGATACATATTCTTTGTTTTTATATGTTATACAATTTAATTACTATACATGTTGAATGTACGATATGAATAAATTATTTTAGACATTGTCAAAAAAAAAAAAAAAAAAAAAGAAAAAAAAAAAAAAAAAAAAAAAGAAAAGAAAAGAAAGAAACCCCCGTAGTTTACTGTATAGTATTTTGCATACTATTTCTTTGCAAAGTAATCCTTCCTACCCAACAATGAACAGTTCAGATTTTACGTAATCTATGAAGAATGTATCTTTATACAGTAAATGTCGATCTATGAGGTAAATACTTATGTCTCTTTTTTCAGTTTCGGATTTGAAAGCAAATCATTATTGAAAACTGCAGTTAAAGTGAATTAAAACTTTTTTGATGATATTCCATTCAGGTACACTTTTCACTATAATTTCAGGTAATTTTCGGTTAGCACATCAAAGGTTAATACTAGGCTAAGTATATCGAAACTTACTTGTTGATTTTGAATTAAGTAAGTTAATTTTCATTGTTGTCAACAATAAATAAAATCAATATGCATCTAATTCCGCATTATGAGTAACTATCAGGAATAACGGGGGACGTTTATTTAGGTAGTAAAAAGGGGGATGGGGGATGGTATTTCTTTTGCAAAGGGGAAAGTTTTCTACATTCTACTGTAGCAGAAAAATAGTTAAACAAGAATTTAAGAAACTTATTGTTTTTAATTAATGAGATATTTGCATGCACATGTATACAACATTTTGATGAAAATCCAGAAATTGTATATTTAAAAAAAAAAAAAAAATATCATCTTTGCTTTTTGCACGTGATTGAGAAATCCAAACAAAGTTAATAAAAACGAGCAACAATTCTTGGGGGAATAAAAAAGTTGCAGATATAGACTGACTTAGACTGTAAACACTTAAACTGTTTCCTTTGTTTAATTACATTTTACTAGTGTCAGATAAAATATTTGCATGATTTCTCTGTTACATGGAACTGCTTAAAGGTGCTTGGACACAGGTTTGAAGCTAATATTTCTTGAAATTTTCTGTATAATTTCATGACTAATATGTTGCTATAGCATTTCATACTAAAATATTATAAAGATCTTATTTCATCTAGAAGTTATTAAAACTTCAAATTTCTGGACGCATTGGATTGACAAATCCTTGCGCTTTCACATATATTAATTTTATTCTTAATACTTAAGAAAAGTGGCAATTCTGTTGTGTATTAATGAAAAATATTAAAACTATAACCCAGAAAATTCAGGGTAGAAATGTTCGAAAGCAAAACCCACTCACAGTAGTGTAAGTCCGTGCTCAGTGGTGTGTGCAGAGTTTAACAATTGAACACACCTGGTGAATCGTAAACATTAACAATAACAGAGCTCGTGTCCTGTTTACAAAAACAGTTGAACGTTTCACGGATGTGTTCAATATGTTAAACTCTGTACACATCACAGAGCACGGACTGACAATACTGGTGAGTTGGTTTTGCTTTCGAACATTTCAACTCTGAATTTTCTGGATTATAGATGTAATATTTTTCATTAATACATAACAAATCGCTTCTTTTCTTAAATATTAAGGATAAAATTAAAATTGTGTAAGTGCATAGATGTGTTAATCAAACGCATCCCGGAATTCGTAGTTCCAGTAATTTCCAGATAAAATAAGTTTTTAATTATATTTCCGTGTGAAATGCTATTGCAATATATAAGTCCTGATATTATACAGAAAATTTTAGAAAATATTAAGATCAAATCTGTGTCTAAGCACCTTTAAAACTCCATGCCCCTTGAATGTCTTTATGAAAAAAAGAACACAAACTGAATCCAATTTAAACCTATTCAGAAGTTAGCTTCACTGTATTCTAATAAACGGTATATCATTTCCTAAATCTACGTCTGTGTGCTGCTAATGCAAACTTTTTTCTATCATATGTTTACTACTATAATCGAGTGCTAGCTGATTTAAAACAACACGTTTGTACTACAGTTCGTTAAAAAAATCAAATGAAGATAAGAGATTAAATATTAAACACTGTAATTACCATTTAAAATCAAGTAACCATTTTTTAAGACAGTTATGTCCTTTACTTATTTCCAATGACACTGACACCGTGACACTGGTACTTGTTTTTTTTTTTTTTTTTTTTTTTTTTTTTTTTTTTTTTTTTTTTTTTTTTTTTTAAGATGGAGAAGGTTAAAATAATAAACAGTGTTCAATGTCATTAATACAGTGGACAAAACGAATTGTGAACAGAGCAAAATCACCCAACTCTGAAAACACCAGAGGTGGAATCAGGCGCCTAGGAGGAGTAACCGTCCTTTGTGGACAGTTCATGCAAGTCGCGTGCTTTTTGTCGCAATTTATCAAATACATTACGTGTAAACAGTTGTGATATTTTTCGTATAATGGATAATGAAATAGGTGAAAATAACGAAGGGTAATCGATCTAAAACAAAAAAACCCCTACAAATAAAACAAATCTGTGAACAGGGTAAAAAAGAAACGAATGGAAATTCTAGAGGTGGGATCAGAAGAAAACATCTCCTATCAACCGGTCACACCCGCCATGATCTCTATATATTGACGAAGTATTCCACAGTCAACTTAAGTAGAAAAGGAATGACCTAAGAAATGGTGTGAAACATGTCAAACAAAGTACCACCCATCAATAGATTTTTAGCCGAAAGACCCATGACTTTCACTTTTAGTGCCGTACGCTTGGAGAATAAACGTTTACTGCCCATATTTACTTCTTAGGTTTGACGCAGCATCGGGAAAATCAATCGGACCTCCCAATTACAAAGCAACGCCCTACCACCACGTGACTGGTAACTTTCATTGAAAAAAGAAACTTAATAAGTATTAACTTATTCTTTTTTAGTATAACAAGAGGCAAAAGGACCTAGAACCGCTCTTCGGATGAACTGTTCAACCTATCACTTCTATTCTAAGCCTCTTAGTATCCTGAATATTTAGATAAAGCCTTGAAATTCCATATATAGGTCACGGTGACCTACCCTCAGAGAACACAAGGTGTATCACATTCTAAGACCCTTATTATCTTAAATATTTAGATAGAGCAATGAAATTCAATAATTAGGAAACAGTCTTACAGTATTTTTAGTATTTTTTTCTAAATCATCACCCCCATCGGATTGGATTGGGCCATAATATGTAATCAAAATTAAACCTTTGAATACATAGCTAAATCTTTAAAAATCATCTTTACAAGAGCAGCAAACATTTGAATATTCTTATTTTTATGAAAATATCCTCAACTAGTGTAGAATCAAATTTGTTCAAACAATGACCCCTTGGGCGTTGGGACTACATCGGGCGATCTAATTTTTACATAGGAATACAAAGAAGATTTTTTAAAAATCTTCTTTTCAAAAACAGCAAAGCCCTGATTAGTCATTTTCGTATAGAAGCATTTTCGGGTAATGTAGAGTTAAATTGTTTTTAAATTATGACCCCCCCCCAAAAAAAAAAAAAAAAAAAAAGTAGAGAATGACCAAAACATAAATGGGATAAAAAGTATAAAAAGGAATATAAAGAATAATGAAAATTTTCTTCTCAGGAACAGCAAAATCATGATAAGTCATATTAATTCAGAAGAATAATCAAGTAGTGTAGATTCCAGTGTGTTCAAATCAGCTCCCCTGGGTAGGGCAAATATTGAGAAATCTATTAAAGAAATGATTAGTCAAAGAAATATGGAAGCATCCTCAGGTAGTGTAGATTCAAGTTTGTTCAAATCACCCCCCCCCCCGGAAGAATTTTATATTTAATCTTTTCAATACTGAACTGATTTCTGCTTTTTCCTAGCCGGAGTTCTCAGGTGAGCGATGAAGCCCATGGGCCAGGTTCTTTTTATTGCTTGTACAACACAGATCTTTCATGAAATGAATGTAATACTTTTTTTTACGTAAGATTGTACATATCGTCAAGAGTAAACAGTTAAAATTTTCAAACAGCGATTTAAAGATGTCAGTATATATTTTAAATGTGCAAATGTTCTTAAGAAGAGTAATCGTTCTCAAAAAATATAAATTATTTCAGATGAACATTTCACACCGTTGAATTTTGACATTCAACGTATTATGCGCACAACAATACCTAAAACCCTGTTTGAAGATAGGAATACGAAACATCGTCTTTTGATAGTTTAATATTTCCAATTATAAATGATAAAAGGATTTATGATAATTCAAAGTTGAAGTGTGCAACAATAACATACTCACTTTCCACATCTTGGAATTTCAAAACTATGAAAGAGAGGGAGATGGCTTGATATTTGTAACAATATGACCAAAACCTGTCCACAATCAACCATGTTCATCTAACTATCCGAGTAATTAGCAATAGTTTCCTGTATCGTGGTCGCATCAATAGAGCATTTCCTCCTATTCTCATATCAAGATAAAAGATACGATAAAATCTATTTAAAGTAGGCTTTTTACAACAAGAAACATCTGTTTCGAAGAACTAATTTCCGACTGCATAATATTACATAAATATGATAATCACACACAATAAATAAGAAATAGTTCTTTTTAAATATCACAATACTCAAAAATCACGATACCACAATGATGCATATAGAGAGGATATTCAATATTTTGTAATTGGATATGGAAGTTATTTCATGACTGGGACAGGATTTTATTTGAATGCGAAGCACGAGTGAAAATATCGAAAAATCCTGTCACACGAGTGAAATAACTTCCATATCCAAGTACAAAGCATTTAGTTTTCTCTTTATTACATTTTCTCTGATTACCCTTTACCTCTGTCTTTTCGAAACACACAGTGTTATAGGCCGTGACGTAATAGTTGAGCGGTTGACACGTCATAACTTTGTAACGTGAATTTTGCAACATATTTGGGAAGAAATCAAGATGGTTTGGTTACTATCTTATGACAGGACGGAAATTAAATTTTACTTACTGAAATATCATTTTACACCATAACAGAATATCACTTTGATATCCTTTCACCTGTGCGAGAATATCACTTTTATTCAATAAATAAGTTGAAAATGAAAATGTCAAGACACAGTATTTTTAACAATAATATCGACATACCGAAATAAAACTTCTTTTGTAAAAAAAAAAAGGAATTAGATAGATTACACAATCAGTATGTACTGGTTCCAGCTGACAAAGCTGGTAGCAACATAGTCTTTGTTTGTAAGGCTCACTATTTGAATTGTATTTTAGATGAACTAGGATTTAATTCTACGGGTGGAAATCAAACTTACACCCATACCTCCCTTTCTAAGGAGGAAATTCTTCAAAATCATATGTCCGTTTTAGATACTTCCAATATTCCCAACATTCAAAATGAATTTGAATTACCATACCTTTACTGGTTTTCTAAACTTCATAAAAATCCTTACAAACAAAGATACATAGCGGGTTCCAGTAAATGTTCTACCAAGCCCCTTTCTTTACTCTTCACTAAAATATTTACTGTAATGAAGGAGAAACATCAGGAGTACTGTACAACAGTATATTCGGGAAGTGGTGTAAATCAGGTCTGGATACTTAAAAACCCCATAGAACTTTTGGAAAATTTAAAATCACAAAATTTTACTAAAATCAATAACATCAAAACGTACTACTTTTCCAACACTTTATACAACCATTCCCTTCGATAAATTGAAGTATAGGCTTTTTGACATCATAGACAGCTGCTTTTTCAATAAAAATGGAACTCGTAAATATACTTATCTTTTCATTGGTCATTTACAGTATTATTTTGTTAAAAATCACTCTAATTGTACACACAAGTACACTGAAGTTTCTGATTGACAATGTCTATGTAGTTTTTGGAGATCAGGTCTTCCAACAATCTTTTGGAATTCCCATGGGAACCAATTGCGCCCTTTATTAGCAGACCTTTTTTTGTATTTATATGAAGCAGAATTTATTTAAAAACTTCTACAAGAGAAGAAGAAAACACTTGTTGTGGCCTTCAACTCGACATTTCAATATATCAACGACGTATTATCAATTAACAATAGCTACTTTCACTCCTATGTCGACTCGGTATATCCCAATGAGCTTGAAATAAAAGATGCCACATATTCTGACACGTCTGTTTCATATTTAGATATTTTACTAGAAAAAGACCTTAATGGTAACCTAACAACAAAGCTTTATAATAAACATGATGACTTCAACTTTTCATTTGTTAACTTCCCTTACTTAAGTATCAATATACCCTTATCACCGGTATATGGAGATTATGTCTCTCAGTTGATTCGATCCGCAAGAGCATACTCTACGTATGATCAATTTCTAAAACGAGGCAAGCTATTGACAAACAAGTTGATGAAACAAGGATATCAACAGTCGCCCTTGAAATCATCTTTTTGCAAGTTTTACCGTCGATACAATGACCTTGTCAGCACATACAGCCTATCATTGAGTCAAATGCTGACTGAGTTTTTCATACTTATTGTTAGGCCATTATTTATGTACTGAACGGTCTACAGATTTCTTCATTATTACCCATCATAACAAGGAGCTCACGGTTGGTGTGACCAGTCGGCAGGGGATGCTCACTCCTACATCGCACCTGATCCCAATTCTTAATTTTAAGGTCCGTGATTGCTCTGCTTCAAATGTGTATCGTTTCATTGGACTTTCGAGATTGAATACTGTTCGTTATCTTCATATTTCATTTCTAGTATCTGGAAAAAAAAAATCAGCGACAAACAAAGCAATCACAATGATTTCTGTACCAACTACTTATGTAAGATTTAAAAGTAGTAATATTTAAGAATAGTAGCATTAAAATTTCATAAATATGATTTCAAAAGAAAAATTATTGAATGAAAAGAAAAGTCTGTTCAGTTGGAAGAGTAATGTTGTTTTGTTTGAATATATCATATGCAGATGACTTCTGATACTTTATCATCCTGAAAAATTGATTTCCTAGCAACTGACAGGTGCATTACTTGTTAAATTTGCAGGAAAAATATCATGTGGAGCAGATGTGCATGTTAATAGATATATTTCATTAACAAGGAATAATATTGCACATTTCCTTTGTTTATTTAAAAGGATAGTTAGAAAATGGTTGAGAATGATCTCATAAAATATTCAATGCATTTAAGAAATTTTAAAGTAAATGTTGCTTCACTTTTCCTTCCCTGATCTAAATGATTTTCTTAATTACACACTCACACACACACACACACACACACAGAGAGAGAGAGAGAGAGAGAGAGAGAGAGAGAGAGAGAGAGAGACGTAATTGTTGAAGAAATTTAACTCATCAATTCAGATTTCAAAAACAGTAATCGCGAATGAAAGTGGCTTAAAATGATTATTTTTTGTTGCATTGATTGAATGGTTGATTATATGTTGTTTTAGGTCTCATTCGAGAACTTTTTTTCTCATATAGAGACCTCACCATATACCTGTAAAGGGCTTCGAATTTAGACATTTTTTGGCACTCAGGGACATTGAGCAGCTAGGGATCTTCATCGTTCCATCACTTGCCTTGACACGGTGCCTCGGATTTTAGGTCTCACCCAAAAGACCCCCAAAATTCACTTCAAAGTGCCGAGTGCATTGCGAAGGAACACTTGCAACCTATTTTTAATCGACTTGGGTCATACGGGCCTGGGGTTTGATCCGACCATCTTCCAATCACGGAGCTAGCGCTCTATCGACTAAGGCACCGTGACAGTCTATTTGCTGAATTGAAAACGTACCAAAAACAATTTCCATCTATAGATGCAATCAATATCATTTCGAATACTTTTGCATTTCTCTGGGTATCCTCTTGAAGCATTGCAGTACTCTTCAATACAGATACAAGTCGAACCACACTGCAATCCATATCCAGGATATTGACAAAGACACATGGAGTTTGGACCAGTATAATCCTCCGCACAACGCGTAAGAAGAAAAGAGGAGCGTTTTATTATTGTAATATCTTAAGTTTTATGCATGGAACAAAATGTTAGCTTGATAAGAAAACCTGTTTCAGTATATGATAAGTAAACTTATCGTAGACCAAATATATTATTTAAGATTGTAATTTAAATCTTATAAAGTAGCAATTTTCATGTACCAGATGCACATTTCGACACAATATGTCTCTGCAGTAATATTCAAGCCAAAACGTTGGAAATCCGAAATATTTAAATAATAATAGTAAAAAAAGGAAGAAGAAGTGCTGATGTTACTGATGAAAATAACTTTATAATTCAAGATATATAATAGACTCAATAAAAATTTCAATGGATCATTCTTTCAGACGTGAGAGTGAGCAATTGCTAATACTTATCTAAATCCTTTTAAATAAAGATTTATAATTGTTATACGTCATCTTTTTTTTAAATCCTGCTTTGATCAGCTTTGATGATATCATTCGAATCAATGTGTATACAGATAACAACATGCATACACATTTTGGTTTGGAGCAATATCTTGAATGTCATGGATAGATTGTTGTTCACTATTCTACCACTATGGCACCGTGACGGTCTATTTGCTGAATGGAAAACGTACGAAACACAATATTTCATCTAAAGAGGTAATCAAAATCATCTCTAATACTTTCGCAATTCTCTAGACACACACATTGCAGTACTCTTCTATAAAGTTACAAGTCGAACCACACCGCATTCCATATCCAGGATATGGACAAAGATACATGCAGTTTGGACCAGCATTGTCCTCCGCTAAGGCCTAAAAAGAAAATAGGTTTTCATTGTTTTAGTATCTTTAGTTCACGCTATTTCTCATCTTTTTTTGCATTATATGATTTTTTATGCATGGAACAAAATGTTAGCTTGATAAGAAAACCTATCTGTGAAAACACAAACCTATCTGTGTAAACACAAAACCTATCTGTGTATAAGATTAATAAACTTATCGTAGTCCAAATATATTGTTCAAAATTCTAATTTAAATATATTGTTCAAAATTCTAATTTAAATCTTTTCACATAATGTCTTTGAGTAATACTCACACCGAAACGATGGAAATCCGAAGTATTTAAATAATAATAGTAAATAAAGAAGAAGAGCTGATGTTACTTATGAGAGGAACTTTATGATTCAAGATAAATAATAGACTCAATAAAAAAAATTCAATGGATCATTATTTCTGACATAAGAGTGAGCAATTGCTAAACCTTAACTAAATCCTTTTTAATATAGATTTATAATTGTTATACTTCATCATTAAAAAAAGAAAAATCCCTGCTTTGATCAGCTTTGATGATATCATTCGAATCAATGAGTATACAGATAACAACATGCATACATGTACACATTTTGGTGTGCAGAAATATCTTGAATGTCACGGGTTGACTTTTGCTCATTATTCTACAATACACGTAACGGCTTGAAATGTTTGGTTAATTTAGATACTTAATATGTAGGTATCTTGTCTATATGTTTTCAAAGAATGAAATGGTTATAATGTGTTTACCGCGTAATGCAAATTTCAAATTATTTTACAGCGTATTCTGCCATAAAATGCCCTTGTCTATGACTGATTTGTTAAATACGAAATAGACTTCACACTCTGACCTTTTAAGTCTGCCACTGTTAATGTTGAAAAAAGAAAGTGGAACTTAATAGTTTGCTGTGACATCTTGAAAAAAAAATTAAAAAAAAATCCTCAAAATGCCAAGGGAAATACTAAATATGGTGAGAAAACAAATCTCATAGGGAGTGGGATATACTATGTTACATGTATTTCAATTCATATTAAAGTGATATTATAATAGCATTAAACAAGATAAAATTTAGTATGAAATATCATCTTTTTATGCATGTTTATATTCAATTGTTTTCACAACTTCACCAAGTAAACAGTGCTGCTTTGTACTTGAATGTGTATAATTTCATACTATATACTCAAAAAGCCACATGTATTTTATTTAAGGGACATACAGAGACAATTGTGTTAGCTCTACAAACTTTTATAGCTCACACTGGAAACACATATTGATGTTGTTTTAATATCATACATTACATTTCAAACTCTAAGACGGACATAAGCGTGTAAAGCACTCCTTTTTTATAAAGTAAATAAGGTACAAGATTCTATTTGTTAAAAGATATATCCACATTATCCAGAGAACTCCATACAGAGTAATTCAAAATATATGCACCCGGGGCATGGTAATTGCTGCCTGATTTTGAAAACGTATATATGGGAATTTATTGGAATATTGCTGTTTATTTGTCGGCATGACACACAGCTTACACTCAAGTGACCCAACATGATAAAACATAACAGAGATTTAATAGCATAACTAACTAGATGCTGTCATGAGACAGTAATACCCGCACTAAGGTGTTTGCCTCTAAATGCACACTCCTTCATATTGGGCTTACCAAGGAAAAAGTCCAAATAATTCTATAATTTACACAGTACATGTATTCGTCAAATCGAGCATAAAATGCTCAGGTGACCATGTGACCCATGAACCTCTTATACGCATTTCATATACTTAATTCATTACCAGTCTGAAATATCAGAATTTAATTAATGTTGTAAATTAAGTTTTAATAAAAAGGGGGGGGGATATAAATTTTTGGCCCATAATTGGAACTTTTTAAATTAAATTTATCTTCTCAACAACAAATAATATTATTTTAGTACAAAGCGTTTTTGATGAATTTATCAAAATGTGCAAACTTTTTTTAGTATTTGATTAGGCAAAAACCTCCTTGAAAAGCCATACCCAATCAATTTATATGTGTCCCCCCCCCCCCCCCAAATACACACACACACAATTTGCCTGTTTTTGGAAATAGGCCTAGATGGCAAAGTTATGTTAAAACATCGTTTGTTATGATAATTTAAAATTTGTTCTTGTACTGTACATGTATGTGAACACCTTTTTGAAAATTTCTACATCACATTGGGCTTGCGTCACCCTACCAGTACTAGTACTAGTTTTACCATTATCATTTTTAGATTGCACATGCCATGTGACATGGTGCAGTGTTACATGTATATCAGTGGAAATTAATTCATTTTGTGTTTTAATTGGATTATATTTCATGAAGTTGACAGGACCTATGACAGTCGGTAAGTACAAGTTTAAGTATAGATTGGGGTAAAATAAACCAAAATGCAAATGGTTAGGTTAAAGTTTAAAAAGGATCAAAGATCATCGGCAATCTCCTATGCAGAGTTGTCGTTCGTTTCTCTCTCAGACACTGAATGTATGAGCCGATCGTAGAGAGTGGATCATCGATGCCACAATAGACGAATTTCACATTCTGAAGAGTTATCTCCCGTTGTCGACATTACATTCAGTTACAGGCATAGATCCGGGAATTTTTTTCCGGGGGGGAGGGCGGTCCACACCTCGGTCCAAAAAAATTCCAGCCCAGAATTTCCTGAGGAGCAAAATAAAAAAAAACAAACAAACAAACAAACAAAATAAAAACAATGATGGTGGGGTCCATGTTTTTAAAGGGGGAGGGCATCCAAAGTCATTTTTTATTTGCTTCTGTAAATCAGTATATAGTCCTATTTAAATAACTCTGCAAATTCCAGGGGGGGGGGGTCCAATCTCCCTAGCCGCTCCCTGTCCCTGAAATGACAAATGATCATGCGACTCCTAAATAGTAGAAAATTTTTCCATTTGACTAGACATAATTTTGTTTCTTGTGTTATTATGTTATGTACATCTAATGGTTTAAGGTTATGAACCCTTGAGGTCATCCCCACTCTCTTGTTCATAATATGACTACATCAAATTAAATAGAAGTGCATCAATGATAAGATTACTTGACATTTCATTCATGAATTTGGGTCAACCTAGAATTAGGAATGAAAATCATTCAAAGAGATGGACCATTAAACTATTTGTATGTATTCACATTTTTTTTATGTCAAACCAAAGTATTAGACTAGTTTGCATACATGAACAAACTGGGGTCTGGGAAGGGGAAGGGGCAAGGGGAAGGAGTTATCTCTTTACGTCTTAATTAATTGTTGAAAATTCCTAAAATGAATGTTAACCTTAAATCCGACTTGTACGTCTTCATTATTTTTAAGTGGTGGTGTCTCCGTATGAGTGAAAAATTCCCAAGAGGGACATTTAACAACAAACATTAATGACTTAAAAAACACAATATACATGTACATGTTTATTAGTCAATGGATATACTTCTGATCATATCTCTAGTTCTCCCTTGAATCAGAAATGATGATATAAATATTTTAAGAATGATTAAGAGTTGAAAAGGTTGTGCATTTTAAAATTCACTAAGCTCTGTGGTTGAATTAGCTATACCAGTTTAGCTTATTTTGCTACTCAAAGCACCTTGATTAACTATTTTTAATCATACTGTTTTCTGAAATGTGAAGTTTTTTCAACATGGATACAAGTCATACCTTTTCAGCTTCTGAAAACAATTAATGCATGAAAAAAAAACTGCTTTTCAAATACTGTAACTCTTTCCAAGTACTTGTGATCATCAGTTTTTAGCTCACTTGAGTTTTTCTGGTTTTCTGATCACATTTTGTTTGTCATTCATCTGTCCGCCTGTAAACTTTTCACATTTTTGTCTTCTTCACTAGAACCGCCGGGCCAATTTCAACCAACCCAGCCACAAAGCATCTTTGGGTAAAGGGGATTCAAGTTTGTTCAAGTGAAGGGTCACACCCTCTTTCAAGGGGGGATAATCAAGAATTAGTGAAAATTTGGTGGTATCATTTTAAAAAAGTCTTATCAAGAACCACTGACTGGGCCCAAAAAGTTGAAACTTTCTTTACATAGACAGTGTAGCTTCAAATTTGTTAAAATTATGACCCACTGGGGTAGGATGGGGCCACATATGGGGATCCAATGATTTACATAGAAAAATGCAGGGGATTTTTTCCATTATAAATCTTCTTCTCATGAATAGCAAGGGCATTATTGTCGTCCGTTTTCACAAAAGGGACCTAGGGGACATTAAATCTCATTTGTCTGTCAGTCTGTCCGTTTGTCAGTCTGTCCGTCTGTCACAATAAATTTAACCTTGGTCATAACTTCTGAATAATAAGAGATAGGGATTTCATATTTCACATGTACTTTACCTACAAGAACTTTCTAAACATACCATGATTTTTGAACCCATGACCTTGACCTTGAAGTTTGACCTACTTTTCAAAAAATTTAACATTATTTCAAATGATCATTTTGAAAGAGAAAAGATAGGGCGTTCATATTATACATGTATATTACCTGTGACAAGACCTTTCTAAATATATCATGACTTTTGACTCTGTGACATTGACCTTGAAGTTTAACCTACTTTTCAAAAATGTTATATTTCCTTATAACTTTTGATTGAGAAGAGATAGGACTTTTATATTTGACATGTACATTACCTGTAACAATATGTTTCCAAGCATGCTATGATTTTTTACCCCTTGACCTTGATGTTTTACCTAATTTTCAAAAATTTTAACTTTGGTGATTACTTTTGAATGACATATGATAGGGCGTGCATATTTGAAACAATATGTCATAAATAATGGCATCCCATCCACTAGGACACGGAAAGCAGGGGACCACAATTCTTTGAATTTGCTTGTTAGTCATTTTGATATGGAAACATCCTCATATAGTGTAGATTCAAGTTTTTTATGCCCTGCCATGAATATGGCCGAGGCATATAGTGTTTGTCATGTCCGACTTCAATAAAACGTCATATGCTGATACATACTGATGTAAGCTTTTCAACTGCATCAAAATTTTTGACCTTGAATTTTCCTTTGACCTTGACCTTACTTTTCTTAAATTAGTGTCTAGATCAGTTTTGAATAAACAATTCAAGATATATTTATCAAACTTCATATGCTGATATAATTATACTGCTGAGAGATATCAATTGCATCAACTTTTTTGACCTTGACTTTTCCTTTGACCTTGACCTCACTTTTTTAAATTAGTGTTTAGGCCAAACAAAAAAATATGTGTGGTTCCGGTTACACTTCCAAAAAAATTAGGGTAGGTAGGTAGGGATTTTTATTTATTTATTATTTTTTTTTTTTTATTTATTTTTTTTTAACAAAATGATTTTCTTAATTTTTTTTTCTAAATAGTACCTATCACTGCTTTGCAAATGGCATTTAGATGTGGTGTGATAATATACTAGTCAATATTGGTAGGGGACACCTACATGCTAGCTTGCTTTGGATTTAACACTATTAAACACTTGCACTATGTTTTGCAAGGAGGCCGTCATTGCTGAAACTAAAACTTAAACTGGAGCCATTGATGGAAATTGGGGGAAATTCCGGAAAAATATGAAAATTGCCAAAAAAAAGTTTAGGGTCGGGGGTATAAAATAGGGAAGGTCGGGTAACCCGAACCACACATATTTTTTTATTTGGCCTTATCTACATTTTAAACAAACCATTTCTGATATTTTTGTTGAACTTCTATGCTAATAGTAAATACATACTGATATAAGTTTTTCAACTGCATCAACATTTTGACCTCAACCTTTCCGTTGACCTTGACCTCTCTTTTCTCAAATAAGTGTTAAGCTCAGTTTTAAATAAATCATTCAAGATATTTTTATCAAACCTAATAGTAATATGCTGATATGTATTAGTGAGAGCTCTTCCACTGCATCAAAAACTTGAAAATGAAAATTCCGAAACCTTACTGCACATCAACATGACACCACCAACCATCTCCCAAAAGACGATTAGGCTACTGTGTAAAATGTAAGAGGAGTTCTGGGAACCAGGGGTTTTTTGCATAAAAAACGTCATATTTCGACCCCCATTTGACCCCCAGGGTGAAAATGAAAATTCCAAAACCTTACTGCACATCTATAGGACACCACCAACCACCTCCCAGAAGACGATTAGGCTACTGTGTAAAATGTAAGAGGAGTTCTGGGAACCAGGGGCTTTTTGCTTAAAAAACGTCATTTTTTGACCCCCATTTGACCCCCAGGGTGAAAATGAAAATTCCGAAACCTTACTGCACATCTGCAGGACACCACTAACCATCCCCCAAAAGATGATTAGGCTACTGTGTAAAATGTAAGAGGAGTTCAGGGAACCAGGGGCTTTTTGCATAAAAAACGTCATTTTTCAACCCCCATTTGACCCCCAGGGTGAAAATGAAAATTCCGAAACCTTACTGCACATCTACAGGACACCACCAACCATCTCCCAAAAGACGATTAGGCTACTGTGTAAAATGTAAGAGGAGTTCAGGGAACCAGGGGCTTTTTGCATAAAAAACGTCATTTTTTGACCCCCATTTGACCCCCAGGGTGAAAATGAAAATTCCGAAACCTTACTGCACATCTACATGACACCACCAACCATCTCCCAAAAGATGATTAGGCTACTGTGTAAAATGTAAGAGGAGTTCAGGGAACCAGGGGCTTTTTGCATAAAAAACGTCATTTTTTGACCCCCATTTGACCCCCAGGGTGAAAATGAAAATTCCAAAACCTTACTGCACATCTACAGGACACCACCAACCATCTCCCAAAAGACGATTAGGCTACTGTGTAAAATGTAAGAGGAGTTCAGGGAACCAGGGGCTTTTTGCATAAAAAACGTCATTTTTTGACCCCCATTTGACCCCCAGGGTGAAAATGAAAATTCTGAAACCTTACTGCACATCTACAGGACACCACCAACCATCTCCCAAAAGATGATTAGGCTACTGTGTAAAATGTAAGAGGAGTTCAGGGAACCAGGGGCTTTTTGCATAAAAAACGTCATTTTTCGACCCCCATTTGACCCCCAGGGTGAACATGAAAATTCCGAAACTTTACTGCACATCTACATGACACCACCAAACACCTCCCAAAAGATGATTAGGCTACTGTGTAAAATGTAAGAGGAGTTTGAGAAATAAGAGTGTGACAGACGGACGGACGGACGGACAGACGGACGGACGGACGGACGGACAGACATGAGTAACAACAATATACCCGAACTTTCTTTAGAAAGTGCGGGTATAATTATCATCATATTTTCTAATTATTTACACAAACAGAACGGAACAGGACGGAATAACTTTCATAACATTGATATCATGTACTTGACTCTTGTTATTTCTCCATAATTATATTGAATAGTAATAGACAGCTTTATGAAACTTAGTTTCCTGATTGAACGTACACATCGAGGGGATGTTAGAATGAAATGCAAAATAAAAAAAAAAAAGCTACAATAAAAGGTGTATTAAAAAGTATGGCAATAGGCCATACCTATACCTTAGTGTCCAAAAACTATATGGGATGAACACAGAGAAGGGAGGGTGGGTAGGATTCTATATATGATCTACAGTTTGAAATAAAGTTAAAATAAGATGTGTACTGCACACTTCAAACCAACCAAATCTGACAGATTGCGTTCTCAGGTCTGCTTTTCGACATAGCACTTCCAAAGCAGTCCTAAAGTAGTCTTATGGCAGTCTTGTAGCAGTCTGCCCTTACAAAAAATACTATAGTCAACTATAGTCAATTACAGTTTACTAAAGGTACATGTAACTATAATGATATTTTTGACATTATTGAAACTATAGTTAATGTAACTTTGATGATAACTTTGACACTGATTTCCTATATTGATAACTATGAAAACTTTGATTTACTATAGTGATCACTATGACACTAGAGTGATAACTATGAAAACTGATTGAACTATGGTTATCAATCTAATATACTTCATATAGTTGTATATAAGATGATAACTCTGTGCATCTTGTTTCATGTTCTTAATGCTATTAATAGAATATAATTCAATAATATAAAAAAGGACCAAGTAAAATGAAAGACAAGCATTATTCATTTTAAAAACGTTAGCCAGTAGCAGTCATTGAAAAAGATGAATTTTCAAAAAGAATCGATAATTTTTTTTTTTAAATAAACTGTACTGCATGCAACATGCATGGAGTTATTTGAAATAGAAGACATCAACAAAAACTTTGGTAAAATGAGAAAATCTGTAAAACCTGATATTATCTAGGTCTATATGTTGTGCTGATAATATGAATGTCATTGAGACTTCTTTCACAGAGCATTATATACAGTTGTAATATGTCTTTAACAATATATACCATAGTGATCACTTTGACACTTTGATTAACTATAGTGATAACTTTGAAAACTTTTATTTCTATAGTGATCACTATAGTGATAACTATGAAAACTTTGATTTACTACTGTGATCCCTATGACACTATAGTGATAACTTTGAAAACTTTGATTACTATTGATAACTATGAAAACTTTGATTTTTATAGTGATCACTATGACACTACAATGATAATTTTGAAAACTTTGATTTACTATAGTGGTCACAATGACACTATATTGTGATAACTTTGAAAGCTTTTTTTTACTATAATGATCACTTTGAAACTTTGATTTACTATAGTTAAATATAGTTAACGATAGTTATAGTTAGTATTTTTGTCAGGGCAATCCCAGCAGTTCCAGTAATCTCTGAGCTGTCCCAGTAGGCGGGTAAATATATCTACTTTGTTGAGCTTAGTCTTCACTCAGATTATTAGTGTGTGCTATAGAGTAGCAGTTGAAATTGATAATGCAGGTTCTTTGGTTTTTCTTATGGAGACAAAAAGTAGAGCATATGTGTTACACAATTAATTCACGTTTATTTAAATTTTTGAAAATTCCACATTAAAATGAAGAAAAGTTGAACAAAAGCCTTTACATTAAATAATTACATGTAGTTTATTTATCTAATAAAGACAGCATTCCGTGTATTTTAGTTTTTTTATTATTAAATATGCATGAAGTGTCTTCAGGTTCAATTGGTGATGAATTATATGGGGTATTAATATGTTTTAATAAAAACCAAGGCAGTAATCACTTAAGAATACAATGAACATAGAGCAATTTTCATTTGAATATACATTAATCAGCTAAGGTGCTCTACACATCTGCATTTTTTTCTTTTAATGTTTGTGTGTTTTCGTCGCAACTCACGGTATTTCGATGACTATGCAAGAAGATATTTAAAATTAAACCAGTTCATAGGCATTTTTCACCACTTGTAAATTTTTGCTGAAATGTTGTTTTTTTTTTTATTTCTTGCTCGGGCAGAAAATTCGTTTGATGGAATAGCATTTGCATATAATTTGAATTCTGGTTTTAGTGGGCCATTTGATAGGATAGAATATTCTTTTGCATCGTTTAATCTGTCTTGACTACGTCTGTCTCAATGGCTTAAGTCAAAAATGAATGAATCGACCTGAAGTTACATTAAAGAAACTATAATTTTAAACTTGCAAGATTTCAAGGCAGAAATAAAATCTTATTTCTTTTTCTGTATTTTGTGATTGACAATTAGTTCGGGAATTATAGCAAAAAAATGAAAAAAAAATAAATAAATAAATAAGTCATGTATAATATGAAGTAGGTACAAGCATACCCAATATTACTTTTAAATACTTTATCTTATAGACACACACATTCTAGATAAGTTCTTGAAATTATCAGGTTAGTAAAGATGAAAAATATTATTTTTCATCTATATCATAATTCATTTGCGTGTACAAAACGTTTAACGAAATCTTAGGTTGCACAGGAGAAATAACGACGTCGCACTTGACATGTTGTCTCATTCGTGGATCATCTGCCTTTGATCATTATGAAACTCTGAAAAATTTAAATCACCTGTGTACATAAAGTTCAAAAGAATGTAGGTCAACCTTTCCATTGATAATGTTTGTAAATATGGTTACTCGAATGTAAAATGTAAACACACTCTCCTATAGAAGAGAGAATAACGTTGCAAAATCAAACATTAATGAAATACAATTCTTTGAAAGGAGAAATGTTCTGCATTTCTGAGAGATGTCCATGTATAGGTGCATTGCCTTTTATTTTTTTAAAATGGACAAATATAATTTTAAAAATCTTTAAATAAAAGACAGTGTAGCATTAAAAATAGTTTTAAGATAGTTCAATCATGAGAAATTACTTTAATACAAATACATACATATCATAAATAAAAACACGTGTAGTAAGAGTTCTGCAGACAATTGAAACATCAAACAAGTATTAATCTCAGTCAGGCCCATAGAACTCGGATTGGGGGAGGGGGCACTATTCTCTTAGTAAAGTATTTTGCTATAGTAAATTATCCCTAAGATATTAATTTCGTTTGTTCAACATATATTTTATATGAAATTATGTACTTTTACCTGGGTGTATAAAACGAGGAATGATAATCACAGTTTATTTTTTTTTTTTTCAATTGACAGTGGAAACAATTTATAACGACTAGAAAAATCACAAGTTTTTATCACAGTCAGATTTTGATTGCCGTCAATGACAGGAAAGGGGCTTATATTGCTACCTTTTACACCCACGTATTGGGACAACTATTCTGACTCATACTATAGAATTATGGACTCTTTCGTTAGTGAAAATGGTTTGATCATCGACTAAAATTAAAATTAAAATATCAACTTTGGTCTTGGACTATCCAACTATAAAATTGGACAAATCCAACTAAAGGAGGTAATATTCTCATTTTATCATATTTAAAGATTAATAAAATTTTCTCAGAAAACAATATCACTAAGGGATGACATGAATGACATTATATTTTACCTTTTAATTAAAATATGAAGGTCATATCAAGATCATTATCTTTTCTATGTCGTTAAGAATAAAACTATATTATTGCCAATCATATAATGCTTATTATTATGTCAAAATATTTAATCTTTTTTTCTTTTTACATAAAAATTGATACAACAAAAGGTCTACCAAATGATAATATCCAATTGAGATAAACAGTTAAACTAAATAGATATTGGATAACCCGATTTTTTTTCTTTTTTTTTTTTGGGGGGGGGATATTAATTGTTTTAAAATGTTTTGTATATTTAAAACTTCATTATTTTTACATATGGTAAAGTAGCCATGTAAAGGTACAAAATGATGCATAAACCAAAAGTTTTGACCGTTTAATAAGAGAGAGAAATATTTTTTATTTAAATTTTATTCAGATCTTTTCTTAGAATCCTTAGCTTTCAAAGGCTATAAGATTGTCATTTGTCTGTAAAATCATATTAAATTGATATATTTTAAGACTTTAGTACGTTATTATTAATTTCAGCCAATACAAAAATTTCTTTAAGCCTTTGATTGTTTAAAAATGCTTTTTAAAATCATTGTTCTGTGGTAATTTTGAAAAAGCAGAAAAAGGAGATATTCTTATGCTCCGCCATTCCGCCAAAAATAGAGTCCCTGCTTGATTTTAAAGTCAGTTTACCATTACCTTTTCAAATTGTAAAATTATGAAAAAGAAAGAAAAAATGATCTTTAAAAGCCCTAAACATCTAAATATAAAAGACATGTAAGCAAATATACTTTATATATATATATATATATATATATATATATATATATATATATATATATATATATATATATATATATATATATATATATATATATATATATATATATATATATATATATGATAATAATATTAATGATGATAAAGATGAAAATCCTTCATGATTAAATACAAAATATTTCAAATTATTAGCGTTAACGACGTCATGTAAAATGAAACCATAAAGACTTTCAGAGTGACTTGTATCTATGAAACATTCATTGACGATACTGCATCAGTATTATTTCACTTCTGTTAATTTTAATTGAATTTGACTTTCTAATCCATGTCCGATGTCAGTGAAGTAGTATCCATATTTATACAATCATCATAAATAGGATTACGGGGAACACTGTTTTCTGTAATTGTATCCGAGGTATCTCCGTTAAGTTCAATACTGTACATCTTATTTGAACGCTCGTACGTTATGTGAACATTTGATATTCCTGTAAAAACATTTGGAACATCTATTTTTTCGTAAGAGTTTTTAGAAATTTGTCTTCTCTGTATATCCTGATATTCGTTAGTAATTTCTTTCTTTCGATTCTTGGTGTAATGTAATTTTGTTAAGATGAAGGGTACGAAACCAGTTAAAATCAACAGACTCACCAAGCACAAAACAGTAAGGATAACACCATACGAAGGGAAGGTGAAACCACACTTACATGTATTGTTATCCAGAACTTGACCGGGTCCAGTTGAAACATCTGTAGAGCTAGTGTATTCATACGATGATATCATATCTGAAGATTAAAACTATCTTTAGAGCAATGATATTATTGACGGTGACATTAAGGCATACCTGTTGTTGCTAGTATGCTGACACACGTATAACAATTACTGTAGACGTTAAAAATTTTTGCGTGGGGGAGGGGCTTGTGAATTTAGCAATTAGAAAAAGTGTATCATCGCGCAACAATTTAGAAATAAAATGAAGCATACTACAAAACAAAAAAAACCGTCAAAAATGTCGCCTACCTTTGGTGGCAAGAGAATTCGGCCCAACGCATTTCGTACACGGCCTATACATTCAGTTTTGTTGTGGAAGAAAGAAAAGAATACGTTAGGAACACGCGATTAGTAATATTTTGATATATACGGAGAAATAAATCGAGAAACAGCGCACTTTTTGTGCGCAATAAATAGACACTTTTTTCAATAAGTGACACTGTCTCTGGTCGTCCATCCCATTTTTTTTTCAGACCAGCGAGCTACAGATCTGCTACTAAACCTTTTCCAAAGTATTTTTTTTAGTAGGTATACCTTTAAAATTGATTGCAAGGCAGTGTTTATTGGAAAAAAAAAATCAAAATCCTACTTAGATGTCATAACTAATTGATAAACATTTTTTCGAACTCTTGGAAATTTTTCTTTTTCTGATTATAATTAAAATTATTTTTATATCAGTTGAATAGAATTTGCCGATAGCTCAGACATGTAACAGCGTTTTAGTGAATTTTTTTCGTAGATTCCATAACTTGTTGCACCTCAGGAAATGTTTGATTGATTGTATGTTGTTTTACGTCCCATTCGAGAATTTTTCACTCATATAGAGACGTCACCATATACCAGTGAAGGGCTTCAAATTTTGACCTTTACTCGGCACTCAGGGCCATTGAGCAGTGAGGGATCTTTAACGTGCCAACGCCTGCCGTGACACGGGGCCTCGGTTTTTAAGGTCTCATCCGAAGGACCCGCAACTTTCATTTCAAAGTGCCGAGCACATGGCTAAGGAACAGTTGCTACCCATTTTTTATCGACTTAGGTCAGTCGCGACCGAGATTCGAACTCACGACCTCCTGATCACGAAGCGAGCGCTCTACCGACTGAGCTACCGTGAACGGTCCTCAGGAAATGGTTTCTCCCTAAATTTAGAGGGATAAGTATTTACCTCTAGTTACCCAGGTAACTATTTCAATTGACGTTCATATAATTTATGTAAATATCGACAGGGAAAGTAAGAAGCACAAAATTTACATATTGTATTATATTTTCTAATACCATAGCATACATGTAGTATTGACAGATTCTTGAAACATCTGGAAATGTGATTCAAAATATAAAAATCTCCCAAAAGCTCTGTTATTACATTCTGCGTTGTCCTCAACGTAAAACGTAATAACACAAAATGTGATGATAATCTCAGTTTATTACATTCTACGTGGTATTTACATTTTGCGGTGTAACAATACTTCTATGCGATAAATTTTACTGATTGACTTAATATATTTATATGGCATGAGAAATATAATTGCAGTGGCTCAGCATTCCTGAGTCTCCTTTCTTTACAGATTTTCAAAAATACTCTCTAGGACAGATATTACAAAGATATTTTGAGGACAGATTTTTACGAATTCATCTATTTCTTCAGCATTTTGAATTTTATTTGTTTTATTCAAGAGTTTGTTTAACGTCACTTAAAAAAAAAAAAAAAAATCACTCATATGGAGACGCCACCACTTGACGGTACAGGGCTGCAAATTTACACTTATACTCGGTACTAAGGACCTTTGAGCAGTGAAGATTTTTTTTTCGTGCCAGTACCTACTGCTTCACGGGATTCAGTTAACGATTTCGTCCGAAGGACACATCTCCACGTCCCGCAGTGGGATTCGAACAAGTGGCGAAAGAATTAAAACTCCTTACTCCGTGATTCTAAAGCAAACGCTCTAACCACTGCAATACGTGGACGATCATATATGGTGTGCATTGTTTTAGTGAAGTGTGAATATTTATTATGTGACTTAATATGATCGAGAAGATATACATGTAGTAAAAACATATAAGATCATGTATAGAATATATTGCATACCCACTAGAGGGTGAAGCATATATTTCATTATGATACATGATAGAGCTGACATCGATGTAACTGATATATGCCCGATAGTGTCTCAACTCAGTGTCTAAGCTTTTATAGCCTCCGTATTATTTACCGATGATGCATCTGTTAAGGCATTTTTCAGTACAGATAGCGTTGCGTTGTAAAATTCATCATCAGATATTTGGAAGAAATGCAATTATGAACTTGATTTTATTTCATGACCATGATATTTTTCCCCCCTCTCTTATCACCAACTTGGTATTTTCGCACTGACAAATGTATTTATTATAAGAGCTGAGAAGAAAGAAAGCTGTGAAATTTAACAAGTGTATTATGTACTTTTTAAGCTTTGGTACCTCTTTTTATTAATAAGTACCGAATCAGAGCAGTGTAGAGGTGAAAGCGATCGCTTTGCAATAAGAAGGTCCGGTTTCGATTCTAACACTAGGCAACACGTCATACGAGGGGTGATCAAAAAGTTCGCGAACTATCTCTATATTTACAAAACTATAATTTAGATCAGAATGAAATTTTGCACTCATATAGTCATACACATGGTCTATAAATAGCAGTTGTTATGTAATGTTTTGCTACATGTTTGTGACGTCACAATGTAAAATGACGTCAATATGTACATGACTTGTGACAAAAAAAAATGTAGACTCAGTCGTACTCGAGCAACGAACAGCTGTAAAGTTTATCGTGTATCTTGGAAATTCCTTTGCAGTAACATATGACTATTTGTACAAGGTTTATGAAGAAAAAAAGGCTTGCCAAAATTCCAGTCATAAATTGGATTGATTATTTTAGTGAAGGAGAGAAGATGGTTAAAAATGGTGTTTGCTCTGTTGTTCAGTGAAAGCAAGCAGGGGAAGACTTGTGTCATTTGTTGAGCAATTTGCTATGAAAGATCGTCAACTTACAATTAGAAAAATAGAGAATATCTTAACAATAATATAATTATTAATTTCCTGGAAAAATAGTCAACTTCAGACTTTAAACATATCAGATATGATAAAAAGAAGGTGTTCATATTTATCCACACTGGATAAATGACGCTCCCAGGACAAAGAACTCGAGTTATGATGGTCGCCATGCTCATTCTGGAAAAGGATATCCTTATCCACCCATTCCATTGCCGAGATTTGACCATTTCTGACGCAAAGGATTGTTCTTGTTACGAAAAATAACTTAATGGTAAGATATATAGGACTTGGAATAATCTTTTAGCTTCTGTTAATAGAACGCTACGGAGCATGTCACGTGACCGCCTGGATCAAGTAATTCGTGCAAGGGCAGAGCGGTGGCAGATGTGCATTAGAATCGGAGAGGACTACTTTAAAAAATAATGAACACTAAAACCTAATTATATTTTTTAAGGGAAGTAATTCAATTAGTTCGCGAACTTTTTGATCACCCCTCGCACATACATGTACATGCATATTTTCTCTGTTCTTTCAGTATTTTTTTAAATGAGATGTCTTTGTGGTTTTTTTTTTTTTTTTTTTTTTTTTTTTTTTTTTTTTTTTTTAAATACATGTAGCTACATAAATAATTGAGCATCTATTTCGAGTCGAATAATGTGAAGTAGGCAGGCCTAAGAAATATTACGAAGTAGATATGCTATAACCAACATATCACAGCTGTATGCAATAAATCAATCATGAAAAAAAAAAGAAAATTGGATAATTGATACTCACAAGAAATGTTTTCACTCGTCATATTTAAACAACCGGTGGAAGGGTTGCATTCACGTCCAGAACAGTCGCAGACATTTAAACATCTTTGACCGTAATAAGGATAGGGACAGGCAAGTGTACACTGCAATCCAACAAATCCTGGTTGGCGTTCTATAATTATGATAAAAATATCTCAAAAATTGCATATTCTAAACTGATTTTGATATACTGATGCATAAAAAATGCCAGATGTCCTGCACTACTTGTGGAAATAAGAAATTCGATTATTCAATTTTATGCAAAGAGAAGAGCAACCAATTAGCTTAAGGCCGTAGGATGTGCGGGTGAGGGGGGTTCCCCAATAATTTTGCCAATATACTGTAAACTATAGAGTATAGCTAGTTTATGCATATGACCTTTTTTTTCTATTTCTTGTTTTACTGGTACTGTGGTTTCATTAATATTCGTGGGCATAAATTTTCGTGGATTTAGTAAAAATCACTGTTTCGAGGATACGTTTGTTTGTTTGTTTGTATGTTGTTTAACGTTCCTCTCGAGAGTGGTGGTGGAGAGCTGCAAATTTTGTCCTATACTCGGCACTTACGGCCATTGAGCAGTGAGGGATCTTTTTCGTGCCAGCACCTACTGCGACACGGGACCTCGGTTTATACGGTCTCATCCGAAGGACCAGTCTCCACGTCCCACAGTGGGATTCGAACCCGCGACGTAAGGATCAGCTCCTTACTTCGCGACCCTAGAGCAGACGCTCTAACCACTGCGCCACGCGGGCGATCGAGGATACGTAAATTCATGGATAATGATCATGTCAAAAAAAAAAAAAAAAAAAATTACATTTTTTTTTTACTCTCTGTATGCTTCAGCGGGAATCTTCACGCCATTGACAATGTTAAGAGTACGTTAATATTTTAAAATATTTACTTACAGATGACAAATCTTTAATTTATTTTTTACTCATCTATATTTTTAAAGTCGGAACCTTCAAGCGTTTTTAACGCAGTGTACATGGTATAACAATAAAGGGTGAGGAATTCCAAACATCGTCTCCATTGTAAGACTATGATCTCAATTTGAAAATGAAATATCGGATATTGAAACAGTTTATTAAAACAATTAATTAAAATAGACTTTAATTTAATCAACGTTTCGGTTAAAAGGTGTGCAAGTATCTTAAAATATTAAAACAATTAGGATTTTATCTTTTAGGCGCATATACGCCGGACGATAATTAAGTGTTGCACTAGGGTATTAAAAAGTAAAAAAAAAAAAATAATAATAAGTACTTAAATTTACAAAATGGTATAGGGACTTTTTTCACATGCACAGCCTGTTGTTTCTGGACTCGACAGTTACATCCATACCCTCTTGTTTGTAAATCTCTGAACAAACACACACACGCCACGCTCGCTGGATTCGACGCAACGCTTAACGACAAACAAGCCTTGAAGGGCTTCGAAATGACAGGACTTCCAACCATACATGTTTAACCAAAAAAAAAAAATGTTTTAAAATCAAATCAGCAATAAATTGTGTTTATAATTTTATGATTTTTTAAGCCAGTTGTGAACAGAGAGTAATTTATTATTTCTACCGAAATTTTTATTTTACGGTAATTTGTGTTTTCATTGTATAGGTGATAATTGGTTTTGGACCGTTAGATTGTTTGACAATAACAAATCTACACATTTAAACCTGATTATCTATCTTCCTTTGTGTTATACCACTGATTAGTACATGAACCGCGTTGACAGTTCTACGTACGTTTTGTTTGTTTATCTCCGTGCAGAATATTTAAACATATTTTGCTAAAAATTGCCAGATAATTATCTGATAGTATTTTTTAAAAATAGTCTTTAAAATGTTAAAATACGTTATAGGGCCAACCTGTTGGGAAAAGGAGGGTATTCACATATATTAAAGAAAGTCGTAATAGGCTTTTTAAAAGTTTATCATACATCAAAATGGGGTCACACCCGCCGTGTGCTCTTTCTCACATCTTATTGGTTTTAACTACAGCATTTGATGAAAAAGAATAAAACATAGTTGTCTGTCCCTAAACTATATTTGAATTTGGTTGCATGCCGTAGGGAACATTTTCAGTCGGAGAGGGGAAGAAATACAACCAAATATTTTCAAATTGGGGATATTCAATACAAATACTGTGGTTTCATCATTATTCGTGGAACACCAATTTTCGTGGATTTCGTTGTAGAGTCAATCCACGAAATCAAATGTTCATCAAAGTTTGGTGCCCGGTCGGCAGGGGAGGCTTACTCCTCTATGGCAACTGATCCCATCTCTTGTGTTTTTAGAAGTCAATGTTTGCTTTGCTCATGGTTGGTATATTTTTTATGAACTTTGAGCTTGATTACTGTTCGTTATTTATATATTTGGTTGTGGAACAACGATGCCTTCCTATGGCAGCTTATTTCCAAGGTTAAAGTCTTTCAAATGCAAGTCATATGCCAGGCGTCAAGAACAGATTACGAAGGCATAAAAATATAAATAAATAGATTAATAAATAGATAAATCTAAAGGGTTATATGCAAGAGGGATTTAATTCATGTAAATACATGTGTATTTAATGATGAATAAATAATATTTTGATCTACCTTTTATTAAAAGTGCCTCAAGATCATTGCCGCATCATTCAAATTTTATTTTATTCATTCAATAAAATGTGTTTTGACACTATTTAAGATTTTACCAACACATTTCTTCAATGAAGAATTCCAGGCAGTGACAGCACAGCAGCCATACTTCCTAACATAAAAAAAAAAGAAAATTAAAGTTCAGATGGACAAGGGAACGTAGAAATGCTGCCCATAATTTATGCTATTTAAATAATAAAAGGGTTAGAAATAATTCTCTTTATTTCAACACTAAAACTATGCTTAATTGTATCATACAGTAGAGCCTGTGTGTTCCATAAAAAAAAATATACGGACTATTCGGTGAATTTCTGAAACTCACTGACGTAAATATACTAAAAGTTTCTGTTTTTTTTTTTCTTTGGTAGATTGACTATGGTACTGTTTTGATGGCATCTCCGTGTACTTCCACGCGTACAAATCACGCTAAAGTGGCCACAATGAGGCTACAGAGATGTTAATAAAAATGTAACAAGAATTGAAAACATTCATCGAATTTTTGCTGTTTTTGAATTGTAAAAATGTAAATATCAGGATTTGTTTATTTACATGTGAATAGTTGGTGTGAAAATAACACAAACTTGCACGCAATTTTATTTTTGATGAGATGCGCTAGCGCTTCATGAAATACAATTAAGTGACAAGTCTGTGCTAAACACAACAATAACTTACACAAAACTAAAAAAAAAAAAAAAACATTCCTCTTATAAATTGTTTCCTTCAAATTTTATCGGGAATGTGAACCGGCTTGATCACAACCAGACACACAATAAACACAGGGTTTTGCATGTATAAATGCAAAATCAAAGACATATATATATTTCTTTTTAATTCGGCGGCTTTTAGACAATTGAATAGCGCTTTGTGCAACAGCTGAATAATAGCAAAAATCATTCGAAACTTAAAATAATGATTATAATAGGTCTGATATTTTGGTACATGTATGATCAATAGAGTGTGTGATTGCCTAATTAAAGCGGCAGTACGGCTACCAAACGTGTTTAAATTCCAAATGGCACGTACCTACACACAAGAGTAAACAATTATAAAAGAATACAAGTTGCTGTCCTGTAAAAAAGGGCTGCAATACGTGGACCATATGCATGTGTTTCTGAACAAAATTCAAAGAAAACTTCTAGATTTAATGATTATACAAAAGTGTAATTAAATTCATTTTTTTTTACTTGCATCTTGTAATTTTCATCGTTATTTAGGCTGTAATGATAAAAAAAAATCATGGCCTTGAAATGATATGAATATAAAATGTTGATCTAGGTATTTATCATAATTGTAATGTAGCCTTTAAAATTAACAGAATTAAAAGAGGCTTTAGCGTGCAGGTATCGCAATGGTTGAATTTTAACTCCATTGGCGAATCCAGGGAGGGGGGTGTTTCCGGACCTTGGAACCCCTTTATTTTTGCAGAATGTGGAAGAGAGAGAATTTTTTTTCTGTAATATAGATATGTTTACGTCTAGTATTTTCAATAAAATAAGTACTTCAATCTCTGCCCTTTCTGCTCTCTAGATAGAGTTTTGCTTATTGTTTTCTTCTGTGTACCTTCACAACCTCGGCCCCGATCACCCATACGTAACATGAAAGATTTCAGTTTGATATCATCGGAAGATTCCGGTAAACGTAAGGCTGTGCCATTTTTGGACCATCTTCTGAAGTAACTAACTTTTTAAGAAGTATGCATAAAAAAGTCATGAAAAGGAGTATGCATAAGAGAATATTTCTCTCCTTATATTATGTGGATATTTTAATTAATGAAGAGAAAGGTTCAAGATGTTCCGGTAGTATGTGTGTCTGTGTGTGTGTGTGTGGGGGGGGGGGGGGCTCATTTTTCCTAAAAAATAATCTTTTGTAATAATTTTAATATATAAATTTTGAAGTGCATTGGAAGCTTTCCGCTCTCTATGTTGCGGGAAGGTTCAAAATATGGAGAATAAAACATTTAAAAGAAATCAAAATGTACCGAAAAGTCAGACCAAGTCCCCCCCCCCCCCCCCCCCCCCACTCCCGAAATAGGATTTTACAAAGTGGTGCACATGTTATTTTTATTTTATTTTTTTATATATATTTATGTATTTTTGTTGCTTGCCAACTCTTTTTTGAGGTTACCGCCTTTGAAAACCGTTGCTACTGGCTTGAATTTAAGTGCCTGTGGTGTGACCTAGAACCCCCAATCCTTTAAAAAAAACGGCTGGATCCGACCCTGTACTAGAATTAGAACAGGCATTAGATGGTCTCGAGTTATCTAAAGCGATGCTAGGTTATCGATTAACTTGATCAATTTAAAAACACACACAAAAAAGATTTTGTGCGTGTGTTTTCTGTTTGCTCTGTCTTTTTTTTAAATAACGGAATGGTTAATATACAACACATGCAATCTTAACTTCTCGGCAAAGCAACGTGTTTTTCCGAGCTCGCCAGAAAGGCCTGAGAAGATGCGATTGACAATCTCATTGCACGTGTGTAGACTAGGCTATTTGGTCTTGCAACCACGGGTGTGTGTACTGTTTCCTAGTGACGCGCTTAGACTGATGACTGTATTTGCTACGGACATGAAGAACTATACAACCAGTTTCATAACATGTGCAGTTTTTATCTAGTGAAAATTCGAGTAAATTAAAAGTCGAATATCTTGGATATGGGGTAGCCCATATCTATTCTTGTTAAATGACCGTCAATGCATCCATGGACGAGTTCATTGGTTACTCTGAAAGGTGGCACAGATTTACCTTTCGTCAATTCTACAATGATCTGCATACTTTGAGTGATAGCACTTTCATAGCAAAATTGTTAAATTTTATCCCCGATTGGCCTATAGTTTTATCATTAAAAAATCGGACTATTTCGATGCATGTAACCCATAACGGCTTGGACTTGACATATGTACTAGATTTATACAAAAAATATTCTATCGTTGGAAAGATAGATGGTACACGTGTAGATTGGAAAGATAGATGGTACACGGGAAGGCTGGAATGATAGATGGTACATGTGTAGATTGGAAAGATAGATGGTACACGTGTAGATTGAAAAAAATAGATGGTACACGTGTAGATTGAAAAAAATAGATGGTACATATGTAGATTGGAAAAATAGATGTTACGTGTGTAGATTGGAAAGATAGATTGGAAAGATAGATGGTACACGTGTAGATTGGAAAGATAGATGGTACATGTGTAGATTGAAAAAATAGATGGTACACGTGTAGATTGGAAAAGTAGATGGTACACGTGTAGATTGAAATTAAAAATAGATGGTACACGTGTAGATTGGAAAAATAGATGGTACCATGTACATTGGAAAAATAGATGGAACACGTGTAGCGCAGATATCATGGATATGTAGAACGCAGAATTTTTTTTTTTATGTTTCTCCCTCTTCCCCACATGAAAAAAAAAAAAAAAAAAAACAAAACAAAAAAAAACGTTGCTACAGGTCTGTATCAAGCTATATTTGGATCGCTGTCTATCAAATTATGGTGCCAAATTTGATGCACGAAAATAATGCCGGCGGCAAACAAGGTAAAGACTATCTTTTAAAACTTAGTTTTTAAGGTTTTAATTCAACATGTTCAAGCTGTTAAGGTATCTATATAAGTTCTTCTTACTTATTTAAAATGTTTGTGCCATAGAATTTAGTTTGTTTATTCTTCCTACTTATTTAAAATGATTGTACCATAGAGTTTAGTTTGTATATAAGGATATACATGTAAAAGAGAAATTCGGATTTTGGTTACGCCAAAGAATACATAAACACGATGTGCAGAATTTAGAGGTTAGCCAATGATAAGCATATGCTAATTCGAGAAGGGCGAATTGTTCTAAGGGCAAGTTGTCTAAGAGGCAAACTTTCTAGCATTCTCGCGCATGCGTAGCCTGACGTAAGCCCATGGCATCCGGTTTAACCCCGCTTATATATTTTCTGAGTGGACCTCAGAGTCCATACAATGAGGTAAAAGCAATTCTCGAGAGCAAAATATCATAACTTTTCCGAGAAATTATAAATCGTGAACATTTTGTCTGCTTTCATGAGAATTTTATAGAATTAAAAGTATAAATATTGACGTTTTGTGTACTGGGGTCCGAAAAGGAAGAACCACCAACTCATACTTTATTGCAGCAAAACGTCAAACGGCATATTTTCTGGACATTTTCACAGTAACTAAAATTTTAACTTTAAATGGCAAAAATATTCATATATCATAGGTTTATTTTTATGTTGCGTTAACACTGATGTTTTTTTTTCTCCGAAAGCGATGGAGAAATGAGAAAAGATATGCATTAACAAATTTGTAAATCTAGCTGTAGGGGAAAATCTTAGCGAGTCTTGCGTGAGTGTCGCCGAGCTTCCGTTTCTTCCTCGTCAAATAATTATATTAATTCCCCAACAAAACTTTGGTCAGAATATTCGCTTCTTCAAGCTCTATTTTCAGTTTCTCTCTCTTCTTGGTAGACTTTGTAACGGTAGCAGTGTTGCAACCACTATTGAAAAAATTGCCACTATTGAAATAATATTTCAATAGTAGTTGGGAGTGCATTTCAAAAAAAAAACACAGGTTTCAACCGCTATTGAAATAACGTTCACTATTGAAATAATCATTTCAATAGTGGTTGTAAGTGCATTTCAAAACCAAACACAGTTTGGAACCACTATTGAATAACGTTCACCGTTGAAACAATAGTGGTTGTAAAATAGCAGGCCTACCGGGCTATTCCTCATTTACCACGCTGTTTTGTTTATAAGAACGACGCATGCGTGAATAGCATGGGATGTGGAACCCCTAATACGTTGCGTATAGGTTTATATATTTATGAATACTTAAAATTTTCTAAATCCTATTAAGTCTGCTTTTTGATGAGATGCTCCGTGGTGTCTCTTTAACATAATTTCCCCTTCCTTAATTTATGCTCAATGAATTGGCAACAATATGCGGAAATAGAAAGAACAAACGGGTATGTTCTGCAGGAAATATTTCCATATGTATGTTTTTTTTATTATGCTGTACAATAATTGAAATGTACTGCGTAGTGATTGGAGCATGTTATATGAAGACTTGTGATGTTGCAAAATTAATATGCCAGTTTTTATATTGATTATATTATCTTGAGTGGTGGTTGGGTTATGTGATAATGGTACGGGGTTATACTGTATTGTGACTACGCTATGCTTTGTGGTGCCTGGGATATAGTATGAAATAATGGATTATCTTTATTAAGCATTTTTGTTTTAACACCCGTACTAAAGATGTTGTCTCTTGGCTTCAAAAACGTGGCTTCTGGCCACTTTGTAATACCTTGTTACAAACACTAGCCACTTTATAATCCTTATTACTATATTATAATTCGCTTGTCACTTAAAAAATTGAAAGCTTCTATTGCACACTTTGAAAATAACATGAACTACAATACCATCCTGATTTTTCTCTTTCAAAAAATCAAATAAAAAAAAACATTAAGCTTATAAAACATCCTACCCCCACGGTAAACAGCCTAACAGATATATGGCCATTCTGCCATATTCTTCATTTAAATCTGTCATTATATTTAAGAAGTTATAATGAAAATTTAGGCATGTTTTGCATAACAAAAGGCAACATTTTTTTTTTAAATTTGTTTTGGTATAAAAATCACCCTTTCTTGCATTGTTAATTAATCATACGACCTGTTCGTGAACAATTTATTCAACAATTTATTCATAGTCAAAATTAGCAAAAGGGTTTATTGAAATCTTTAACTTTTTTTTTTTTTGATTGGTCAATTTAGATTATAAATCTCGAAATCGTATTTCGAATTTCGTATTTTGAAAGTCGAATCTCTCTGGTCTTTCGCATATAGCTGTGTCTTTCAATAAACTTAGAATCTATGTTGTATGACGTCATAGTTAAAATTCGTTTGTTTGTTTGTTTGTTGTTTAACATCCCTCTTGATAAATTTTCACTCGTATGGAGACGCCACCATTTGCCGGTAGAAGGCTGTAAATAAATACTCGGCACTAAGGGACGTTGAGCAGTGATGGATTTTCATCGTGCCAACACCTACTGCGACAAGAGATATCGTTTAATACTGTCTCATTCGAAGGAACGGTCTCCACGTCCCTTAGTGGGATTCAAACCAGCGACGTAAGGATCAGCTCCGTACTCTGCGACTCTACACTAGACGCTCTAACCACTGCCACATGTGGGCGACTCATAGTTAAGTGAACGAATCTAAGTCTGTCTCAGCTAATGAAAATACACAAGACATTAGTGTGATAATGTGAATGACTATAAGCTATTTTGAAGGAATACAAAGTTCCTAAGAATCTTCAGTTGACTGCTAAATAGTACAATATCTTGATAATATATCGTCTGATTTATAGATCTACTAATTTAAAGATTGTTTTAAGTATTTGTGTTGTTTGTTTGTATGTTGTTTAACGTCCCTCTCGAGAATTTTTCACTCAGATGGAGACGCCACCACTTGCCGGTGGAGAGCTGCAAATTTTGTCCTATACTCGGCACTTACGGCCATTGAGCAGTGAGGGATCTTTTTCGTGCCAGCACCTACTGCGACACGGGACCTCGGTTTATACGGTCTCATCCGAAGGACCAGTCTCCACGTCCCACAGTAGGATTCGAACCCGCGACGTAAGGATCAACTCCTTACACCGCGACTCTAGAGCAGACGCTCTAACCACTGCGCCACGCGGGCGACTTCAAGTGTTTGTAATATCCATTCCAAAATGATGTGCATTCATTTTCATAATTATTTGAATTCATATAGATTTTTAATGGCTCGTGAATAGGTATATTATTTTACTAAAATATTAATTTTTGAAATAAAGATTTACATTTTTTGAGAAATATTCACAATGTTACTTTGAAAGTAATACAAAAACATTCATTTACTCCTCATTGAATCCAGTGTAAGTGCAAAGAGGTTGACAGAAGTAATATTGATAAAAAAAGAAAAATCTCTTTCATTAGTATATGAGGAGGGGTTTAAATTTTTATCACGTTTCGTAATCATTTGGGTATCTTCTTCATCATTCAAGAATGGAAAACACTTTCACAAACATTTTAAGTAAATATTTACAAATTTAGGGTTGTAGGTTGACTTAAGCATTCTTTGAAAATGCCTATATTTGCCGAAATGTGGATTTAATCTTTTATGTCGATTGAAGAAAACAAATTTAATTTTGAGGAATATTTCTAGCTATTGTTCAGTTAATAATATCTATAAACGAAAATTTTTAGAAGTATTTTTTAAAATATGTTTGAATATATGACTGTTCCCAATTATTGAATCGGGTTTAAATAATACATGAAACAGTGCTTTTTTCGTTTTAATTGTCGGCAGCTCCCTGCCTCAGAGTTGCGCATGTGCATTGTACTGTGGAATCATCATTGTTCGTGGGGGATCAATGTTCGTGGATTTCGTGGATCACCCATACCCACGAATTTACATCCCCACGAACAATTTTTTTGTCAACGTACTGATTAATTAAATCTACCAAACATACGAGCTGCCCACGAAATTACATCCCCAAGAACCAATAAAATTTTGCTTGCCCACGAACATTGACCCCTACGAATTAAAATGATTCCACAGTAATTTCCGCTTTCGTTCTGTTTTGGGTTTTCCAGAATTATATCAAAAACGAAGTAGTGATTTTGTTTGGGTATATATTCGTTTGAAATATGCAGGGGGATTTGTAATCCTTTCCAAAGAAGTCGGACAAAACAATTAGGAATATAATTCTCTTGAATGTAAGGAAAACATTTTTCTGCTTGTAAACGTTTATTTTTTGAGTTGTTATTTTGTTTTGACTGTTGTCAAGAAAGCTAGTTATTCTTTGTTTAGGAATGTTTGATTTTGCATTTGTAGTCAATCGTAGGAATCATGCAAATTGGCATTAAATACTGCAATTTTCTAATCCTTGGGCCATGTTTTTAGACTGCCAATAATAAAAGTGAGACATAATGCATAGAAATACAAGAGTTTAAAGGTTGCTTTGAAGAAAATTTGATTTATTTTGTCATCAAAAGCCCCATTAAAAATACACCGAACACATATCCTAACTCAACAAGCGAGGAAAGGTTTCATCGTAAAAATAAAACACCAACCAGTTTAGCATATGATTCTGGTCTAAACTAATGTTATCTGTGATTATCATGGTATGTTTCATTGGGGGTAATGATTGATATAAAAAGTTTGATTGGTGGTTCTAGTCACGTCTCTTATCAATTGATTGCTATTTTACGGATACAAGTTTCATTTATCCAAATCGTCAAAACCACAAAGACAAGAGAGAGAGAGAATCACTGTATAATGAAAACCTACAGAGCAAATACTTTGGACTAAAATTCCGTGGAAACAATAGATCAATAATATAAGAAAAATTAGACAAGCAGATAATATTTTGTAATCATAGGTTAAGGTGTATCGTGGAAAACTCATTTGAATCAATGTATCAATAAACAGTGCCATAAGATAACATTATTTTCGGCATGATCTGTTGAAATAGAATATGTTTAATGATTACATGTTCCTTATATTCACCAACCCACAGGTGTTGGAATATTTTTAAATAATATGGACATCCTAAATTGAAGAAATCGTAACTGATTTTTTGCTGACTGAACATGCTTTGACAGCTGACTTAAGGAAATGATTGCAATAGGGCCTCGTACCCTGACAATTCAATACATTTTAAGGTTAGAGTTCTGTATTTTTTTTATTTTTTTTTTTGTTTTTTTGTTTTTTGTTTTTCAGGATAGCCACCTTAGTCCTTTGACGAGTCTTTCCCAAGGAGTTGGATGTTTTTTAACAGTTTTTGAAATAAAATATTATTCCTTTTTTGCAATTTGGAAGACTTTCTCCTGTGTATTATTATATAAAGTATGACTCACAATCTTAAACCGACAGTCATTTCTCAAATTTGGAGAAAATTAAGTTTTATAATCGATTTCTAAATAATTACAGAGTACATGTATTTTTTTTCTTTCTTTTGAAGTAAAATAATACCCCATTATAAAGTGCACTTAGTCAAATACATGTAACAAACCTGCAAGTTTACATGTATGCATGGCCATTGTACATGTATCCTTTGTTTAACTAGTTACATGTATCCTCAACTCGCTGGATAAAGCAAATATCAAATTACAGATTAAGATATCCTCTATATCATACATGTAACTAAACTAGATGCGAATACAGGTTTAAGTATTAGTTCACAGAGGTGTGCACTTGTTTATCAAGACACTGTTAATTTGCTGGATTTAAATTTACTCTATAGATAACCTTTATCTCTATTCATTCCTTACAAATGCTTGCTTAAGACAATTTAAGATTTGCTTGATTTAAATTAACTTTCAGAAAGTCTGTGTGAAATAACTTTTAAATTTGATCAAATTAATGTTATTCTTAAAAAGATACTTTTAAAAGTAAAATACAGTTCATGATCTCACATATGTCGCAGTTAGAGACTTGATGTATAATTTTGTCAAAATATTTGCATTTAAAATAGAAAACTTTGCCTTAAATGATAATAATGAATTATCAAAGAACAAAAACAGTTAAGCGGATAAATAATATAATGAAGCTAAATGCGAAAAAATCAATTTAGTTAAATAAAATTACGCTTCATAAACGAAAATGGTGAAGAATGTATATATGCTTTTGATAAACATAATTTGATATGATCAAGATTTAAATTTGTACTGAAGATGAATGACTAGTTTCTAATGTTTATTGATTGCATTTTCAGACAGATTTGCAACTATAAATATCATGGGTTACTTCACAACATCAAGAGCAAAGATCCTCTCACTTCTTTTCCACGTATCTCTGTTGTACATCTCTGTATCAGGACTGGTAAGTTTTTGTGTCGCCTGCTGAGCAGAACGGCACTAAGGGATCACTTAACCCGGCGTCTATCTTTCTGTCGGTTTGCAACACCCTATATCTCAAGAACTATAAGAGGTATGGATTTAATATTTTTTCAAATATATTGCTTGAAACTATGGTTTTGTGAATTACCAAGGTTACCGACCTCGTGACCATCGACCTTGACCTTTTACCTACTTTTCAAAATAGTTCATAGTACTGATATACAGCATATTTTTGACATTTAAGAGGTAAGTCTATCATGCTTTTAGTAAATAAAAAGCTGACTACTCTTATATTTATTTACACCTTTCCTGAAGCTATAAGGCAAGAAACGCATGCTTTCCTTGAAACACTCTATTTATAGAAAAAAAAAAATCATGTGGAAAGAAATGCAACCCTTAATGTAGGCACAAAGCGGTATTTTTTTTTTTTTTTAATTAATTAATTTATTCATTTATTTATTTATTTATTTATCTATTTATTTATTTATTAATTATTATTTTTTTTAGAGAGGTTAAGCATATGACCGTGTACGTCTACGTGTACGTGTAAACCTAGAAGTCTTCTACAAGTACGCGTAACTAACATCGTGTTCTGTTAAACAAACTGTACGTGTAATGGTACGTGTAAAACGCCATTTCAACAAGTCACTTTACAATCCATTTGTATCAAATAATTCTATGACTTTGATTTAAAGAGATACATAGATGTACGTAATAAACTCTCAAAATCACAACAATAGCGCCTGAAATATATATATTCTATAATTTGAGTTTAAGAAGCTACACGTTCTTTCCTACGCGTACATATGAATCTACACGTTGTGTACAACTTGTAGAATTACGCGCTATGCAAAACTGATGACGTAAGTCGCAGTAAATTAGGGGATTTCCCTAGCTACACGTACAGGTAGACGTACACGGTCATCTGCTTAACCTCTCTAATAGAATATTAAAAATAATTTTTAAACAGTTTTGATACTATAAACTTATTTTAACAATGGATTGTCTGTACAGAGATAAATTAAGAGAATAGTGCTTATAAAACATTTTTAATTCAAATTTGACTATTTTCATGCACACAAATTTGACACTTTTTGAATTCTAAAAAAAAATCTGTCCAATAGAATTTTTATTTTTTTTAATTATATGAAAGATTTGTCCAATACTATTCTTCACTCAAAAAATCTTGGTCACATTGAATGCTAATAAAGGTACCAAATGCCCCCCCCCCCCCTTCCTTTGTTTTCCCGTCATAAAAATAAGAATAACTAGATGCGTTTCTTGTTGCTAGGGCAACAAGTGGTCTTCCGACCGAATATTTCTCCAGAACGTTATGCTATCTCACTTTATTTAATACTTTATTGAACTTATTTTTCGTATATGTTTATGTGACACAGTCTTTCAACATAGATCATAATTATTAAAGGATTTCTGTAGAATCTCTCTTAACAAAGTTTTAAGAAATAAGCAAAAACTATCACACATGTCTTCACGGAGAAAAACATTATTTACAACTGAAAAAAAGAGAGAAACAATCTCCCGCCCCAGCAGGATTCGAACCCGCAACATACGAGAAAGGTTGGATCGGTGATATCTTTGCAAAAAATGCATCAATCAAAATGATGAAAACATACATATAATTCTTAGAAGACTCTCTAATGACCCTGTAAATTTCAAAGAATAAATATTGAAAAACAAAAAAGTTAAAAATTGACCAAACACAAGTTCACTTCCGGTTCGGACAGGAAGTACCGGAAACACACGAAAACAACTTCGAAACAAGAAGAATGTCTTGATCTAATACTCCTGTAAATTTCACATCTTTACCTCAAACCGTTTCCGAGAAAAATTCCGGACAAAAGTCCATTTGAAAATTGGAATTTCGGCCATGACTTCGGACCGGAAGAGAATTTTTCAAAAAATGGAATTTTATATTAACTTCATATAACAGCCTACTATCATTTGAAAATTTGTGAAAATCTATCCAGCCATCTCTCAGTAGTCGCGCTCACAAAATTTGGGAGGAATAATAATAATAATAATAGAAACTTGTTGCCATGTCAACAAGAAGGTCTTCCGTCCCTTCTCCGTCATGAGAGAAGTTCATTCCTCACTCATAACACACCATGTATTACGTTGTGCATTCCTTTCAACTCCTTCATACATGAAATACTATAAAACGTAAATTGTAAAATATATCGCATAATTCGAACGGAAAATTATACCAGATATCATTTCAAAGATACAGTATTATATTTCAGCTGAAAAAAGGTACAAAAAAATCAAGACATTCTGGGGATTGAGTCCAGGTCGCCCGCGTGAAAATTGTATACGCTAACCATAACGCCTGTGGGACCATTTCTTATGAGAGTTTCTATTATCCATAGTAAAATCATTAAAAAATATTGAGAGACAAAAAAAGTTGAAAAATTCGACTTTTTTAATTCGCTTCCGGTAGCGACCGGAACTATTAACCACGCTCAAAAAGGCGATTCCGCATATCTAGAAGTCATGTTCTATCATCTGTAATAAGTCTCTAGTATATATCTTTAGCCGTTCTTTAAAAATGCTGCGGAAAAAAAATTCATTTAAAAATCAGAAAATTGCCCATAACATGGAACTGGAAGTGATATTTCCAAAATTCTTTCAAATGTAACAATGGCTTTTGAAAGCGCATTATCCCTGAAAGTTTGACGAAAAACCGCTCAATAGTTCTGGAAATATGGTGTGCATAATATTTGTCTAAAAAATATTAATAATAATTATAATATTTATCATCAATTTTGAAACAAATTATATATTACGCATTCTGAAAAGAGTCTCTATTAACCCTACTAATATCATTAAAATATATCGAAAAACAAAAAAGTTGAAAAATTCGACTTTTTAAATTCGCCTCCGGGAGCGACCGGAAGAAGTGACGACGCACGAAAAGGCGATTCTGGTAATCTAAAAGACATGTTCTATTATCTCTATAAGTCTCCAATTGATACCTTAAGTCGTTCTTTAGGTTTGCCGCGGACAAAATTCCACTTAAAAATCAGGAATTTGCCCATAATTTGGAACCGGAAGCGAATTTTCCAAATTTTACTCGTGATGAACAAAGTTCATACAGTAACTCATTTATTGTTAAAGTTTCATTTAAAACCACTGAATAGTTTTTTTGAGAAATCGCGTGCAGATAATTTTGGTAAAAAAAAAAGAATAATAAGAAACAGTGGAATCACTATAAGGTCTTCCGTGAAGACAGAAGACCTCAAAAAGAAACAATACAATCACTATAGGTCTTCCGTTGTGAACGGAAGACCTAATAAGACCTAATAAAAAACACAGTAAAAACAGTATGTTCCCCAACTTCGTTTCAGAACAGAAGTCTTTCCACAGATTTGGGCTGGAAAAAAAAGGAGAAAAAGCAAGGAAATAAATTGTTTGTTTGTTTGTTTGTATGTTGTATAACGTCCCTCTCGAGAATTTTTCACTCAGATGGAGACTCCACCACTTGCCGGTGGAGAGCTGCAAATTTTGTCCTATACTCGGCACTTACGGCCATTGAGCAGTGAGGGATCTTTTTCGTGCCAGCACCTACTGCGACACGGGACCTCGGTTTATACGGTCTCATCCGAAGGACCGGTTTCCACGTCCCACAGTAGGATTCGAACCTGCGACGTAAGGATCAACTCCTTACTCCGCGACTCTAGAGCAGGCGCTCTAACCACTGCGCCACGCGGGCGACTAAGGAAATAAATAAAACAGCAAAATTCTCATTTCTCTACTAGGATTTTAAGATCGGGCTCGGAGTTGGTTTTATTCCCAAGACAAGACGTACTGGGTTAGAGTCGACTAATGGTACCCGCTATTTCATTGACACGCAAGTAGTGCCAGTTTAAAAATTTCGGACAAATTCTTGGGTATGTATATGGGTTAGAATGGGGTGGTTTTAGGGCCTAGATGGAAAGGCAAGGGTCTGAAAGAAGTTATAATATTGATATTAATGGGAAATTGTGCATTTAAGGTGCGTAGTAAGAAGGGTGTAAAGATTGAGCATAGGAGAAAACGTTTAGGAATGTACATACATGATAGGTGCATAATAAGCGTTCTTTGAAGATATCTTAATTGAGTTGTTTTATGTTTGAAATGGATGAAGATATTTAGTTTAGTATGTATTTCTAGATGGGAAACACGGGGAAGAAACGTGCATTGCTTTTTAATATACCGAAAATCGCTATTGCTGGGGATTGCATAATTCTAAAGTAATTCTAAAAAAAATCAAATAAATTTCAAATGTAAAATAAAAGAAGAATGCTTGGTATTAAATTATTATTTCATATCAGTAAAATTGAATGCTGTTAACGACATCTGCAGAAATAGGCTATAAAAGGTTTACATCATGTCTTTGCTCATCTGCACTTAAATTTCAAACACGACAGAATTTGTAATTTTCGCCTTAAAAATTCATAATTTCTATATACTTTAGAGACTCACCGTAAAACTTTCAGGAAACTCTCTTTGTGGTCTTTTCTGCAGTTAGCTTAAATTTTATGTCAATCCGAGGTGAAGTTTGAGTTTTACAGTAATTCTCTACGTCGCTATTAGTTTGATTTTTTTGGGGGGCGGGGGGAGAGAAGGGGTGGGGGGTATTTTACTCTAAACCAATTTAAAGTGGGATTTGTATCTTGTATCTACCTCCAAGAACTTAAGAACTTAAGATTGGTTGTTTGTGACCTTTACACTACTGTAATGATTTTCCCCTTAGATTCCAAAAAATCCCCTGACGTTCCCCTGTCTGTCCCTGACATTTTCCTGTCTCCCCCTGACTTTCTCCTATGATCCCCTGTCGTTGTCCCTGACTACCCTGTCTACTCCCTGACGTCCCCTGACTTTGCCCCTGTTACCACTGTCTAACCCCTGGTGTCCCCTGACATTCCCTGACGTCCCTGTCAACTCCCTGATGTCCCCTGACTAAGACCCTGACCACCCTGCCAACCCCCAGTCGTCCCCTGACATTCATTTTGACCAGGAAAAAGGGTTAAAATATGTTTTGTTCCTATTTACTTGTGAGAAAATCGATACCTTACTCCTAGCAATTTTCAAGTTTTGTGAAAATGTAGATTTAATCATTAGTTTTTCTGTTTGAAATCTCTTTAGCGAATCTTTCAAAATATTATTTTATTGATTATTACTAGCTTTTCAGATAAATCTTAATAAGGATAAATGCCGTTACTTAAAAAAAAAATTACTAATTTATTGCGTCTTGTGTAGCACGAATGGCATGTAAATATATATTTATTTTTTTAATTTATCTGTTTATTTATTTATTTGTTTGTTTATTGATTTTATTAATTCATGTATCTGTTTATTTATTAATTTGTCTGCTCATTTATCTATTCTTTTTTCTCCATTTATATATTTATTTTTTTAGTCAATCTATCTATTTAATTTATTTATTTGTTTTATTTAATTGTCAATAAACAAATGGATTTATTTAAAATTTTTATTTATTTATTTTATTTTATTTCATTCAATTATTTTAATTTATTGATTAATTAAATTTAATTCATTTTGTGTAGTTCTTCATATACAGTGTCCGGGTAAAACAAATTTGCTTCAAACTATTTTTTAAGCATATTCAAATTACTTTTAATTCTTATAATTTCAAGATGGGTATCAAAATCATTGTCTCATTACGCACAATCTGAATCTGAAATTTGTTTTATTGTTCCCTTTTACTTTGGTAAAATGAAAATTTCCTCAAAAACTTGTCACGGTTGTGAAAGAAATAACACCTGCAGAGTGGATACGGTCGTGCTGCCACAGAATAAACAGTGTATAGTGGTCAGTCAAAAGAACAATAGGTGTCTGATCTGTGTACCCAGAGTCACTGGTCAACTATCAACAGCTCGGAACTACTCTCACAGCCATGACAGTTTTTGAGGAACATTTTAATTTTTTTTTTTTTTTTTACCAAAGTAAAAGAAGCAATAAAACAAATTCCGAATTCAGATTGTGTGTAATAAGACAATTATTTTGATACCCATCATGAAATTAAAAGAATTAAAAGAAATGTAAATATGCCTAAAAATAGTTTGAAGCATCGTTTGTTTTTCCATAAGACTGTTTATGGGGAACTACAAAAATAAATAGGAATTGAAAAAATTAATTAATTAAAATAAAATGAATAACAAAATAAATAAAGAAAGAAAAGAAATAACATTAATTGATTAATAATTGAATAAAACAAATATTTAAAAGCAAAGAAATGAATATATTAAATAAATAAATAAACAGATAGATAAAAAATAAATAAATAGAAAAATATACAAATAAATAAGTAAATAAATAAATAAAACTATTGATTTTGTACATAATAATGTGTTTGAAGTTCTTTAGTAAATTTATCAATTTAATTGAATTTAATTTATTGATATATATTTTTTTTATTTATTTATTTCTTTGTCCGTTTATTTATCTATTTATTTTTTCATTCATTTATTAATTTTATCTATCAAATTTATTTTTTACGTATTTGTTTTATTTACATGTAATTTTTAATAAATTAATACATTTATTTTTTTTTATTTATTTTATTTTATTTATTGCCTTCATTTTAATTTATTGATTAATTTTATTTAATTCAATTTGTGTAGTTATTCATTAACAGTCTCCGGTAAAACAAATTTGCTTCAAACTATTTTTTAAGCATATTCAAATTACTTTTAATTCTTATAATTTCATGATGGGTATCAAAATCATTGTCTCAATATGCACAATCTGAATCTGAAATTTGTTTTATTGTTCCCTTTTACTTTGGTAAAATGAAAATTTCCTCAAAAACTTGTCACGGTTGTGAAAGAAATAACACCTGCAGAGTGGATACGGTCGTGCTGCCACAGAATAAACAGTGTATAGTGGTCAGTCAAAAGAACAATAGGTGTCTGATCTGTGTACCCAGAGTCACTGGTCAACTATCAACAGCTCGGAACTACTCTCACAGCCATGACAGTTTTTGAGGAACATTTTAATTTTTTTTTTTTACCAAAGTAAAAGAAGCAATAAAACAAATTCCGAATTCAGATTGTGTGTAATAAGACAATTATTTTGATACCCATCATGAAATTAAAAGAATTAAAAGAAATGTAAATATGCCTAAAAATAGTTTGAAGCATCGTTTGTTTTTCCGTAAGACTGTTTATGGGGAACTACAAAAATAAATAGGAATTGAAAAAAATAATTAGTTAAAATAAAATGAATTAACAAAATAAATAAAGAAAGAAATAACATTAATTAATTAATGCTTGAATAAAACAAATATCTAAAAGAAAAGAAATGAATAGATTAAATAAATAAATAAACAGATAGATAAAAAAATAAATAAATAGGAAAATATACAAAGAAATAAGCAAAACAATAAATAAAAATATTGATTTTGTAACTATTTATTTGTTTGAAGTATCTTTAGTAAATTTATCAATTTATTGGAATTGAATTTATTGATGTATCTTTTTTATTTATGTCTTTGACCATTTATTTATCTATTTATTTTTTCAATCATTTATTAATTATACATGTATCTATCAAATTTATTTTTTACGTATTTGTTTTATTTAATTTTTAATAAATAAATTAATTTATTTAAATTATTTATTTATTTTATTTTATTTTATTTATTTCCTTTATTTTAATTTATTGATTAATTTTTATTTAATTCAATTTGTGTAGTTATTCATAAACAATCTCCGGGTAAAACAAATTAGCTTCAAACTATTTTGTAAGCATATTCAAATTACTTTTAATTCTCTTAATTTCATGATGGGTATCAAAATCATCGTCTCCTTACGCACAATCTGAATCTGGAATTTGTTTTATTATCTCTTTTACTTTGGTAAAATAAAAATTTCCTCAAAAACTTGTCACGGTTGTGAAAGAAATAACACCTGCAGAGTGGATACGGTCGTGCTGCCGCAGAATAAACAGTGTATAGTGGTCAGTCAAAAGAACAATAGGTGTCTGGTCTGTGTACCCAGAGTCACTGGTCAACTATCAACAGCTCGGAACTACTCTCACAGCCATGACAGTCTTTGAGGAACATTTTTAATTTTTTTTTTTTTACCAAAGTAAAAGAAGCAATAAAACAAATTCAGATTGTGTGTAATAAGACAATTATTTTGATACCCATCATGAAATTAAAAGAAATGTAAATATGCTTAAAAGATACTTTGAAGCATATTTTGTTTTACCTTACGACTGTTTATGCGAAACTCACAAATAAATTGAATAAAATAGAATTAATTAATTAAAATAAGATAAATTAAAAACTAAATAAATATATAATATTTATCAATTAATTAATAATTCAATAAGGAAAATATATCTAAAAAGAAAAATATGAACAGATTTAATTAATAAATTAGTCAATGAATAAATAAAACAAATAAATAAATACATGTGGATATATAGATAAACATATAAATAAATATAGATATATTTACTTGCCATTCATAACAAGACACAACAAATTTGTAATTCTTTCTTTTCAAAGTAACTGGCATTTATTCTCCTTAAAATTTATCTAAAAGCTACATGTAGTAAACTAAAACAATCAAATACAATCATATTAAGAAATAAGTTACTCAAGATATTCAAACAAATAACAATTGACTAAATATATATTTTCACAAAACTTAAGAATTGCCAAGAGTAACGTATTTCTCACAAGTGAATAGGAACAAAACATATTTTAACCCTTTTTCCTGGTCAAAATGAATGTCAGGGGACGACAGGGGGTTGGCAGGGTGGTCAGGGACTTAGTCAGGGGACATCAGGGAGTTGACAGGGACGTCAGGGAATGTCAGGGGACATCAGGGGTTAGACAGTGGTAACAGGGGCAAAGTCAGGGGACGTCAGGGAGTAGACAGGGTAGTCAGGGACAACGACAGGGGATCATAGGAGAAAGTCAGGGGGAGACAGGAAAATGTCAGGGACAGACAGGGGAACGTCAGGGGATTTTTTGGAATCTAAGGGGAAAATCATTACAGTAGTGTTAGGTCAAAGGTGAAGGTCATTAAAAAAACTCTTTATCTTCTATCCTGCTCACCGAAATAAACACTGAAAGCTGAATCTAGATACATGTACTTCATATATCTTTTTTACCTTGGGTCAAGGTCAAAGGTCAAGGTTGAATTTCAAGTTCAAAGGTCAAGGTCATTTGGGTAAATAGCTAATACCAACAATTCATGTAGATTTTCAATGGCCCTGACTTTTGACCTTGACCTAAATTTCAAGGCCAAATGTCAAAAGATGTAATCCAGTATGCTAGATGCACGCCATCACTATAAATTCAACTGTTTATAATATTTACTTGAATGTGCTGGCTGGCATATATCATGTTTTTTTTTTTTTTTTTTTTTTTTTTTTTTGTAATACATGTATATACATGTGTAAATACAAAAGCATTCTTCAATAACTGTCAATATAGACTTGCATTGCACTGGCAACTTTACATTATACATACACTGAATGAGGCAACCAACGTATTCTTACATGTAGAAGAGAGTGAAAATGGAATGTCTTAATATGGAGACGTCTCCCATGTCATCGATATTATTTCCGCCTTTATCTCGAAAGTTCTATTGTCACTTACAAGTCAGAGTTATCTTTCTTTGCCCATTGTATACACACTAGGTAAATGGGGAAAATGACGGTACCTGAATTATAGAAAATGCGCAATCTAATTTTAAAACAAATTATATATTTGGTATTTGTAGACAAAAATCTGTTACGCCTAACAATATCTTGAAAAAATATTAAAAAACAAAAAAGTCAAAAATTGACCGAAACACAAATTCACTTCCGGTTTGGACAGGAAGTGCTGGAAACAAACAAAATCCATGTAGAAACAAAGAGAATGTCATGGTCTAATATTCCTGTGAATTTCTCATCTTTACATCAAACCGCTTCTGAGAAAAGCACCGGACAAAAGTGCATTTTAAAATTTGAAACACGGACGTAACTTCGGACCGGAAGTGAATTTTTCAAAAAAAGGAATTTTATATAAACTTCACATATCAACCTATTATCCAGTGAGAAATTGTTAAAATCTTTTGAAACATCTCTGAGTAATCGCGCTCACAAATTTGGGAGGCGTAATAATAATAATAATAATAATAATAATAACTAGACTCTTGTTGCCATGGCAACAAAAAGGTCTTCCGTTCCTATATGATACCGTTTGCATTGTTTTTTTTATGTAGAAAAACGTGTACAGTATGTAATAATTAAGTTTTAAAGAATCTAAAATTTGTCTTTCGGTACTTGCAGTTCATTGATTTTTACTGCAAAAATGAATGTATTTGTTGTCCTTTTATATGAAATTGTATGCATGTTTTTATTCATTAGTAGAAGCGTATTTAAACTATTTTTAAATTTAAAAGTTAAATTGGGGGGGGGGGGGTCTAGAAAACAACCTGTCAGTTCTTACAGTACTTTGATTTTCACTACTAAAATGAAACTATCCACCATCCTAATATATAAACATAATAAATTATAAAACATGTAGTGTGGAATTGAATTTTGCATTTAGAGAAGCATCTATATGTAAGTCAAAGTAAAAAAAAAAAACAATACTTAATATCTTTTCAGTCCTTACGGTACTTTGATTTTTATTGGCTAATGAAAATAGCTTCCATAGGTAACTTATTGTATGCATTGATTTTTATGTATAGAAAAACATGCCTGTTTATACTACACTGTAGTTAGAAAAAATTGGGTATCTAAAACAGTCCTCTCAGTACTTCAGGTACTTTGATATTTACTGCAATTAAATGTAGTCTTCATTCTTATATATGATAATGTATGTATTGATTTTTGTAAGCAGAGAAACATGTAAACATAACCTTCATGTAAGTTAAAGTAATAAAATGCCCTTTCAGTACTTTCAGTACTTTGATTTTTTAAACCAAAACGAAAGTAGCTGAAATCTACAAAACGTGTTATCTGATTTCAAAACAAATCATATATTTGGCACTTATGGACCTATCTCTATTATGCCTAAAGATATCTTCAAAATATATTTAAAAACAAAAAAGTCGAAAAATGACTGAAACACAAATTCACTTCCGGTTTGGACAGGAAGTTCCAGACACAAACGAAAATCACGTAGAAACAAAGAGAATGTCATGATCTATTATTCCTGTAAGTTTCACATCTTTACCTCAAACTGCTTTTGAGAAAAACACCGGACAAAAGTACATTTTAAAATTTAAAATTCGGTCAAAACTTCGGACCGGAAGTGAATTTTTCAAAAAACGGAATTTTATATAAACTTCACATATTAACCTATTATCCTGTAAAAAATTGTAAAAATCTATCGAAACATCTCTGAGTAATCGCGCTCACAAAATTTGGGAGGAATAATAATAATAACTAGACTCTTGTTGCTATGGCAACAAAAAGGTCTTCCGTTCCTATATGATACCGTTTGCATTGATTTTTTTTTTTTTTTTGTAGAGAAACGTGTACAGTATGTAATATTTAAGTTGTAAAGAATCTAAAATTTGTCCCTTCGGTACTTGCAGTCCATTGATTTTTACTGCAAAAATGAATGTATCTGTTGTTCTTATATAAGATATTGTATGCATGTTTTTTTTCATTAGTAGAAGTATATTTAAACTATTTTAAATTTAAAAGTTAAAATGGGGGAGGGGGTTTTATCTAGAAAACAACTTGTCAGTTCTTACAGTACTTTGATTTTCACTACAAAAATGAAAGTATCCACCGTCCTTATATATAAACATGACAAAATTTAATACATGTATTGTATGAATTGAATTTTGCATTTAGAGAAACATCTATATATAAGTCGAAGTAAAAAAGAATAGTAAATATCCTTTCAGTCCTTGCGGTACTTTGATTATTATTGGCTAATGAAAATACCTTCCATAGGTAACTTATTCTATGCATTGATTTTTATGTATAGAAAAACATGCCTGTTTATACTACACTGTAGTTTGAAAAAATTGGGTATCTAAAACAGTCCTCTCAGTACTTCAGGTACTTTGATATTTACTGCAATTAAATGTAGTCTTCATTCTGATATATGATACTGTATGTATTGATTTTTGTATGCAGAGAAACATGTAAACATAACCTTCATGTAAGTTAAAGTAAGAAATGCGCTATCAGTACTTTGATTTTTGAAAGGAAAAAGAAAGTAGCTAAAATCTATAAAACGGGTGACCTGATTTCAAAACAAATTATCTATTTGGCACTTATAGACCTATCTCTATTACGCCTAAAAATATCTTGAAAATATGTTTAAAAACAAAAAAGTCGAAAATTGGCCAAAACACAAATTCACTTCCGGTTTAGACAGGAAGTTCCAGACACAAACGAAAATCACGTAGAAACAAAAAGAATGTCATGATCTATCATTCCTGTAAATTTCACATCTTTACCTCAAACCCTTTCTGAGAAAAACACCGGACAAAAATGCAATTTAAAATTTGAAATACGGCCGTAACTTCGGACAGGAATTTTATATAAACTTCATATATCAACCTATTATCCAGTGAAAAATTGTGAAAATCTATCGAAACATCTCTGAGTAATCGCGCTCACAAAATTTGGGAGGAATAATAATAATAATAATAACTAGATGCGATCTCGTTGCGAGCAACGAGTGGGTCTTCCGTCCGATTCTCGATAAGATGAGATAAGAATTTGATTGAGATTTTCGTTAAAAAATAGTAAATAAATTATTAAGACAAACAATTTTCCTTCAGTAATGTATAACAAATATTGATCATTAAAAAGTTATAGATTAAACACTTCCAGCCCGTCTTGGTCCCTTATATGAGTGGTCAGCCCCTTTTTCTTGATATCATAAAGCTCTCATGATTTTGAACACTTTTTGTTCAACAACTATTCAGAAATTCTTTTTCGTTTCCGAGATATATGCAAAAAAATATTAAGGGCCGGCCCTTTGAGTCCTAAACAGGGACGTCTAGCAAAAATTGAATGATTGCATATTATTAAGAATATTATTTTGAACGTCTTTTGTTCAATATTGGTTATCAAACTATTCTTCCTTTTTAAGATTTATTGCGCCAAAGATTATACAATCTGACGCCTAATGACCCCTTATTGCATTAGATATTATGTAAACACCATGTTATGTAGTGAAAGAGTGTGAATATGAACTATTTCGCTTCAGTAATATATTACAAAATATTGATCATTTAAGAGTTATTGATTAAAGATTTTTGGCCCCTCTCAGCCCCTATTTTGAGGGGCAAGCCCCTTTTTCTTCATACCACTTTAAAGCTCGTATGATTTTGAACACTTTTTGTTTTACAACTATTCAGAAATTCTTTTCCGTTTCCGAGATATATGCAAAAGATATATTTAGGGGCAACCCTTCAGCTCCTTAATGGGGATGTTTAGCAAAAATCGAAAGGTTACATATTGATCAGATCATTATTTTGAACATCTTTTATCTAATATTGCTTATCAAAACATTTCCCACTTTCGAGATATAGAGTGCCAAAGATTTGGCCTTTTGGCCCCTTATAGCCCCTAATTATGTAACATGTGATGTGAATATCATAATATATAGTTGAAAATAGTTGAGATAAACATTTTTGCGTCAGTAATGAATTACAAAATATTAATCGTTAAAGTGTTATTGATGAAAGACTTTTGGCCCCTCTCAGCCCCTATTTTGAAGGGCCAGCCCCTTTTTCTTCATACCACATTAAAGCTCTTATGATTTTAAAGACTTTTTGTTCAACAACTATTCAGAAATTCTTTTTCGTTTCTGAGATATTTGCAAAAGATATATTTAGGGGCCAGCCCTTCAACTCCTTAATGGGGACGTTTAGCAAAAATCGAAAGGTTACATATTATTTAGAACATTATTCTGAACAGATTTTATTCAATATTGCTTATCAAAATATTTCCCACTTTGGAGATATAGAGTGCCAAAGATTTGGCATTCTGGCCCCTTATGGCCCCTTATTATGTAACATATGACATAAATATTATAATATACAGTTGTAAATTGTTAAGATAAACATTTTTCCTTCAGTAATGTATACCAAAATATTAATCGTTTAAGAGTTATTGGTTTAATACTTTCGGCCCCTCTCGGCCCCTAATATGATAAGTCAGCCCTTTTTTCTTGATATCATATTAAAGATCATGTCATTCTGCACAAATATTGTTCAGTATGTTTTAACAAAATAATTACACTTTAAAAGATATGATACAAAATGTCTCAAAAATTCACTCATGATTCGTGTCCTAAATTTTGACCCCTACCGAGCTTCCATACTAAGCACTTCCGAAAAATATCCAAACCCAGGTGCAAAATGCCAACATGTCCTCTATCATCACTGAAAATTTCAGCGCTCTAGCTTTAGCCGTTTTTGAGTTCCATCGCAGACAAGGAGGTCCTCTGAATTTTGATAAAAGGGAGATTACTCCCGACCGGAAGTGATTTTCGAAAAATTGAGAAATACGTATAAGGTTCAGATGAAGATACATCTTCCCTGAAAATTTCAAGTAAATCGATAGAGCCATCTCTGAGAAATCTTCTGCACAAAAATTGTAAAGAAAAAAAGAATAATAATAAAAGTGAAAAAGAAACCTAAGAATAATAGAAGGGTCTTCCGCTGAAGACGGAAGACCCTAATAATAAAAAGAAACAATACAATCACTGTAGGTCTTCCGTTGTGAACGGAAGATCTAATAATAAAAAGAAACAATACAATCACTAAAGGTCTTCCGTTGTGAACGGAAGACCTAATAATAATAACTAGACTCTTGTTGCCATGGCAACAAAAAAGGCTTCCGTTCTTCTAAATCTGTAAGAATTTGCTTTTTTTTCTGTGTAAAAAACATACATATCATATTTACTGTGAAAGAAAAAAATAACTGGAAAAAAGTCCTTTCAGTACTTAAGGTACTTTGATTTTCATTATCAGTCTTGTATAATACAGTTGGCACCTATAAGAGATAAACGTATATCATTAGCAATTTTAAAAAAAATTGTCTGCAATCATTTCTAAGACAAACAAACAGACGAACGAACACCGAACTATCATAAACTTCATTGTGTGTATATTTTGGCATAATTGTGATAGTGTTATAAAAAAATATAATGAATTAAGTTAGTATCACACTAAACGTAAAGTCACCGAGTTTTATAAAGTTATAATATCAAGATTTGACAGCATACCTATAAGACAGATTATTCAATTACAGTAACTCTTCAGTAATCGATTGATTGATTGATTGATTATACGTATGTTGTTTAACGTCCCTCTCCAGAATTTTTCACTCACATGGAGACGCCACCACTCGCCGGTGGAGACTGGAAATTTTTGTCCTATTCTTTGGCACTTATCGCAATTGAGCAGTGGGGAATCTTTTTTATGCCAGCACCTTCTGCGACAAGGGACCTCGATTTATACGATCTCATCCAAAGGACCGGTCTCCACGTCCCACAATCGAAGTTCATAATACCGAGATATTTTATTTTTTATTTTATTCTATTTTTTCACAAGTTTGTTGCATCAGATTTACTTAAAGATCATACTTCAAGATCATTTCGAACTCAGGCTACTTAATTGTAGTGCATACAGCGTCAAGGGATTTTGATTGACAGGTCAACACAGGTGCACTTCGTGTGATACTTTTTAAGCTGAAAAATATACAGGATGTGACCAGGACTGACTATGAAATCAGAAAACATTTAATAAAGAATAGGTGTGACCGATATAGAACTAATTTTTGGTCTATGTAAATGGATAGGAGGATCGGGATTAAGAGGGAATCTCTCTCTCTCTCTCTCAGACGTAAATTGAACATTTCATAATGACAAATCTACCATTATAGAATATAAAATTCTGTATACATGTAAATGGTAATTATATTCACATGTTCCAGATTTAAATCTAAAACGAATATATAATTCAAATGCCTAGCTGCACGAACGTCTCCAAATATTAATCAAGACGGGGGGGGGGGGGGGGGAGGGAGGAGGCTTCAAAGGAATTAGATAGTTTTATGTTTTATGAATTATAAGAAAAAGTACGACGTCAGTTGCATGTACATAATTATATATTATTGCATAAAATTGTGTTCATTCAGGTATACTTATCCCACATATCAAGAGACCTGTGCAATTTTTTTTTCATGTTTTTTTTTCCCAAAAGAAACATATAGCGTACCATTATTTCACACAGAATCGCGTTTTCACATATATTTTTTAACTCTTTGAGTATTTCACAAGAATCCAAGAATCGTCTTTTCACATCTTTTATAATTCCTTGGGTATATAGAGTATAGATCATGTGTCATAAATGAGTTAACTTTTTATCAAATATACATGTAATAACCAAATCTAATCTATAGATTGATTTTCTTTCTTTTAAGTGGCAGATATCAATTTATTTATAAAGGCTTTAAAACAGTACTGTATTACAGTTTTCTATTGCTCAATTCCTTTTTAAGTGTATGTAATATTTTTTAATATCGAAAATAAAACTCGGAAATCGGGATAATTTCGCATTCAAATCATAGAGAATAATAAGTCGTCTACATTATAGAAGGCTTATAACTATCGTATTCTGAACTTACTATACGAGATAGATAAAATTGCATGCCTGTCCATCACTATAAATGTATATTCAGTGCTTATAATATATTTACTTGAATTAGGTACCTAGCATATATATTAATTTTTTTTTTGATATATTCATGTGTAAATCAATTAACTGTCAATACAGACTTACACTACACTGGCAACTTTAAACTATACATGCACTGGAAGCGGTAACCAACGTACTCTTACATTTAGAAGAGTGCATATGGGACATCTAAATATTTTTGATATGTAGAGTGTATATGTCTCTGACGTCATCGATACTATTTCCGCCTTTATCTCGAAAGTTCTATTCTCACTTACAAGTCAGAGTTATCTTTCTTTGCCCATTGTATACACACTAGGTAAATGGAGAAAATGACGGTACCTAAAATCTAGAAAATGCGCAATCCAATTTTAAAACAAATTATATATTTAGTGTTTGTAGAATTACCGCTGTTATACATAATAATATCTTGAAAAAATATTAAAAAATAAAAAAGTTGAAAATTGACCAAACACAAGTTCATTTCCGGTTCGGACAGGAAGTACCGGAAACACACGAAAACAACTTCGAAACAAAGAGAATGTCATGATCTAATACTCCTGTACATTTCACATCTTTACCTCAAACCGTTTCCGAGAAAAATTCCGGACAAAAGTCCATTTAAAAATTGGAAATTCGGCCGTAACTTCGGACCGGAAGTGAATTTTTCAAAAAACGGAATTTTATATAAACTTCATATATCAGCCTACTATCATGTGAAAAATTGTAAAAATCTATCCAACCATCTCTGAGTAATCGAGCTCACAATATTTGGGAGGAATAATAATAATAATAACTAGACTCTTGTTGCCATGGCAACAAAAAGGTCTTCCGTTCCTATATGATATCGTTTGCATTGTTTTTTTTTTCTGTAGAGAAACGTGTACAGTATGTAATAATTAAGTTGTAAAGAATCTAAAATTTGTCCTTTCGGTACTTGTCATCCATTGATTTTTACTGCAAAAATTAATGTATCTGTTGTCCTTATATATGAAATTGTATGCATATTTTTTCATTAGTAGAAGCATGTCTAAACTATTTTTAAATTTAAAAGTTAAATGGGGGGGGGGGGGTATCTAGAAAACAACCTGTCAGTTCTCACAGTACTTTGATTTTCACTGCTAAAATGAAAGTATCCACCATACTTATATATAAACATGAGAAATTATAAAACATATAGTGTATGAATTGAATTTTGCATTTAGAGAAACATTTTTATATAAGTCAAAGTAAAAAAACAATACTAAATATCCTTTCAGTCCTCACGGTACTTTGATTTTTATTGGCTAATGAAAATAGCTTCCATAGATAACTTATTGTGTGCATTGATTTTTATGTATAGAAAAACATGCTTGTTTATACTATACTGTAGTAAGAAAAAAAGTGGGTATCTAAAACAGTCCTCTCAGTACTTCAGGTACTTTGATATTTACTGCAATTAAATGTGGTCTTCATTCTGATATATGATACTGTATGTATTGATTTTTGTATGCAGAGAAACATGTAAACATAACCTTCATGTAAGTTAAAGTAAGAAATGCCCTCTCAGTACTTTCAGTACTTTGATTTTTTTAAGCAAACCGAAAATAGCTGAAATCTACAAAACGGGTGATCTGATTTCAAAACAAATCAAATATTTGGCACTTATGGACGTATCTCTATTATGCCTAAAAATATCTTGAAAAAATATTTAAAAACAAAAAAGTCGAAAATTAACTGAAACACAAATTCAGTTCCGGTTTGGACAGGAAGTTCCAGACACAAACAAAAATCACGTAGAAACAAAAAGAATGTGATGATCTATTATTTCTGTAAATTTTACATCTAAACCTCAAACCCCTTCTGAGAAAAACACCGGACAAAAGTGCATTTTAAAATTTGAAATTCGGTCAAAACTTCGGACCGGAAGTGAATTTTTCAAAAAACGGAATTTTATATAAACTTCACATATTAACCTATTATCCTGTAAAAAAATTGTGAAAATCTATCGAAACATCTCTGAGTAATCGCGCTCACAAAATTTGGGAGGAATAATAATAATAATAATAAAAAGAAACAATACAATCACTATAGGTCTTCCGTTGTGAACGGAAGACCTAACTAGATGGTTCTCGTTGCGAGCAACGAGTGGGTCTTCCGTCTGATTTTGGATAAGATTAAGATCTTGACTGAGATATTCGTCTATAAAAAGTGAAAGGATGCATATTGTTTAAAACATTATTCTGAGCATCTTTTGTTCAATATATCAAAATATTTCCCCTTGTTCGAGGTGTCAAAGATTTTGCATTCCGGCCCCTTATAACGTAACATATGATCAAAATTTTATAATATATAGCTGCAGAATGTTAAGATAAACATTCTTGCTTCAGTAATTTATAACAAAATATTGATCATTAAAAAGATGAAAGTTATAGATGAAAGTATTTTGGCCCTTCTGAGCCCCTAATTTGAGGGGTCAGTCCCTTTTTCCTGATATCAAATGAAAGGTCTTGTGATTTTGAAGACTTTTTGTTCAACAACTATTCAGAAATATCCTTTTGTTTTGGAGATATATAGAATAAGAATATTAATGAACCAGCCCTCCAAGTCCTTAATGGGGATGTCTTGGAAAAATTAAATGGGTGTACATTGTTTAGAACATTATTCTGAACATCTTTTGTTCAATATTGCTTATCAAAATATTTCCCCTTTTTGAGATATAAAGTGTCAATGATTTGGCATTCTGGCCCCTTATGGCCCCTTATTACGTAACATATAATCAAAATTTTATAATATATCGTTGCAGAATGTTAAGATGAATATTTTTGCTTCAGTATATTATAACAAAATATTGACAATTAAAGAGTTATAGATGAAAGACTTTTGGCCCTTCTGAGCCCCTAATTTGAGGGGTCAGCCCCTTTTTCTTGATATCAAATGAAAGATCTTGTGATTTTGAAGACTTTTTGTTCAACAACTATTCAGAAATTTCCTTTCGTTTTGGAGATATATAGCATAAAAATATTTAGGGGCCAGCCCTCCAAATTCTTAATGGGCATGTCTTGCAAAAATTAAAAGGGTGTACATTGTCTAGAACATTATTCTGAACATCTTTTGTTCAATATTGCTTATCAAAATATTTCCCCTTTTTGAGATATAGAGTACCAATGATCTGGCATTCTGGCCCCTTATGGTCCCTTATTATATAACATATGACATAAATTTTATAATATATAGTTGTAAATTGTTCAGATAAACATTTTTGCTTCAGTAATGAATTGCAAAATATTGATCATTAAAAAGATATTGATTAAAGACTTTTGGCCCCTCTCGGCCCCTATTTTGAGGGGCCAGCCCCTTTTTCTTCATACCATTTTAAAGCTCTTATAATTTTGAACACTTTTTGTTCAACAACTATTCAGAAATTCCTTTTCGTTTCCGAGCTATATGCAAAAGAAATATTTAGGGGCCAGCCCTTCAACTCCTTAATGGGGACGTTTAGCAATAATCGAAAGGTTAGGTATTGTTTAGAACATTATTTTGAACATCTTTTATTCAATATTGCTTATCAAAATATTTCCCACTTTCGAGATATAGAGTGCCAAAGATTTGGCATTCTTGCCCCTTATGGACCTTAATTATGAAACATATGATGTATATATCATAATATATGGTTATAAATTGTTAAGATAAACATTTTTGCTTCAGTAATGTATACCAAAATATTGATCGTTAAAGAGTTATTGATTTAATACTTTCGGCCCCTCTCGGCCCCTAATATGATAAGTCAGCCCTTTTTTCTTGATATCATATTAAAGATCTTGTCATTCTGCACAAATATTGTTCAGTATTTTTTTACAAAATAATTATACTTTAAAAGATATGATACAAAATGTCTCAAAAATTCACTCATGATTCGTGTCCGAAATTTCGAGCCCTACCGAGCTTCCATACTAGGCATTTCCGGAAAATATCCAAACCCAGGTGCAAAATGGCAACATGTCCTCTATCATCACTGAAAATTTCAGCGCTCTAGCTTAAGCCGTTTTTGAGTTCCATCGCAGACAAGGAGGTCCTCTAAATTTTGATAAAAGGGCGATAACTCCGGACCGGAAGTGAATTTCTAAAAATTGTTCAGCCGGAATTAACTTCAGATAACCTAGCAACAATCCTGAAAATCTGAAGCAAATCCATCGATCCATCTCTGAGAAATCGTCTGCACAAAATTTGTGCAGAAAAAAAGAATAATAACTAGATGCGATCTCGTTGCGAGCAACGAGTGGGTCTTCCGTCCGATTTTTGATAAGATGAGATACGAATTTGACTGAGATTTTCGTTCATAAATATATAAATAGTGAAAACGTACAATTTGCTTCAGTTATGTTTAACAAAATTTTGATCATTATGGCACCAAAAACGCAATATTTGATGAAGATTTTAAAATATTTATAGTAGAAGATCGTGAAGATGAACATTACTGTAGAAGGGTTATAGATGAAAGACTTTTAGCCCCTTTGAGCCCCTAATTCGAGGGATCTTGATATCAAATGAAAGGTCTTGTAATTCTGAAGACTTTTTGTTCAACAACTTTTCTGTTTTCGAGATATGCAGATTTGAAATAGTTAGGGGCCGTCCCTTTAAGTCCTTATAGGGGCTGTTTAGGGAAAATTCAAAGGATGCACATCGTTTAGATCATCATTCTAAACAACGTTTGTTCAATATTGCTTTTCAAAATGTTTCCCCTTTTCGAGATATCAAGCTTCACAGATCAAGCATTCTGGCCCCTTATGGCCCCTAATTACGTAATATTTGAAGAAAACTTGCAGATATATAGTTGCAGATTGGGAAGATGAACATTTTTGCTTCAAAATTTAATATCAAAATATTTAACGATAAGGAGTTATAGATGAAAGACTTTTGGCCCCTCTGAGCCTCTAATTTGAGGGTCAGCCCCTTTTTCTTGATATCACTTGAAAGGCCTTGTAATTCTGAAGACTTTTTGTTCAACAATTGTTCAGAAGTTTCGTTTCGTTTTCAAGATATGTAGACTTGAAATATTTAGGGACTGCCCCTTTAAGTCCTTATAGGGGCTGTTTAGGAAAAATTCAAAGGATGCACATTGTTCAGATCATGATTCTAAACAACGTTTGTTCAATATTGCTTTTCAAAATGTTTCCCCTTTTCGAGATATCAAGCTTCAAAGATTAAGCATTCTGGCCCCTTATGGTCCTTAATTACGTAATATTTGAAGAAAATTTTAAGATATATAGTTGCAGATTATGAAGATGAACATTTTTGCTCCAATATTTAATATCAAAATATTTAATGTTAAGGAGTTATAGATGAAAGATTTTGGCCCCTCTGAGCCCCTACTTTAAGGTGTTAGCCCCTTTTTCTTGATATCACTTGAAAGGTCTTGTAATTCTGAAGACTTTTTGTTCAACAACTATTCAGAAGTTTCGTTTCGTTTTCAAGATATGTAGACTTGAAATATTTAGGGGCCGTCCCTTTAAGTCCTTATAGGGGCTGTTTAGGAAAAAAGGATGCACATTGTTGAGAACATCATTCTAAACAACTTTTGTTCAATATTGCTTTTCAAAATGTTTCCCCTTTTCGAGATATCAAGCTTCAAAGATTAAGCATTCTGGCCCCTTATGGCCCTTAATTACGTAATATTTGAAGAAAATTTTAAGATATATAGTTGCAGATTATGAAGATGAACATTTTTGCTGCAATATTTAATATCAAAATATTTAATGTTAAGGAGTTATAGATGAAAGATTTTGGCCCCTCTGAGCCCCTACTTTAAGGGGTTAGTCCCTTTTTCTTGATATCACTTGAAAGGTCTTGTAATACTGAAGACTTTTTGTTCAACAACTATTCAGAAAGTTCGTTTCCTTTTCGAGATATGTAGACTTGAAATATTATGGGGCCGTCCCTGTAAGTCCTTATAGGGGCTGTTTAGGAAAAATTCAAAGGATGCACATTGTTGAGAACATCATTCTAAACAACTTTTATTCAATATTGCTTTTCAAAATGTTTCCCCTTTTCGAGATATAAAGCGTCAAAGATCAAGCATTCTGGCCCCTTGTGGCCCCTATTTATGTGACATATGACGTAAAAATTGTAATATATAGTTGTAGGTTGTTAAGATAAATAATTTTGCTTCAGTAATGTATACAAAAATATTGCGTGTTTAAGAGTTATCGATTAAAGACTTTTGGCCCCTATCAGCCCCTAATGTGATGAGTCAGCACTTTTTTCTTGATATCATGTTACAGATCTTTTCATTCTGCATTCTGCACAAATATTGTTCGATATGTCTTAACAAAATAATTTTACTTTAAAAGATATGATACAAAATGTCTCAAAAATTCACTCATGATTCGTGTCCTAAATTTTGACCCCTACCGAGCTTCCATACTAGGCACTTCCGGAAAATATCAAAACCCAGGTGCAAAATGGCAACATGTCTTCTATCATCACTGAAAATTTCAGCGCTCTAGCTTAAGCCGTTTTTGAGTTCCATCGCAGACAATGAGGTCCTCTGAATTTTAATAAAAGGGCGATAACTCTCGACCGGAAGTAAATATCCCTTAACAAACTTGCCGGAATTAACTTCAGATGTCAACGCATCTACCTTGAAAATTTGAATGAAATCGAACGAGCCATCTCCGAGAAATCCTCTGCACAAATTTTGTAAGGAGAAAAAAGAATAATAATAATAATAACTAGATGCGATCTCGTTGCGAGCAACGAGTGGGTCTTCCGTCCAATTTTTGATAAGATGATATACGAATTTGACTGAGATTTTCGTTCATAAATATATAAATAGTGAAAACATACAATTTGCTTCAGTTATGTTTAACAAAATTTTGATCATTATGGCATCAAAAAACGCAATATTTGATGAAGATTTTAAAATATTTATAGTAGCAGATCGTGAAGATGAACATTACTATAAAAAGGTTATAGATGAAAGATTTTTAGCCCTTTTGAGCCCCTAATTCGAGGGGTCTTGATATCACATGAAACGTCTTGTAATTCTGAAGACTTTTTGTTCAACAACTATTCAGAAGTTTCATTTCGTTTTCGAGATATGTAGACTTGAAATATTTAGGGGCCATCCCTTTAAGTCCTGATAGGGGCTGTTTAGGAAAAATTCAAAGGATGCACGTTCTTCAGATCATCATTCTAAACAACTTTTGTTCAATATTGCTTTTCAAAATGTTCCCCCTTTTCAAGATATAAAGCGTCAAAGATTAAGCATTCTGGCCCCTTATGGCCCCTAATTACGTAATATTTGAAGAAAATTTTAAGATATATAGTTGCAGATTGTGAAGATGAACATTTTTGCTTGAATATTTAATATCAAAATATTTAACGTTAAGGAGTTATAGATGAAAGACTTTTGGCCCCTCTGAGCCCCTAATTTAAGGGGTCAGCCCTTTTTTCTTGATATCACTTGAAAGGTCTTGTAAATCTGAAGACTTTTTGTTCAACAACTATTCAGAAGTTTCATTTCGTTTTCGAGATATGTAGACTTGAAATATTTAGGGGCCGTCCCTTTAAGTCCTTATAGGGGCTGTTTAGGAAAAATTCAAAGGATGCACATTGTTCAGATCATCATTCTAAACAACTTTTGTTCAATATTGCTTTTCAAAATGTTTCCCCTTTTCGAGATATAAAGCTTCAAAGATTAAGCATTCTGGCCCCTTGTGGCCCTTATTTATGTAACATATGACGTAAAAATCATAATATATAGTTGTAGTTTGTTAAGATAAATAATTTTGCTTCAGTAATGTATACAAAAATATTGCTTGTTTAAGAGTTATCGATTAAAGACTTTCGGCCCCTATTGGCCCCTAATATGATGAGTCAGCCCTTTTTTCTTGATATCATGTTACAGATCTTTTTATTCTGCACAAATATTGTTCAACATGTTTTAACAAAATAACTATACTTTAAAAGATATGATACAAAATGTCTCAAAAATTCACTCATGATTCGTGTCCTAAATTCGTCCCCTACCGAGCTTCCATACTAGGCACTTCCGGAAAATATCTTAACCCAGGTGCAATGTGGCAACATGTCCTCTATCATCACTGAAAATTTCAGCGCTCTAGCTTAAGCCGTTTTTGAGTTCCATCGCAGACAAGGAGGTGCTCTGAATTTTAATAAAAGGGCGATAACTCTCGACCGGAAGTAAATTTCCCTTAACGGACTTGCCGGAATTAACTTCAGATGTCAACGCATCTACCTTGAAAATTTGAATGAAATCGAACGAGCCATCTCCGAGAAATCCTCTGCACAAATTTTGTAAGGAGAAAAAAGAATAATAATAATAATAATAACTAGATGCGATCTCGTTGCGAGCAACGAGTGGGTCTTCCGTCCAATTTTCGATAAGATGAGATAAGAATTTTACTGAGACTTTCGTTTAAAAATAGTTATATAAATAAATTGTTAAGACAAACAATTTCCCTTCAGTAATGTGTAACAAAATATTGTTCAATAAAAAGTTATAGATTAAACACTTTCGGCCCGTCTTGGCCCCTTACATGAATGATCAGTCCCTTTTTCTTGATATCATCTTAAAGCTCTCATGATTTTGAAAACTTTTTGTTCAACAACTATTCATAAATTCTTTTTCGTTTCCGAGATATATGCAAAAGAAATATTAAGGGCCGGCCCTTTAAGTCCTAAACGGGGACGTCTAGCAAAAATTGAATGATTGCATATTATTAAGAATATTATTTTGAACGTCTTTTGTTAAAATATTGGTTATCAAAATATTCTTCCTGTTCAAGATTTATTGCGCCAAAGATTATACAATCTGACCCCTAACGATCCCTTACTGCATAAGATATGACGTAAACACCATGTTATATAGCTAAAGAGTGTGAAGATGAACTATTTCGCTTCAGTAATATATTACAAAATATTGATGATTAAATAGTTATTGATTTAAGACTTTCGGCCCCTCTCGGCCCCTATTTTGAGGGGCCAGCCCCTTTTTCTTCATACCACTTTAAAGCTCTTATGGTTTTGAACACTTTTTGTTCAAAAACTATTCAGAAATTCTTTTTTCGTTTCCGAGCTATATGCAAAAGATATATTTAGGGGCCAGCCCTTCCAACTCCTAAATGGGGACGTTTAGCAAAAATCGAAAGGTTACTTACTGTTTAGAACATTATTTTGAACACCATTTATTCAATATTGGTTATCAAAATATTTCCCACTTTCGAGATATAGAGTGCCAATGATCTGGCATTCTGGCCCCTTATGGACCCTTATTATGTAACATGTGATGTGAATATCATAATATATAGTTGAAAATGTTAAGATAAACATTTTTGCTTCAGTAATGAATTGCAAAATATTGATTGTTAAAAAGTTATTGATTAAAGACTTTTGGCCCCTCTCGGCAACTATTTTGAGGGGCCAGCCCCTTTTTCTTCATACCACTTTAAAGCTCGTATGATTTTGAACACTTTTTGTTCAACAACTATTCAGAAATTCTTTTTCGTTTCCGAGATAAATGCAAAAGATATATTTAGGGGCCAGCCCTTCAACTCCTTAATGGGGACGTTTAACAAAAATCGAAAGGTTAGATATTGTTCAGAACATTATTTTGAACATCTTTTATTCAATATTGCTTATCAAAATATTTCCCACTTTCGAGATATAGAGTGCCAATGATCTGGCATTCTGGCCCCTTATGGACCCTTATTATATAACATATCACATAAATATTATAATATATAGTTGTAAATTGTTCAGATAAACATTTTTGCTTCAGTAATGAATTGCAAAATATTGATCATTAAAAAGATATTGATTAAAGACTTTCGGCCCCTCTCGGCAACTATTTTGAGGGGCCAGCCCCTTTTTCTTCCTACCATTTTAAACCTCTTATGATTTTGAACACTTTTTGTTCAACAACTATTCAGAAATTCTTTTTCGTTTCCGAGCTATATGCAAAAGATATATTTAGGGGCCAGCCCTTCAACTCCTTTATGGGGACGTTTAGCAAAAATCGAAAGGTTAGATATTGTTTAGAACATTATTTTGAACATCTTTTATTCAATATTGCTTATCAAAATATTTCCCACTTTCGAGATATAGAGTGCCAAAGATTTGGCATTCTGGCCCCTTATGGACCTTAATTATGTAACGTATGATGTATATATCATAATATATGGTTGTAAATTGTTAAGATAAACATTTTTGCTTCAGTAATGTATACCAAAATATTGATCGTTAAAAAGTTATTGATTAAATACCTTTGGCCCCTCTCAGCCCCTCATATGACAAGTCAGCCTTTTTTTCTTGATATCATATCAAAGATCTTGTCATTCTGCACAAATATTGTTCAGTATGTTTTAACAAAATAATTATACTTCAAAAGATATGATACAAAATGCCTCAAAAATTCACTCATGATTCGTGTCCTAAATTTCGACCCCTACCGAGCTTCCATACTATGCACTTCCGGAAAATATCCAAACCCAGGTGCAAAATGGCAACATGTCCTCTATCATCACTGAAAATTTCAGCGCTCTAGCTTAAGCCGTTTTTGAGTTCCATTGCAGACAAGGAAGTCCTCTAAATTTTGATAAAAGGGCGATAACTCCGGACCGGAAGTGAATTTCTAAAAATTGTTCAGCCGGAATTAACTTCAGATAACCTAGCAACAATCCTGAAAATCTGAAGCAAATCCATCGATCCATCTTCGAGAAATCGTCTGCACAAAATTTGTGCAGAAAAAAAAAGAATAATAATAATAATAACTAGAGCAAAGCTCGTTGCAAAGCAACGAGTGGGTCTTCCTTCTTAACTTGTAAGTTGACGTCGTAATAAAAGGATAAATATTTGTTTAATTTCCACCTAAAGGTTACATGTTTCTGTTTAGATTGTCAACTTTGCTAACATTCTCTTTCTTCTTTGACCCAAATATCAAGAGACCTCATCTCCGGAACTCTGAATCTGGAGTGAGCATGAGGATATATAATTCAACTGTACTCTCTCCAACAGTACTCCTGAAATTGTATCCAAAACACTGATACTCCAAGACCCTCATTTCTTGAACTTTGACTTTTGATTTTTAATTTCTAGACTTTTCTATTCATCTATCATCTTTGATGCAATCATGTTAGTAACACGTGTCATACTACAGAATCATCAGTGTTTTGCTACATCACTGTCATAATAATTGCTTGACAAAACATTTACACAGCATAACTACATAGTAAGTAATCCAAATGTGTTACTGATTGAGGATATCCATTCTTTGACAATCAGTAAGTAGAAAAATACTCTTACAAGAAATGCACAGGGATGATTTCAGTAAGACACGGTGTCACTTGTGGAAAATTTTAACATAACATCTTTTTTAGCCTTTAACTTAAAAGTTAAGCTTCATTATCTCAAAAACCGATATCTAAATACATGTACCATTTATATGGTGAAGTGAGTTGGTACTCCCAACCCCTTATTCTTTAAGTTTTTTACCCTGCATGGTTATCTGGAGTCATTGGATATATTGATGTTTAATCTTGGTCCAGTTGAAATTGAGAAAAAATGGTTTTACTGTACTTCTTGGGTTCATTTATTCAAATGTTTTACAAGGGGGGAAAAAGACACATATATTTAAATTTTCATAACATGTTAAAATAATCTTTTACATGTACATGTATATTACACATATATTCAAGTAAATTTTTTTAATAAGAATTCATTAAAAATATTTGAATCCATTGAAGTTGATTGCAGTAGATACAATGTGAATTATGAGCCTAAGACACAACAAGCAAATTTAAAGAATAGTGGTCTCATTCTGTCATTTGTCAACTGAAAAAGTTTGATGATAATAGGCCTGAAACTGTTCAAAATATGCCTCTAAATCATTTTGAAAATGAATGGCTGCAAAATTTAAAAAGTAGGTAACCATGAACTGCTTTTGAGTCAACATGATACGAGGTCCTTAGATGCATCAACTGACAAGATTTGATGATCCTAGTCCTTATAGTAAGCAAAATATCAACATTTTAATAAATGTAATTTTTGGTCAACTTTGAAGTGACCTTGAGACCAAGCCCTTTGTCCCAGAGTGATTCCCTGTGCAAATTTTAATCTACAATATATCCTCATCCTTTTGTGAAAGTTTGGTGATAATCTGCCCAGTGGTTCTTGAGAAGACGATTTTTTAGCAACCAGTACTTTTGGTTTTATTTACCTAATTATCTCCCCTTGTTTAAGGGTCACAACCCTAAGTTTACTATAAACGGGAGCCCTTGGGCCATAGATACACTGTGACAAATTTGACAATAATTGGCCAAGGGGTTCTTGAGTTATGGCCCATATTCTAACAAGAGGCCCATGGGCCACAATGAGTTACTTTGGCCCTGCTGTTCTTCACCAGACCCGCCCTCCCTTGTAATACTTATTGCGGCCCCACCCTACCCCCGGGGGCCATGATTTGAAAAATTAGAATCTACACTACCCCAGGATGATTCCACATATGTTTCAGTTTTTCTGGCCCACTGATTCTTGAGAAGAAGATTTTTAAAGATTTTGCCTATATATTTCAATGTAAAACTTCGATTCCCTATTGTGGCCCCGCCCTACCCCTGGGGGCCATGATTTGAAGAATTTAGAATCTACACTACCCCAGGATGCTTCCACATAACTTTCAGCTTTTCTGGCCCTGTGGTTCTTGAGAAGATTTTTTAATGACCCCACCCTATTTTTGTCTTCTCTTGATTATCTCCCCTTGTAAAGGGGGTTGGTCCTTCATTTTAACAAACTCCCCTTCACCCAAGGATGCTGTGTACCAGCTTTGGTTAAATTTGGCTAAGTGGTTCTTGAGAAGAAGACAAAAATATGAAAAGTTTACAGACGGACGGACAGACAGACAGACAGACGGACAGACGACGGACAACTGGTGATCAGAAAATCTCACTTAACCTTTCAGCTCAGGTGAGCTAAAAAGTTTACATACACTGCACAAATGGCCATAGCATTAGCTCTTTGAGCCTTTGGTTCACAAGAGCTAAAAAGATAAAAAGAATTATGTATCTTAGAGTTGTCTATTTGTAATCAAAGCTATATTGAAATCAGACCAATTTCTTGAAATAAAAAATTGCACTGTTGTAGTGCAAAAAAATTAATGATATTTTACATGTCGCTACAATATTCAAAGAGGGTGTGTCGCAAAATTTTGAATTAAATTAGAGGGGTTATGACTGTTTCATCACTAATTATAGATGATCAATGCGAAAACACAAAGTTGAGAATTGCAATGTCATTGAAAGTCTTGGAGAGCACCGAGCTATTAAAAAATTATTTCTTCAGACAGGTAATTTTTCAAAGTGCACAGTAAATTTTCCTTAAATCAATGTGTCCGCAAACTTTTCTAACAATCCTCGTTCATGTACATGTCCTTAGCACTGAAGTCATTTGAAATATGCACATATGTTAACATTTGTTGCTGTATATGCCAAAATAGCAGTTCTCTCTAAATGTTTTTGTAAAAATACAAATATTACAAGTTCTTAATGTATTAAGGCCTGATGTGTCCATAATCCTAGATGGAAGGACTTTTATCCTTGTGTGACTGTTTAAATTTCACTATGCTGCTTATTCTTCGTCATCTCCAAACAGATGCTCTTCTGGCAAATATGGTCATGCTTGGTATCAAATTTCAGTTATCAGATGGCAGTCACACCTATCCAAAAGAAATTGAAATTTCTCATTTAAAATTAAAAAAAAAAAACTGTACAACTTATAAATGATAAATAGCGATGTTAATTTTACTCGGACAGCTAAGTCGCACAGTCAGAGGCTTTAGTCAAATGAAAGTCGAGTACTTGTTGAAATTTAAATTAATTTTTCATGTCATTTTCCTTTTTGTCTTTAAGAGACTGCTAGCCTGTACAATATTTAAACTACATTATAACCATTATACAACAAATTATTGAATCATTAACATTTTCGTAGTAATAAATAACAAATGTATTTGATTTCAAATATAATATTTACTGCCAGTGTTTTTTTTTCATTACTTTGGGACTGGGGGCTGGGGCCCTCAGAATTGGGAATTTCAGCATCAAGTAGGCTAAATTGGGAATCTCCCAGAAAGCCCAATCACTTAAAAAGCATTGTCAAAAAGCTTTGTTTTTGTCTTTGTATTACTTTAACAAACAATTGTTATAACTAATCAAGACTATTCTTGGTATGGATTATCTAATTTCTTGCATCAAGAACAATAGTGGTATGAATTATCTAATAATGAAGAAATCCAACTTGGCTGAGGTGGCAGAGGATAGTTTTTTTTAATGCCAAACATGTGCCGAGGGGGTACACATATACAATATGTGATCCATAAAAACATGTACATGGGGACAGTTTTCCAGGGGCTAATTAATTACACTTCATATGCCCATGGCTCACAAATTATGTCAACAAATTACATGTAATCTGCCTAGTAGAGTGCACATGTACCAAAAATGCACCTGGGGTCTCCCCAAATTTTGGCTTGTTTTTCCAAGATTTGGGCCTCAGTCGTACCCATACAACCCATCCCCAGGCCCGAGCGAGCAGGATAAAACACCCAGTAGTCTGTAAATCAATGCATGCCCTAATGAAAATTCACCAATTGATATGGGGCCATTCATCTTCCCTCTGAGATACACACCTTCTTCTAAGGCCTACTGCTTTTCAGCTGAATTTTCTCTGCAACTGACCACGTGTCTTAGGTTCGCATTTACAACTCTGTATATGATAAGCGTCATAGTGACACCTACAAGTTGCACATCATTTATTTCAGCAAGCACTTTGCTACACTGCAAATGTGTCCCATAATTATTCTAATCATTTTTCTACATAAAATATCACATCAAACAGGGGATATCTCAATTTTTTAAGAAATTTGACCGGGTCTTTAGTACGAAACTATCCCCTGCCACCTTTAACTTTCAAAGTTTGCATTTTAATTAAAATAACTTTCCATATTTAGAAAGTGCAATCAATTCTGAGTAAAAATATAATAAATATGTCTTATTTCAATGAAAAATAAAAAAGTTAGAGGCAAATAAGTGACCCCACCAATTGTCGGTCAACCACCTTAACCCCATATTCTTTGTGTTACTTCAAAAATGACCAACTCCTACAATCCAAAAGAATCTATTTCTTATCAAAACAGTGTTTAATGGTAACTTTGATCAATTTCAAATGCAGCTACATATAAAAAAATCAATAAGAATTGCATGCCTTCATGAAATGTACTCACATGAAACACATACTCTCCTATTTTTGATGTTTTGAGAAATCCCATTTTACCTCTTAATTGCTTGAATTTATACATCTATAGCTTGTTTGCAAAAAGAAAACCTAATCTTTTTTTCAGGATATTTATTGTAATATACAAAAACCCCTCTTGCATTAAAGGTTCAAGAAGAAGTGTCCTGAAAATTGCAGTTATCTACCTAGCTGCAATAATGTAGCCCTCTCCGATTTTTTTTTTTATCTGATATTTTCTGGAGAGGGCTACAATTCCACAGCATGTCTGTAATGGTGCAAATATCTTTTTTAAATACGGGCCACTGCAGGCAAAATAAAATGTTTTTACATTCAACTTACTTCTAAAAAGGCGAAATTTTTATTCACTGTCAACAACATAGCCCGTTAAACGCGAAAACCAGATAAAATAAATATGCTTGTTTACCAGTCGCTCTCATCAGAAGCCATGACAGTTCTCGCGTGATGCTCTGAGACTTGCGCTTGAAAATTATAAATTACTTTGTAAAGTAGATTTTCGGGGTTACTAAATGATTGTGCTGTATGGCATCACTAAATATTGATAAATAAAACTATTCCATGTGACATTTTTTTCGTAAACAGCGATATTTATGCCTAAAATAAGGTAATTCCTACAGAGATCCGCTCCCTAGAGATCTCTAGTCTCATTGGCTGTCCCAAAATAAAATCGATCAAGGTCAGTAAACATGGCGGATAAATTCAAGTTGTGATGTTGACATACACGAAAAATAACCGATATATGGATTGTTCTGTGTATGTTTGGATTGATTTATGTTTTGCATAACTACATTTTTGGAGTTCAGGTAAGAAATGTTAATTAAATAGCCATTTACTGATAATTCAATCCGAAATCCGTGCGGGAGTGAATCACTCCTGCACTTGCACCATTACGGAGATCCTAAGGAGTTGTAGCCCTCTCTCCCTCCCCCCCCCCCCCCCCCCCAAAAAAAAAAAAAAAAAACAAGAGGCCCAAGGGCCACATCGCTCACCTGAGCACTGTAGCTAGGAAAAAGGAAAAATCAGTTTAGTACTGAAAAGCTTAAATGCATAAGTGGTCCCAACCTACCCCTAAAAAGGGAGTGGGGGGGGGGGGGGGGTCATGATTTGAACAAACTTGAATCTACACTATCTGAGGATGCTTCCGTATAAATATGACAAACCGTGGCTTTGCTGTTCTTGAGATTTTAAAGATTTTTCCTATATATTCCTATGTAAAACTTTGATTGTTCATTGTGGCCCCACCCTACCCCCCGGGGTCATGATTTGAACAACTTGAATCTACACCAACTGAGGATGCTTCCACATAAATATGACCAATCATAGCTTTGCTGTTCTTGAGAAGATGATTTTTGAAGATTTTTCCTATGTACACCCATGTTAAACATTGATCGTCCATTTTGGCCCCACCCTACCCCTGGGGGTCATGATTTGAACAAACTTGAATCTACACCACCTGAGGATGCTTCCACATAAATATGACCAATCATAGCTTTGCTGTTCTTGAGAAGAAGATTTTTGAAGATTTTTCCTATATATTCCTATATAAAACTTTGATCGTCCAATGTGGGCCCACCCTACCCCCGGGGGTCATGATTTGAACAAACTTGAATCTACACCACCTGAGGATGCTTCCACATAAATATGACCAATCATAGCTTAGCTGTTCTTGAGAAGATGATTTTTGAAGATTTTTCCTATGTACACCCATGTTAAACATTGATCGTCCATTTTGGCCCCACCCTACCCCTGGGGGTCGTGATTTAAACAAACTTGAATCTACACCACCTGAGGATGCTTCCATATAAATATGACCAATCATAGCTTTGCTGTTCTTGAGAAGAAGATTTTTAAAGATTTTTCCTATATATTCCTATGTAAAACTTTGATCGTCCAATGTGGGCCCACCCTACCCCCGGGGGTCATGATTTGAACAAACTTGAATCTACACCACCTGAGGATGCTTCCACATAAATATGACCAATCATAGCTTTGCTGTTCTTGAGAAGATGATTTTTGAAGATTTTTCCTATGTACACCCATGTTAAACATTGATCATCCATTTTGGCCCCACCCTACCCCTGGGGGTCATGATTTGAACAAACTTGAATCTACACCACCTGAGGATGCTTCCATTTAAATATGACCAATCATAGCTTTGCTGTTCTTGAGAAGAAGATTTTTGAAGATTTTTCCTATATATTCCTATGTAAAACTTTGATCGTCCATTGTGGCCCCACCCTATCCCCGGGGGTCATGATTTGAACAAACTTGAATCTACACTACCTGACAATAATTCCACATGAGTTTCATCTTTCCTGGCCCACTGGTTCTTGAGAAGAAGATTTTTCAATAATGCCATTAATTTTTTGCTATTTCGTAATTATCTCCCCTTGGAGGAGGGCGTGGCCCTTCATTTGAACAAACTTGAAACCCCTTCACCCAAGGATACTTTGTGCCAAGTTTGATTGAAATTGGCCCAGTAGTTCTGGAGAAGAAGATGAAAATGTGAAAAGTTTACAAC